>NC_050068.2:212316079-212619461 GCF_009764565.3 Dermochelys coriacea | reverse complement strand
GTGAAAGTGAGGGCCAGGGATCAGTGACTGGCAGTGTGGGCAGGGGGAGAACAACCTTCTTCTAGAGTCACACTGGTTGGCTAATGTGCCTCTATTCTGACCTGCGGCACCACATGCTTTGCTACTTCTTGGTCCTTTCAGTGCATCTCTGGACTAAACCAATGCACACAGGTATGCTTTATGGGAGAAGAGTTTGTCAAACAGCTGCTTGCAGAAGGTTTGATTCTGTGAAGTGCTGAGCACTCTGAGCTCCCACTGATCGCAGTGGGACTGAAGATGCTCAGCACCTTACAAGAGCAAACCCATAAAGCACAATTTTTGTCTTTACAAAGACAATATTATTAGCTTTTTCCTGGGCTAATGCTGCTCCCAAAAGGCAGATTCACTCCTCACCTTGGTTGTCTGGAGTCTGGGGGTCATCATTCAATGCAGGCTCCTCCATGTTATCGTAATCCAACTGAGACCCCCCAGGGGAAGCTCCCTCTGGAAAAGCAAACACAACACTCAGCTCCCTCTGAACACACCCAGTTCCTGAGCAGGTTTCTAGTTCCCCATTAAGTGACTGTTGCATTAGAGTCCAGGCTGTTTATTATGGTGTTTGTAGGAGAAGTCACAGCGTGATCAAGGAGAAAAGGGAAAGTCATGGACATTCTGCAAACTAGGAGTGGTGTCACTGTGACAGGTTCCCCCTGGGATGCCACCTGGAACTGGGGTAGCACTGAGTCCTCTGACTCACCCGCCTGGGGTCCCTCTCATACTTTGTTGCTGTGACAAGCTGCAGACCCACTCCCAGTCCTACACTTCCACCAGCATTCACACCCAGCTGCAGTTACATGCAGGCTCTCTGACCAGCCTCTGTATGAACCAACAATAGAGAGGCTACAGCCAAAACAACTGCCAGCTTACCAGTCCAGGAACCCAGAGCTGTACTGTCCTGCCCTGGTCAAAACCCTGGCCAGTATGAATTTATTATCCAGTTTGCCTCCCCCTCAATGTGCACAGGAAATGCAACAGCCTTTGCTCCTTGAGCTAAGATTTCCAAGCATTTCATTCCAACTCACTCATTTAGATAAAGAAAAAACAAGTTTACTAACTACAAAAGATAGATTTTAAGTGATTATAAATGATAACAAACAGATCAAATCAGATTACCTAGCAAATAAACAAAAATGCATACTAGAAGGATAAGATTTGACTTAATTTCTCATCCTGATTGATGATACAAGCAGGCTTGCAGATTCTCAAGGTACAAGCTGCAGTTGCTTTATAGCTAGGAATCCCAAGGTTTTCATCCACAGGCTAGAAATCCATTTAGCCTGGGTTCAGCACTTCCCCCAATTCCGTCTTTTGTTCCTTTAGGAGTCTTCTTGTGTCGGGAGTGAAGAACCGCGGATGATGTCACTTCTTGCCTAATATAGATTTAGCATATGGCAGGAGCCATATGTTTTAATCTTGGTTCCCAGGCCAGTTTGTGGAAAAATACAGACATCCCAAAATGGAGTCCAGAGTCATTTGCCTTGGTCACATACCCTTGCATACCTTGCTGAGTTATAGCAGCCATTACTTACAGGCTGTCTGGAGTGTTCTCAGGAAGTTTAAGCTATTCCACAGCCCATTGTCTTTGTTGATGAGCCATTGGCACTGTCTGCCTTCTTCACTATAGTACCTGAAAGACTGGCTGTAGGTGTGTTCCAGAGTAAGCCCAATACAGATCCATAATCAATATTTATAACTTCAGATACAAAAATGATACATGCATACAAATAGGATAATCATACTTAGCAAATCATAACTTTTCCACTGACCTGTCTTGTACAAAATGCATCAGACAGCTGCAGCAGCACAAGAGCTAGTAAACAGAGTTGTAAACAGGGGAGTTTGAGTGGGAGTTTGCCAGGGGAGTTTGTATTGTGGTGCTTGTTTGGGATTTGTTTTTGGTGTGGGGGGTGGTCTTTTTGGTGTGGCTTGTGTTTCCCAGATTAACAGGACTTAGGTGGGAAGGCTATGACAGATACGGAGGCAGCTGTGGGAGTGACTTGTGTAGTGGAAGACACAATGAGGATGACTGGATGTAGAAGCTGTGGTATGTACATGATCCTGGAGGGGAGACCTGGTAAGAGTTTTGTCTGCATGAAATGCCGTCTGATAGAGCTGATGGAGGAAAAGATCCAAGGTCTGGAGATGCAGGTGGAAATCTGGCTGAGTTTAGGAAGGGGTTTGAGCAGATGATGGAGCAAAGACATGAGGTATCTGAAGGGAAAAGCTCAGACTTACAGATGGAAGCAGGGCTGGGGAATTTTGAGGGGAGATTGGGTGAGGAAAGTGGCCAGTGGAAGCATGTGACTAAAAGTACCAGGCAGAGGAAAAGACGGGCTAGTGAAGGAGAAATAGAGCTTAGGAACAGGTTTGCAGAGTTGGAAAATGAAGAAGGGGCTCAGCAGGTAGTCGCTGAAGGTGGAAGGGCAAGGAAGAAGAGAAGAGAGGCTAATCCTATAGGAAAAGCGAAGAGTCAAGGGAGACTACACCAAATATGAGCCCCAGGAGGATACAGGATGGGTTGAAGAGGATTATAAGGGAAAATAGGAATGGAAAGAACTTGCAGCCAGAGGGAACAGGGGAGAGACTGGAGAATAGCACCGTCACCAGCAAAAGGCAGGTCTATGTGATAGGGGACTTTTTATTGAGAAGAATAGATAGGCCTGTAACTAGAGCTGATCCAGAGAATAGAAGGGTGTGCTGTCTTCCAGGTGCTAAGATATGGGATGTAGACCTGAGGTTGAAAAGGATACTAAAGGGAGCGGGAAAGAATCCCCTAATTATCCTTCATAAGGGAACAAATGATACGGCTAGATTCTCACTGGAAAGTATTAAGGGAGACTATGCTAGGCTGGGGAAGACGCTTAAGGAAATTGAGGATCAGGTGATCTTTAGTGGGATCCTGCCTGTTCCTAGAGAAGGGCAACAAAGGTGTGACAAGATTATGACTGTCAACAGATGGCTTAGGCAATGGTGCTATAAGGAGGGCTTTGGGATGTATGGCCACTGGGAGGCATTCATGGACAGAGGACAGTTCTCTCGGGATGGACTTCATCTGAATAGGGAAGGAAATAGACTTCTAGGATGGAGGCTGGCACAACTGATAAAGAGAGCTTTAAACTAGGAATTTGGGGGAGATGGTTGGGAGATGTCCAGGCAATCTCCACGCCAGATTTTAGCATTGAGAGGGAAGAAGATGAAGTAAGAAAAGATACAGCCGTGGGTAGGAGAATGTATATAAGGAGCGAGGGCAGTGTGGATAGCAGTCTAATAAGTTATACTGGCTGTAGAATGACTGTGCCTAATAGGGTACAAAATGTGAGCAAGGCCTAACAGCAAAAATTAAGATGTGTGTACACCAATGTGAGGAGCCTAGGTAACAAAATGGAGGAACTAGAGCTACTGGTGCAGGAAGTGAAACCAGATATTGTAGGGATAACAGAAACATGGTGGAATAGTAGTCATGACTGGACTACAGGTATTGAAGGGTATGTGCTGTTTAGGAAAGACAGAAATAAAGGTAAAGGTGGTGGAGTAGCATTGTATATCAATGATGAGGTAGAATGTAAAGAAATAAGAAGCGATGCAATGGATAAGACAGAGTCCGTCTGGGCAAAAATTACATTGGGGAAGATTACTAGTAGAGCGTCTCCTACGATAGTGCTTGGGGTGTGCTATAGACCTCCGGGATCTAATTTGGATATGGATAGAGCCCTTTTTAATGTTTTTAATAAAATAAATCCTAATGGAAACTGCATGATCATGGGAGACTTTAACTTCCCAGATATAGACTGGAGGACCAGTGCTAGTAATAATACTAGGGCTCAGATTTTCCTAGATGCGATAGCTGATGGATTCCTTCATCAAGTAGTTGCTGAACCGACTAGAGGGGATGCCATTTTAGATTTAATTTTGGTGAGTAGCAAGGACCTCATAGAAGAAATGGTTGTAGGGGATAATCTTGGTTCTAGTGATCATGAGCTAATTCAGTTCAAACTGAACGGAAGGATTAACAAAAATAAATCTGCAACTAGAGTTTTTGATTTCTCCTTCTTTGAGAAAGTAACAGATTTTTTAGATAAAGGAAACGCAGTGGATCTAATTTACCTAGATTTCAGTAAGGCGTTTGATACCGTGCCACATGGGGAATTATTAGTTAAAATGGAAAAGATGGGGATCAATATGAACATCAAAAGGTGGATAAGGAATTGGTTAAAGGGGAGACTACAACGGGTACTACTGAAAGGTGAACTGTCAGGCTGGAGGGAGGTTAGCAGTGGAGTTCCTCAGGGATCAGTTTTGGGACCAATCTTATTTAATCTTTTTATTACTGACCTTGGCACAAAAAGTGGGAGTGTGCTAATAAAGTTTGCAGATGATACAAAGCTGGGAGGTATTGCCAATTCAGAGAAGGCTCGGGATATTATACAGGAGGATCTGGATGTCCCTGTAAACTGGAGAAATAGTAATAGGATGAAATTTAATAGTGAGAAGCGTAAGGTTATGCATTTAGGGATTAATAACAAGAATTTTAGTTATAAGCTGGGGATGCATCAATTAAAAGTAACGGAAGAGGAGAAGGACCTTGGAGTATTGGTTGATCATAGGATGACAATGAGCTGACAATGTGATATGGCTGTGAAAAAAGCTAATGTGGTTTTGGGATGCATCAGGAGAGGTATTTCTAGTAGGGATAAGGAGGTTTTAGTACCATTATACAAGGTACTGGTGAGACCTCACCTGGAATACTGTGTGCAGTTCTGGTCTCCCATGTTTAAAAAGGATGAATTCAAACTGGAGCAGGTACAAAGAAGGGCTACTAGGATGATCTGAAGAATGGAAAACTTGTCTTATGAAAGGAGACTTAAGGAGCTTGGCTTGTTTAGCCTAACTAAAAGAAGGTTGAGGGGAGATATGATTGCTCTCTATAAATATATCAGAGGGATAAATACAGGAGAGGGAGAGGAATTATTTAAGCTTAGCACCAATGTGGACACAAGAACAAATGGGTATAAACTGGCCACCAGGAAGTTTAGACTTGAAATTAGACGAAGGTTTCTAACCATCAGAGGAGTGAAGTTTTGGAATAGCCTTCCAAGGGAAGCAGTGGGGGCAAAAGATCTATCTGGCTTTAAGATTCTACTCGATAAGTTTATGGAGGAGATGGTATGATGGGATAATGTGATTTTGGTAAGTAATTGATCTTTAAATATTCAGGGTAAATAGGCCTAATCCCCTGAGATGGGATATTAGATGGATGGGATCTGAGTTACCTAGGAAAGAATTTTCTGTAGTATCTAGCTGGTGAATCTTGCCCATGTGCTCAGGGTTTAGCTGATCGCCATATTTGGAGTCAGGAAGGAATTTTCCTCCAGGGCAGATTGGAAGAGGCCCTGGAGGTTTTTCGCCTTCCTCTGTAGCATTGGGCACGGGTCACTTGAGGGAAGATTCTCTGCTCTTTAAACCACAATTTGAGGACTTCAATAGCTCAGACATAGGTGAGGTTTTTCGTAGGAGTGGGTGGGTGAAATTCTGTGGCCTGCGTTGTGCAGGAGGTTGGACTAGATGATCAGAATGGTCCCTTCTGATCTTAGTATCTATAATTATGCCATAATCATATTATAATATCACTATGAAGAATACGGGGTGCAGTGTCATAGCAACCTTTACTTTCTCATAAATAATTTGGGGCCCATCCCCACTGAATCCAATAGCAATGTTGTCAAGCCCATCCGTGGGATCTGGATCTGTGTTGGTGCTAAGCTAACACTGGACACACTGTCTGGAAGACAGTAGCTGCTGCATCAGAACTGACCTTTGTGAATCCCAACTGAACTATATAAACATGGTGTAAAATATCTAAGATTATATGGGCTAGATTGTGATTCGGGCTTGTGTTCAAGCCATGGAAGCAGGTGAGTAAGACCATGGGCACAGATTAGGGTTTTGTTTAATTCTCGGTGCCAGATGTGAAATTCAGATTCTTCCATTGGAAGCAAATATTCCTGGGCCTCATTCCTTGCAGCTCCTCCTGTGGGAGAGGGTACCATAACTTGCACACAGGAAGAGCCAGGATTTCCATCACAGGGTTCATCAGAAATCTTTGAAAGTCTGGTTAAATCTGATCCCATCAGAAGGGATACAATCAGTGCTGGGCCATGAAATCAAGTGAGGGGAAATGACGGCCTTTACAGAAAATGCTGTGGAAATTAAATTCTCCACCCAGATTTGAGTCTTTGTCTTTGTATGCCACCTTACCCCATTACCTTGTTCTGATCCAGAATTGTTTTCCTCCTCATTGTCCCCGGTGTAATACTGCAGCTTCGTCACTGAATCCTCTGCATAGGAGACTGGAGAGACAACAAATGAGATGTTATCAAAGTGAGAGCAGCTAAACTGACCGCTGGCTGATGCACCCGGGTCCTAGAGCAGGATTTACAGCATCCATATTTTCCAGGCATACCCAAACCATGGCTCTTCTACAGTTGAATTGCAATTCGTGGAGAAACTATGGTCTAACACAAGTTGTGGTTAAAATTAATATTAACACCAATTTTTTAAAAAAGCTATACAAATCGTTGAAAGAATTTAAAAATTGGTTTTCTCTCCTACTGAGTGAACCTGATAGTGTGAGCGTGAGATTCATAGCTCTCACTCATATGTGCATTATGTCAGGAAATTGCATCATTCTGTATTCAAAAGTTGTGCTGCGTTGACCACAGGTGTTTGTGATCTCCCTGCATTCCGCCGAATACAGGCTGTGTTTACTGTTCATATGTCACATTTGAATAGTTTTAGATTTAAGTTTTAACCCTAAGTTAATTTCGTGGATAACAATGACATCTTCAGATTGTAAGAAACACAAGTATGAAGAAGAAAACCAAAGTTTTAAGACAGAATGGGAGGAAGATTTTGATTCACTATTAAAGGTGGCAAACCCGTGGGCCTTATCCGCAATGCATTGCTCGCTCACTACAAAGCAACCAACTTGAAAAGTCATTATGAAATGAATCACAATAAATTTTCATCTAAATACCCTTCTGAATCAGAATTAAGGAAAAACAAGTTAGCCACATTAAAAATACACCTAAACAGTCAACAGATGCTACTTTCAGCTTTTAGTAAAGAAACTGACACAAAGACCAAAGCTAGTTTTGTTATTACATGAAATAGTGGAAAAAGTCCTCAAATCATGGTTTAAAGACTTCAAGGAGCAGAGAAGCCTCCCGCAAGTGACCCGTGCCCCATGCCCCATGCTACAGAGGAAGGCAAAAAACCTCCAGGGCCTCTCCAATCTGCCCTGGAGGAAAATTCCTTCCCGACCCCAAATATGGCGATCAGCTAAACCTCTGATCCTGTAGATACCTACTACAGGAAAGGCCCAACAAAGAAAATAACAGAACGCCACTAGCCATCACCTTCAGCCCCCAACTAAAACCTCTCCAATGCATCATCAAGGATCTACAACCTATCCTGAAGGACGACCCATCACTCTCACAGATCTTGGGAGACAGGCCAGTCCTTGCTTACAGACAGCCCCCCAATCTGAAGCAAATACTCACCAGCAACCACACACCACACAATAGAACCACTAACCCAGGAACCTATCCTTGCAACAAAGCCCGTTGCCAACTCTGTCCACATATCTATTCAGGGGATACCATCATAGGGCCTAATCACATCAGCCACACTATCAGAGGCTCATTCACCTGCGCATCTACCAATGTGATATATGCCATCATGTGCCAGCAATGCCCCTCTGCCATGTACATTGGCCAAACTGGACAGTCTCTACGTAAAAGAATGAATGGACACAAATCAGACGTCAAGAATTATAACATTCAAAAACCAGTCGGAGAACACTTCAATCTCTCTGGTCACTCGATCACAGACCTAAGAGTGGCTATCCTTCAACAAAAAAGCTTCAAAAACAGACTCCAACGAGAAACTGCTGAATTGGAATTAATTTGCAAACTGGATACAATTAACTTAGGCTTGAATAGAGACTGGGAATGGATGAGTCATTACACAAAGTAAAAGTATTTCCCCATGGTATTTCTCCCCCCCACCCCACCCCCCACTGTTCCTCTGATATTCTTGTTAACTGCTGGAATTAGCCTACCTTGCTTGTCACCATGAAAGGTTTTCCTCCTTTTCCACCCCCTGCTGCTGGTGATGGCTTATCTTAAGTGATCACTCTCCTTACAGTGTGTATGATAAACCCATTGTTTCATGTTCTCTGTGTGTGTGTATATAAATCTCTCCTCTGTTTTTTCCACCAAATGCATCCGATGAAGTGAGCTGTAGCTCACGAAAGCTTATGCTCTAATAAATTTGTAAGTCTCTAAGATGCCACAAGTACTCCTTTTCTTTTTGCGAATACAGACTAACACGGCTGCTACTCTGATACTTGATGAAGGAATCCATCAGCTATCGCATCTAGGAAAATCTGAGCCCTAGTATTATTACTAGCACTGGTCCTCTAGTCTATATCTGGGAAGTTAAAGTCTCCCATGATCACACAGTTTCCATTAGTATTTACTTTATTAAAAACATTAAAAAGGGCTCTATCCATATCCAAATTAGATCCCGGAGGTCTATAGCACACCCCAAGCACTATCGTAGGAGACGCTCTACTAGTAATCTTCCCCAATGTAATTTTTGCCCAGACGGACTCTGTCTTATCCATTGCATCGCTTCTTATTTCTTTACATTCTACCTCATCATTGATATACAATGCTACTCCACCACCTTTACCTTTATTTCTGTCTTTCCTAAACAGCACATACCCTTCAATACCTGTAGTCCAGTCATGACTACTATGTTTCTGTTATCCCTACAATATCTGGTTTCACTTCTTGCACCAGTAGCTCTAGTTCCTCCATTTTGTTACCTAGGCTTCTCGCATGGTGTACAAACATCTTAATTTTTGCTGTTTGGCCTAGCTCACATTTTGTACCTTATTAGGCACAGTCATTCTACAGTCAGTATAACCTATTAGACTAGTATCCACACTGCCCTCGCTGCTTATATACATTCTCCTACCCACGGCTGTATCCTTTCTTACTTCGTCTTCTTCCCTCTCAATGCTAAAATCTGGCGTGGAGATTACCTGGACATCTCCCAACCATCTCCCCCAAATTCCTAGTTTAAAGCTCTCTTTATCAGTTGTGCCAGCCTCCATCCTAGAAGTCTATTTCCTTCCCTACTCAGATGAAGTCCATCCCGAGAGAACTGTCCTCTGTCCATGAATGCCTCCCAGTGGCCATACATCCCAAAGCCCTCCTTATAGCACCATTGCCTAAGCCATCTGTTGACAGTCATAATCTTGTCACACCTTTGTTGCCCTTCTCTAGGAACAGGCAGGATCCCACTAAAGATCACCTGATCCTCAATTTCCTTAAGCGTCTTCCCCAGCCTAGCATAGTCTCCCTTAATACTTTCCAGCGAAAATCTAGCCTTATCATTTGTTCCCACATGAAGGATATGCTGTAGCCTGGCCTCAGAGACAGTCACTTTCCTGACCCACAATTAGTTACACTCCAAGGCTATGGGATGGGCAGATGGGACTGGTTGTCCTGAGAATGGAGTCTAGCAGAGTCTGCTGGGGAGGAAGGTCACCTAACCAGATGCAGATTACAGTTTTGTGGTGCCCTGGGCCAGAGCAAGTGGGAGCCCCTCCCCAACCTTTCTATCAATAGTCCCCTGCCTCTGCCCCTGGCGCTTCTGCCGAGAAGCGGGGTCAGGTTGTGGGGGCTTCCCCCTCTCCCTGGCAGGAGTGAGGTAAGCCCTGCACCCTGATCCCGTTCCCCGGCAGGAGAGGCAGGCAAAGCAGGTTGTGGTGTGGGAGCACCGATTTTTCCAGTGCCCCGCAATTGTCCAGTGACCCTGGGGACAGGCCCCATTGGCCCAGTGGCTAATCTGTCATTGCACCTACATGAGTTCAATAACTGGTCTCTTCACAGGCCCAAAACCCACAGCAGTCCAGGGTTCACAGAGCTGGTGGCTGAGGATATCTAGCTGAGGGTCATGGTCTGAAGATGGAAAGTTCAGTAGAAATGAGACACACACCTGAGTGACCCAATATCTGCTTCTCTCCCATCGGGTTATAATCAATCTCCTCATACACGGGATCTGAGGGTCTTGTGGCACCTGAAAAAAAAGGACAGTGTTTGCACAGGGTCATAGAAACTATAGATAGGAAACCCTATTAGATCATTCAGTCCTGTGTCCTGGGGCCAGTCCAGGACTGATCCGTACAGCACATTCCTAATGCTCTGTCCAGTCTACATTTGAAAGGCGACGGAGACCACGTCCCTTTCCACAACAATCCTTTGAAGATGGTTCCCACGGGCTAGTTCACTGTCACAAGTCTCACCTCATATTTAGCCTAAAATTTTCCCATTGTACATTAATCTCATTCATCTTTGTTATTCTCCCTAGTATCACCTGAAATAATTCCTCTCCCAAACTGATGTTTACAACTATGAGTAAAATAGCACTTACATATATCTACTTAGTACTTCTACACATGCTGCCTAGGGACTGTGTGAGCATTAACCAGCGAATGTTTTTGCACTTCTTAAAAAATGAAAAGTGCCAAATATTGGAATTGTTTTTGATTTTTTGGCCATTATCACCCAAGCTCTTTTCCAGCATTTCTTCTTCCTCAAACCCTCTCTCCTACTGAGTCTCTCCGTTCAGTGTCCTCCCTCACATGCACTTTCTTGTACTTTCCCAAATGTGATCTCTATTTTTTGCCAATATTTACAGTCTTTCTAACCCCCTATTTATTATTTCTCTGTCACCACTGCTCTCAAATGCCCCCATCTTAGTGTCATCTGAAAGTGTTATTGCTCTCCTGGTCATTTCTACAGCCAGATCATTAATGACAATATTAAATAAGACAGGACTTAGCATAGACCTGAGATCCCCTCACAGCTCTGCCAATGCCCCTCTCCACACCTGCAGCTCCCCCTGCTATTGCAGAGGCATTTCAGACAGTGACACTAATCAGGACCCACCTCTGTGCTGTGCCCTGGTCCTTTGCACCTGCACACCCAGAATGATTAACAGCAGGCAGAGGAGGACCCCCAGGATAATGCAGACGACAACAGGCACCGTGACTCTCCCACTGTCGGTCGGAGGGCGGCGTGGGGGAGCTGGGTGGAAATGAACATGCAACAGGGAGAGATTATTCTGTGAGAGTCAGGGGGGCCCAGAGGAGCTCACCAGTGTCTTATTGAACCACCTAGGAAGCAGGGTAATGGCCTGGGACCCAGTCAGTAGACCATGGGGGCAGCTCACAGACTGCTGTTTAAATCATGGGCCCTGCCCTGAGGGCTAGAACCAATAGACAGGAATTGTCCTGCTCAGCACAGCCTGCAGCTCCCACCCGGGTGTCATTCACCCTTAGATTTCACACTCTGTGTAAAGAAGCTAATTTTCTCAGGCTGGAGGTTCCAGCTCATTCCCCTGTGAGCCTGGCAGTAGGTAAATTTAACCCTTGCTTGGAAGAGAATGTGCTACCTGTTGTAGCCGGTGAAGCTGTTGTCTCTGTCACACCTGCAAGGGGAAAAGGAAGGACAGTTGGAGTGTGGAGTAAGGGGGTGATGACATGCTGTTACATGATTGTTCCTCTGAGTCCCCATGTGTTCTGCACATCACCTATATTTCACCCATGATATCTTCCTCAGAGCAGCATAGGCTTAGTGGCTTAGCCTGTGCTGGATAAAGGAAGCAATGTGGTCTGATGCCCTAGTACTTTAGAATAAAAAAAAGTCCCAACACATCCTGTCTTTTAAGGAAAAAGGAGGCCTGGTCTGTGGGCAGGAATGGGGACCCGGCTGCTGTGACATCTGCTCCCCCTTAAAAATTATATAATGAAGCAGAAACATCTCCTGTCACTCACCTGAGCAATTCACGGCAGCATCTTCCTTATGGTCACAGTTACTCTCACTCCAGGGCTTGGCAGGACAGTCCCAGAGAGATGACTCTGTCCCTCTGCAATTCAACGTCTCCAACCATATGGGACCAGTCCCCTCGCCGAATGCAGCCTCGCCTGGGGCAGATAGAGCCGATCCACAGCCCAGTTGTTTACACACAACGTTAGCATCCGCCATGTCCCAGGAGTCATCACAAATCGTTCCCCAGGACCCACGGTACCAAACCTCCACTCTCCCCGAGCATCTGTCCTCTCCTCCCACGACACGTAACTTCTCCTGGTCTGGAAATGCAGAAACCTCACATGTTACTGGGACAGTTGGGAATGTCCTTAGGGACTGAGGAGGAGACACAGAGAGGTAGAGATACCTGTGCAGTTCGTAGAGTTCGGGCATTTAGCAAAAGGATTCTGAGATGGTTTCCCTTTCCCACCTATGGAGATAAAATGCTGAGGTAAATGGACTGGGCAGCATGTGTGCTGCAGGATACAGTAGGGTTTATTGGTATTTCAAACCCCAATACCAGCACTTTATAAACTGGCCAAAAGCTAAAATCTGGTAATTTGGATAATTAGCTCTTCTGGTGTTTCTCTGGATTTTGAAATCTTTGATCAGTTCCCAGCTGGCATGCATGTGTCTTTATGTAACTGGCAGGACAGTATATCTAAGGGTTTGTCTACACTTGAAATGCTACAATGGCACAGCTGCACCACTTCAGTGTAGACACGACCTATGCCGGAGGGAGGGGTTCTTAGTGTAGGTAATCTGCATCCCCAACCTAGTGCTGTTTACATGGCATTTAGGTTGACTTAATGACATCGCTCAGGGGTGTGGATTTCCCCCGGCGCAAATTAGCAGGGTCGACTTAATTTTCTAGTGTAGACCAGCCTGGAATCTACTCCATCTCCCCACTCAGACAACATCCTAGAATCCCTTGCATAGTGACTGGAATGTAAACAGACACATGAATTGAAACACACCCTCATCACTGCAGGAACCAATAGAAGAGGAATATTAATATTGAGAACGAGCTATGTAGGAGTTGCAGGTCTGTACCTTCCCACACTGAGAGGCAGTATATTGACACTGGTTATGGCACTAGACTAGGACTTAAAAAACCTGTGTTTTATCTTTATCTCTGCCTTCAATCTGTTGTGTGATCTTGGCCAAGTTAATTTATCTCCATGTCCCTCTGCATATCCTCCTACCTGCCTTGTCTGTCTCGGCTGTAAACTCCATATGGCAGTGCCCCTCTCAGTCAGTGTTTTTACAGTGCCTGGTGCATTGAGGCCTTGGGAACTTTATGTGTTACAGTAATATAAATAATGCTTCAGACACGGATCTATCAATGGACTTCACAGCCCCGACCTCAGATTGTTATTCCCAGGAAGATTTTTAACCATAAAGACACACTATTGATGTTCGTTAGTCTACTCCTGGGGGAATTCTGCACCAAAATGTTAAAAATTCTGTGCACAATATTTTAAAATTCTGGAAATATTATTTGTCAAAATAACACTATATAATCATGCCAGTTTCAATTATTTTGGTAATTTATTTCAAAATACCTGTCAGCAAGTATGTCTGTAACAATATAGACACAGAGAAAAATTCCCCCAGGAGTAGAGAGTTAAAGAAACCCCTATGACAACCCAGTTCCTGTTTCTCTGCCCCCTCGTCCCTTCCCCAGAGATCAGCTGGGAGGCCAGAGACCCACAACCCCTCCCACACCTTGGCCAGCGGCAGCCCTCCCCCAGCCAATACACCCGAACCCCCTCCCACCCAGAGCCCAGATGTGGGGGCCCCCAGCCCAGATACCCGCACCTTCCCGCCCCCAGAGCCCAGCCGCGGCACCCCCCCTTTGCCAAGATACCTGCTCCCTCCCCCCCAGAGCTCAGTCACGCCCCCCCCAGTCCAGACACCTGCCCCCTATCCCTCAGAGCCCAGGGATCAAGAGGAAGAAACAGTTTCATGCTGGGTTCCCAGCTTGTGTGGTTTCCTGCGTGCCACCATCTCCTTCCCTCAGGGAGTGCTGGGAACTGCAGCTGTTGGGAACCCTCTAGTTTCCTCCCCCTCCTCCCAGCAGTGTCTTCTATGTGCAAGCTGGGCTCTGCTGGGTCCAGCAGCCCCGAGTGGTGGCCAGCAGCACTGCAGCCCATTTCTGTGCGGGAAAAGGCAATTCTGTACACATAACATTAATTTCTGCAAAATTCTGCATTGCACAGTGGTGCAGAATTCCCCCAGAAGTATTTAGTGGATAACTCTTACTGGGTCTCACTATGGGACTGATCCAATACCCATGGAAATCAACAGGTAAAAAAGGTAGTCTTGAGGTTAAGGCATTGGCGTAGAACACAAGTGGTTTGCAGCCAGTTCCTGGTTATACTACAGACTCCTTGAGACAGTTTTTATATCTGTTCTCTATCTATAAAATGGGGATAATAATGCTTTCTGGAAAGCAGTGTTCTTGTTTGGATGACACTTGAGTTTGCCACAGTAGACAGCAGGATTCTGATCCCAGTTTTTGCAGCTCTGAAGTGGAGTATGAAACACTGCTTACTAACAATGGCAGTGAAGGGCTTTATTTGTTAATAGTGTTTATGTACCTACATAAGGAGAAGATTTCTGAGACCAGATAGCTTTTTAATCTAGTGCACAAAAGCCTAACACGATCCAGTGGCTGCAAGGTGAAGCTAAATAAATTCAGACTGGCAATAAAGAACAGTTTATATAACAGTCACTGTAATTAACCATTGAAACATTTTACCAAAGGCTGTGGTGGATTCTCCATTACTTGAAGTATTTAATTCAAGATGGGAGGTTTTTCTAAAAGACATTCTGTAGCTAAACCAGAATGTATAGGCTAGATCAGTGGTTCCCAAACTGGGGTTCGTGAACCCCTGGGGGTTCGCAGAACATTACAGGGGCTTTGCCAGAAAAATTTCACTAATGGCGGCCAGAGGACCACGGGCATTGGAGGCAGCAGGTGGGTCCTGGTTGCAGGGCAAACAGCCTGAGCCCCAGGGAGAGCAGGCCGGGCAGTTGGGGCTGGCAGCCCGAGTCCTGGTGGTCAGTGGGACCTGCAGCCCGAGCTCAGTGGAGCTCAGTTGACTGGGTCGGTCAACAGGGTCCAGCAGCAGGAGCCCCACGCAGTGCAGAGTGTAGAGGAAATTTCAACTTAAATCCCTGGAAATATTCATTTTTAGGAGGGGGGTCACGAGATTTCACAATTTAGTGAAAGGAGTTTGCAGGCTGTTAAAGTTTGGGAACCACTGGGCTATGCAGGAATTACTGGTTAATATTCTGTGGCCTGCCAGATTAGATTATTTTAACAGGCTCTTCAGACCTTAAAATCTATGATTTGATTAGTTCACTGGGTGTTGGATTAGGTCATAACTGATCTTGCTGTGTAATGTATATTTTTTAATAATTGATTTCCATGTTTGTTATTAACAGACTGCATTCCTATCTCTATAACCTCAGAAACTGAAAATAAGTTTGCACCATTGCTGAGTATGTTAAAAGAATATAACTATGAATTTCATAAAATATAGTGAAAATATAAAATACCATAATTATAGCAAAACCTGTCAGTGAGTTAGACTTGTGGTTTGAGTGTTTATATAGTATAAATAGTTTACTATTTACCTGCACAAGAGATGTGGGTTTCTTGTCCTCTTGTACTACATGACTGCTGATTCCATGGGTCTGATGGGCATTGCCACAGGGAGCTGTGCTGCTTATTGCACCGAATGCCATCCACCCAGGTGGGGCCAGAGCCTATTCCATATGTAAAGTCTCTTAAAAGAATCCCACTGTCTCCACAGTTCAAATGTTTGCATATAAGTGCCCTGGTGACTGCATCCATAGGACTGTTGCAAACACTGCCCCATGTCCCATTGTAGAAAACTTCCAGCCGCCCAGCACAGGCACTGCCACTCACCAGTCTCAGATCCATGAACCCTAGAAGGAAATGCAGAAGTTGGCTGTGACATTTTCTGATTCTGAAACACAATGTGGTTTGAAGGCTGAATCTCTGAGATTGCTAACAAACCTGCACATTCTTTTACAGAAGCAAGATTCTCAAGTCAGAGAGACTTTTCTGGAGACCAGTGACAGACATATTAACAATGGAATTGTTATTTAAAAGACACCATTCACCAATAGTTACACACAATGGTACCCAAGATTCAGAATTTAATACATGTTCTAAAGCCAATACAATATTTCCAGTACCCCTTGATATTAACTGTTGTCAATGTAGACTTTTTAATGGTGACCATTGCAGGTGGATAGGTCACGAAGAAAGACAGACAGAGAAATGGAAAGGGAGATAAACTTTCTGTTATCCTCATCTCTCTCCTCAAACACCCATATACTTCATTAAATTCCCTAGTAACCAAACTCATGAGATCATTCACAGAACAGACCTGAGCAGAGAACTCCTGCATCCTCTTTGTGTCTGCAGTTGTGCTGGCCCCAGCCCCCAGAAGGACACTCCCAGAGATCAGATTCGTTCCCAGAGCAGTTCACATCATCCAGCCAGATCTGCCCGGATCCTTGCCCATAATGAGCAGAGACAGTTGCATTGATGGCACATCCACATCCCAGTTGTTTGCAAACGACATTGGAGTCTGGTAGGTCCCAGGAATCATCACAGACTGTTCCCCAAGTACCATTGTAATAAATCTCCACTCTCCCGGTACAGCGACCTGGCCCATTCACCAGCCGGATCCGCCTGCTCCCTACAAGGATGAAACCCAGTGGGTAATATGTAATATAATGATAATTGAACAGCTTCCATGCAAACCAATGATGCTGCTCCAATGGCTGAAATATTGAAATGCTTTTAAAAGTCTGTCTTTAACATGAAAGATAAAGAGAAGAAGTCTGCAGAGTTAGAGAGTGATTAAGTCATGGTAAAGAGATCTTAAAAGTGCATAGGGAATAAGGCTTAATCCTGAATGCTTGACTTACCTTGGAGAAAGAACTAGCCGAGAGTTTGTGGATTTGCAGAATCAGTCATGCCTTCAAAACTCAAATCTTTTCAAACATGGATTTGAAAATAAGTTTAGAGGGCATTCAAGGAATTATTAGCTCACAAGTTTGCTTAAGTACTAATAATTATGTTTGTAAGTGCTGAAGAATTGGGAGGTACTAGAAGATTAGAGGAAAGCAAATATGGCACCAATTTATTTTAACAATTATGTAAGAAAGACAAGTGATCCTGATTACTACTGTCCTGTAATTTATATTCCTATCCTGAATCCAATGTAACCATAAGCCATTAGCAGCTGAAATTTACAAACAGGTCATGCTAAGTACCTTATACTGCTTTTTAATAGCTATCACATCAATGGATGAAAAGAATACAATAGACGTAATAACTCTTCATTTTAGTAAAGCATTTGATAAAGTTTCTCACAAAATCAAGCTTTCAGCATTCAGCATTCTGACTTAGATATGATTTTGGCTAGGATGTGATCAGCTACAGGGATGAACACAAAATATAATGATAAAATGGCAATATGTTATATATAGCAAAAGTCTCAGATTATACAAAACTGGGAGAGACTATGAACACTGAAAAGTGTGAAATCATAAATAAAAATATAAAACCCCATTATATACCATTAATTTCTAAATATAAATCCACACTAAAGTCAAAGGGGAATTGTGCTTACATCCTGACACTATATGGCAGGGGTGGCCAAACTGTGGCTCACAACCCACATGCGGCTCTTTTACCATTAAATTATGGCTCGCAAGCTCCCTCCATCCCCTCTTCTCTGCCTACCACATCCAGAGTGGTGCGGGGGGCGGGGGAGCTCGGGACCTCTGCCTTGCAGTGTGGTGGTGGGGTAGGAGTTTCTGTCCAACAGGGAGGAGGGTCTCAGGACTTCAGTCCTACGGGGTGCACCTGCTGAGGCTCGGGGCTTCAGCAGGAGTGGGACTGAAGCCCCGAGCCCTGGCTCCTGGCAGGTGTGCTCCGGCTCTCGAACTTCTGAAGACCATCGTATGTGGCTTGGCGGGCCAGTAAGTTTGGCCAGCCCTGCAATATGGCCCTTGGGTAAGGAAATCAAAATTAGATTCAGATCAGGAAAATGGAATTGAATATGTCTGGTAAAAAATAATATGAAGCACATATAATCATTGGGATCAGCTGAGAAGGAGCAAAAGTTAAAGAGACCTAGTGGCAAGAAAGGTAAATAGAATAGATATGAGACTGCAATCATGGGCAACAAGTATCAAAGACGGGGGAAGCTATGCCTCCCCAAACAGCCTAGCATGGTTCTGCCCACGATCCGCCCTCAGGCCAGGCCCTCTGCTGTGGTACACAGTGCTCTGCCCTATCTGGCCCAGGCTGGCTGGCCTGCCTCCCGCAGAGACTCAGAGTGGCTGGGGCTGGGGCTGTGCTACCCAGTGCACTGGGGCTGGGGGTGCTGCAGCCACACAGCCTGACACTCTGGGGCTGGCTGCCCGGTGCACAGGGCTGGAGGTGTCCCAGCTGCCTGAAGCACTGGGGCTGGAGCCTCGCCCCCCGGCCCCTTGTGCTAGGGCTGGGGGCCACGGTGGGATGCTTTGGGCTCCTGTGGGGGCAGAGGAAGAAGAAGAGGAGGGGCAAGGCCTTAGGCACAAGGGGCGGGGCCTTGGGCACAAGGGGAGAGGCTGGGGGCTAGCCTCCCCCAAAGGCCGGGTCACCGGCCACCCATTCGTGCAATGTGATAAAACTACAAGAAACTAAGCTGTCGACTCTAGGCTGGATGCATAGATGCATCATATCGGAGAGCCGGGAGAGGAGGGTGGTTCCCAGTATGGTTCTCAGAAGAACTAGTTGAATTTTTCAGACAGAAACATTTTCCATCCAAAATTGCAACAATTGTGTTGATTTTTTCAAAGTTTTAGATCAAAGTATCAAAACATATTGTTTCAATAACGCTGAAATGTTTAATTTCTGCTTTATCATTTCTACTTTTATGTTATATTATGTCATATTACAATTATAATAAACATAAAAGTCAAGGCAATGGGGTCAAAACAAAATGTTGTTTCAATTTTTCTGAAACAAAATTTTGGAATTTTTGCTTGTGTGAAATTTCAAATTTTAATTTTAATTTGGGGGGAAAAATCAAAATTTTCCCAGTTTCCTGTGGAATGGGAATTCTGGATTCTGACCCACTCAAGTTCTGAGGAGCACCCCTGCCTGATCCTACTCCCTTGACACCTTGAGGGAAAAATATGAAACATTCTAATGTGTCTTTAGAAATCTGTTTAATCTATTTTGGGAGAGCAAATACCATTTGCATTAACCATAAATGTAAGTTATTGTGTGGTGTCATTACAGGGCAGAGTTAAGGTTGTCTATTTCCAGGGATCTACTACCACTGAGGACAGGGCTCTCATCACTGGGCTATGAGACATCCTGATGTGGGTCTCTCTCTCATTGATATTGTTCCACTTTAATTAAATACATATAATTGGGCAGAGAAAGAATTATTCTATTCTAGAGTGCTCATCCTAGAGGCAGGAGATCTCTGTTCAAATCCCTCCTCCTTATCAGAGAAAGAGGGGACTTCTCACATCCTAGGTGAGTGTGTTAACCACTGGGATAAAAGTGGCACTCCTTCTTTCTGTTTCCTTCCTCCCCCCACTCCTTTTTCCTGTTCTACATGGAGTTAGATGTCCTCTGAGCATGTCTACCAGATCGGACCTGCACATGAGTTAGGCACAGAAATGCCTCTCTTCCCCCAGGTCCTGGAGCACACTCTGAGACTGGTGCCTCCCGGCAGCTCAGACTTACATGCACACTGGAATAAAAGACTTGTGACATGGCTGCAGCTGGCCTGGGTCAGCTGACTCAGGCTCCTGGGGCTCAGGCTGCAGGGCTAAAAATTCCTGTGTAGACCTTTGGGCTTGGCTTGGGGCCCAGGCTCTGGTATCCTCACAGCACCTGACCTGGGCCAGTCGCAGGTGTTTAATTGCTGGGTAGACATACACTTAGGTGCCTGTCTCTGTGAGAGGGGCAGAGTTTAGGTCACACCCCTCTCACTAGCATCTCCCATTGATTAATTTACAAGGCTCCCTGCCTAGTGAGCTGGCTTTTGTGAGTCACATTCTATCTCTTCCCACTCATTGTATAGGGTGCCTAACTCAGGTGTTAGAGTAGCAGCCGTGTTAGTCTGTATTGGCAAAAAGAAAAGGAGTACTTGTGGCACCTTAGAGACTAACAAATTTATTAGAGCATAAGCTTTCATGAGCTACAGCTCACTTCATCGGATGCATTTAAAGCTTATGCTCTAATAAATTTGTTAGTCTCTAAGGTGCCACAAGTACTCCTTTTCTTTTAACTCAGGTGTTGTAGATCACGTCATTCCTGTGATTTTCTAAGCTCTTAAAAGATAAGTTTTGCAATGCCTACTTCCTTTGTAGTTCTGGCTTTAGTGATCTTTTTTTAAGCTCTCACAGCTCTATTGTTTGCAACAGGTCTTGGCTATTCAGCACAGGGAATCTCCTGTGGCTACAGCACTGCCTTTAATTTGTCCCATGAAACTCTATTCAGATTTGGCTAAGATATACAGTGTTCAAAATTGCCATTTCCCTTCTCTCATTTGAGTTCTTCAGGAAAATGTTGGCAGCCCATCAAAATCACTGACCCTTCACTTACACTATCTTCAAAGCAACAGCAAAGCATTCACTGTACTGTGACCAGCTTGGAGTTACCAGAGCAGCTGTAGAGGGGGAAGAGAGCAGGACTGGGTTCCTGTCCACTCCTCTGTAAATCCCCAAACCCAGCACTTGGCTTCAGTGGCCCATTTACCACCATACCCAACACTCTGGAGGCAGAACATGGGGCTAGAACCCCAAGAACCTGGCCTGGAGTAAAAGAGACACAGAGTGGATTTCCCCCAGCCAACATGCTGTCACAGCACATGCTCCAACAGAAAATCCTGCAATCTGGGGTAATACATGGAGTGGAAGTTCCCCCATTTTGAAGGTGAGGGAGAGAGAGCCAGACCAGGCTGGATTTCCCCACAACCAACATGCAAACCCAGCAACCCATTCCCTTCTTGGATACAGCCTTCTCCTGCTGCTAGCTGATAGTGTTAGTTCTGCAGGTTAAATAGTAGCAGCAATCTGGGCTCTAGTGCCAAAGGTATAAAGTAGGGGTCAAACCCCACTGAGGAGTCACAGGGGGAGATGAGTGCTAGGGGTGCATATTATAGAATTGGTTTTACCTCTCTCTTTTTTATAGGAAATTTCACATAAAACTACATTAAAAGAACGTTATTTGGATTGCAGATTCAAGCTGTCAAAAGTTAGGAAATAAATTTACGTTTGCTAGTGCAACCTTACCATGGGCTCTTTCTGCGTGTGCATTATGATACCGACTTGGGAGTATTTGATCATAGACTATTTTTTTCACAGGCCCCATTCAGTGCACAGGCTGGATTGTGCGGAACTGCTGAATTGCTGCTGGCGCTTAATCGCTAATGTAGTTATGCTGTTGTTTCTGCATATAACACACATACTTTTACTGGAGACAGTCCATAATGCGAATCTCAAATCCATATCTGTTTGAGATCTCAGCACAAGGTGGGTGGAGGCAGGCCCTGGGGTGGGTCATGTTCCTATTGGACAAGGACAGGCTGTTTGTAAAATGTTTACAGTAAATCACCTGAGCAAACAACACCGGCATCCTCAGTAATTCTTGCCTGGGCTGTCTCAAATGTGGAGATGTTGCAGAGAGTCAGGCGAGTCTCATTTCCTGCACACTGGACACTTCTCAGCCCCACAGGGCCTGTTCCTCTCCCAGACTTAGGAGGATTAAAAGCTTTCTCAGTAACTCCGCACTGGAGCTCCCTGCACACCACGCTGGCATCGTTCATGTCCCATTGATCATCCAGCACTCTGCCCCACACACCATGGAGGGAAATCTCGACTCTCCCATCGCATCGGCTCTCTCCATTCAACAGTCTGAGCGATTCCGAATGACCTGGGCCCAGGAGAGATGGGAAATAGACTGTGCACATTAGGAACAATACAAACTCTATAGTAGTTCAGTGAATAAAATATTCAAGTTATTGCATTGATACAGGCATCTGCATGTGTCACAAGGAGGTGGTGATCGTGTGTGGCAGTGGTGTGCGTGACACAGAGATCCCTTGGCAAAGGCTCCCCAGTCCTTTGAAATTCTGTCCTCAGACCTGACAAACTCACTACACCGAACACACATCTTGTAGGGAATTTATCCATAAGGGGTAACAGGTAAGTGTCTACTGAAAGCTCATAACTTATCATGACTCAGAACCATTATGAGATGTATGTGCAGGTAACATTTAAGTAATCATGGAAGTATATTGAATGGAGCCTTTACGGACTTGCAGTAAAAGTTAGTCACCAGGGATAACAGGTCTCAGTGATGGCCCATTCAAGCAGGAGGGAGCTGTCACCCCTCCCTGTTTAGCCGGTGAGGTAATGTGAGGCTCAGTTGCTCCATTCCCAGACTATCAATGGAAACCCTCAGAGACAACTGCAAACAATCAAAACCAAAACAGAGGTAAAAAAGGTAAAAAAGGAACAATACAACAGCAGGGAATCACCCTGCCTATGAATATAGACAAAAGACTGGTTCAGTATTCTGGATCCTGTCACTGAGGAGACATTTTTTGGAGCAGAGGTGTGTTTGTACAAGTTTGGATCCTGATTCCTGTGAAGCCAGACAGCACTGCAACAGACTTAAATTTCTGGGAAACCTATTTTTTAGATAGGAAAGGTAACAGTTGATAAGTGACTTAGGTCATGTTTTATGGTTTTGTTTTATATTGTAACCATTTGTTTTCACCACTCTCTCTTGTTTCTAGTGAACTTTCTTTCTTAAATAAATTTTATCCTGTTTTATTACAAGTGCTTACAAGTGCTGTGTATTATACAGGAGTTTACATTAAAACTAGTAAACTGGGGCACACTGCACTTTTGGAGAATCTGGGTCTTCTGTGAGTAGCCAGTGTCAGGGGCTGGATATCACAGGGGAATGATTCAAAGGGACTTGGAGACTAGAATGCACCTTGTGTTAACCTGCAAGGCGAAAACATGGCTGACATAGCCCAGAGGAGAGTATCTGAGTGACTAACAGGCTGATGATGTTAGGGATCTAATACCCAGCCACGATGGGCAAGGCTACCTCTTGCGAGAGATAAGAGACCACTAGGTGCCCTGGGTCCCTCAAGAACAATCACAGTTTGATCAAAGTGTTCCCACGGTGCACAACACTACAGCTATTCTCTTCTGGAGACTATGGGGAGAAAAGTACAACTTAGAACAGCCCTGAATCTGTTCTTAGTTACAACAGGGTCTGGGCAAGGCCCTACATGGCACCAGAATAAAGAATGTAAATGTGGCTTAAAGCTGCCTTCCCTGCCACCCAAGTGCAGGAATGGAGTGACTGAGAATCAGGTCTATGGTCTCAATGAGAGGTAAATACCTTGAAGACGGAGAATGGCACCTGCGTAGGCAAATGAGTTTTGTGACTGATCTAAGGGAGTTTGGCCAAGGGACATTAATGGCTTGTGGTATTAAGGAAACAATCCAATGTGCTCTGGAGAACAGTGACCAGTGAGTCTTTGTGCCAAAATCTCTAGAAAGAACAGAAAAGAGAGAAAGAGAGAGAGAGAGACCCTGTTTACAATGGGGAAACTCTAGTACGTGGTCCCACATAGTTTGTTTTGTTTGTTTGTCTTGATTTTAACACAAAGAAATTAACTAATAGATCCAAAATATGGTGCGATGGCAGTCACTGCATACTTATGGTTTGGACTGAGTTTCTTTTATAATTTTGGCCACCCTCCTAACTTATCCTAATAAAGGAGTATTGGCCTCTATGTTGCCCATTGAAATCTGTGGTAAAGGTCCATTTTCACTGTCTAATTTAAAGTAAACCAGTTGAGGGTGCACCTTAAAGTACAAAGGGGTTCACCAGTCTAAAAATCAGGTAATGTTTCATTGCATTGTTTCTTGACAGAACAAGAAGCAATGGTCACAAGTTGCAGTGGGGGAGGTCTAGGTTGATATTAGGAAACACTATTTCACTAGGAGGGTGGTGAAGCATTGGAATTGATTACCTAGGGAGGTGGTGGAAACTCAATCCTTAGAGGTTTTTAAGGCCCGGCTTGACAAAGCCCTGGCTGGGATGATTTAGTTGGTTTTGGTCCTGCTTTGAGCAGGGGATTGGACTAGATGATTCACTCTGCATCATGAAGAAGAGCAGAATTAAGGCTGGGGGGGGCTGAACTGAGGGGTGGCAACTCAGAGGGAACAGAACCGATGGGTGGCTGGGTAGGGACAGAACTATTTGCTGGGCAGGGGACAGGCAGATGTGGGAGTGAGCACTCCTGCAGTCAGGGCCGAAATCATCTTACCCAGTACAGTGGGGCAGCCACTAGGGGCACTCTCGGTACCAGTCTGATGAATTTGAGCTCTGTCCTAGCAGCTCCTTTCTGTTGGAGTCAAATGCTCCTATTCTTCTTGTTCAGTCTTAGCATCTTCCATGATAAAATGGTCTGGGAGGCAACATTGCTGAAGTGTGGAATACAGGGATTTCTCCAGGTAGTAACTATTATTTTACTGCATAATCCTTGATTCTAGATCATTCTTCCTCTCCCTGTGCTCTGGAGGGCAGTATCGGACACTGAGGGGCAGGTGTCATTAATCCAGCATTTCTGCTGCACTTACCTGAGCAAATCACACTGGCATCATTGTCATGTGGGCATGGAGATGCCCCCAGGGCAGTCACAGGGCAATGGCCCAAATGTGGTTCAGTCCCTTTACAGTGAAATGTGTCTCTCCAGACAAAGCCTGTTCCTTTCCCAAAATACCCTCCTCCTGGAGCTGATACAGCGAACCCACAGTTGAGCTGACGACAGAGAACATTGGCATCTGATAGATCCCAGTGTGAGTCACAGACAGTTCCCCAGGCACCAAGAACCTGGATCTCCACCCTCCCTGAGCACACTGTGCTGCCATTCACCAGCTGGAATCCTGAGTGCCCTGGGGAGAAGGGAGAAGAGGTTTAGAGAGGGAGCCTTGGAGCAATTTTATATCAAATTGATAAGTACGGGAAGTCAGGGGTTACTGATCCCTTTCTTATTGTTTGGGTTTTAGCGGAAACACTGATGATGGCACCCCATTATCCCAGCTCCCTACAGAGTGAGATTGTTTTATTGCTGCACCCTAATCTAGAATACACAACACTGGGATTTTAAAGACATCATTCTGAATTCTTACTTGAGCATATGGCGCTGGCATCATTTGCGTGTGAGCATTTCTGATTCACATGTGATATCCTGGGACAGTTCGCAAGGTGTGACTCATTCCCCACGCACTGCAACTCTTCAGTCCAGATCAGCCCCTGTCCTTCTCCAAAGTGAGCTCCTCCTGGGGTAGATAAAGCTCTTCCACACTCTAACTCATTACAGATAACATGGGCAGCTTTGAGATCAAAATGTGCATCACAGAGTGTAGCCCATGTTTCACCATGTCTTATTTCCACACGTCCTGAGCAGGGATTATCTCCTCCCACCAGCCGAGGCTGTGAGTAGCCTAGAGAGTCAATCAATCCATCAATGAATGTTACACTTACACTCCATACTCGTCAGTACACCTTTCAGTAAATAGACATGTTTTTCAAACTTTTTCATAACAATGTTTAGAAATCATGGATTATACCTATGAGTACATTAAATATAATAATTAGTAATTATATAATAGTAATTAAATATCTGTTCTTGAAATATGGACCTCTGTGTCACTATTTAGAAATGAACACTACTGTCAGTGTTTTTTAACTAATTGTGAAGGATGTGAGAGAGGCCTGTATTATTTTATGAAGCTTTGCTTGTTTGCTTGTTGTGTTGTCTGCTACAGGATTACTAAAAGTACTCCAAGAAGAGGTGTGTTCTTAATTCAGTTTAGCTAACTTGGGTTAAATAGCAGTGAGGACACACCAGTTCAGCTTTTAACTCAGGGCAGGTCTATACTACAAACACTGCATCAGCAACTGCACCAATGCAGTTGTAGTGCTTTGATGAAGACACTCTAAACCAAAGGGAGAGAGCTCTCCTGTCAGCTTAGTTATGCCAGCTCCACAAGAGGTGGTAGCTATATCAGCAGGAGAAGCTCTCCCACCAACATAACACTGTCTACACGGAGGGTTAAGGTTGGTACAACTAGGTCTCTCAGGTGTGTGGATTTTTCACACCTATGAGCAATGTAGTTATACCCATAGTGTAGACCTGGCATCAGATTAGCAGTTCAAATCAAGCCCAGGGCAGCCTGAGGTTGAATTTGAGCTGCTAACCTGAGTTAAAAGGCAAGTTACCATGTTTTCACTGATATTTTAATTAGAGTTAACTAATGGGGGTTAGCAAAAAGAAAAGCAGTACTTGTGGCACCTTAGAGACTAACAAATTTATTAGAGCATAAGCTTTCGTGAGCTACAGCTCACTTCATGCGAAAGCTTATGCTCTAATAAATTTGTTAGTCTCTAAGGTGCCACAAGTACTGCTTTTCTTTTTGCGAATACAGACTAACACGGCTGCTACTCTGAAACCTGTCATAATGGGGGTTAGCTAACTCATATTAAGAATACACTTTTTTGCAGTCTATGCATTCCCTGAGGGTTAAATCAGACCTGGATGGTTTGTTTCCACAAGAAACAAGACAATATTTTAGATAACTCATTCACTGATATTCAGAAGAAAATACAGGTGACAACACCTTTGATGTTTTAACACTGTCCATGCTGTGATCAGCTGCTTGGCTAGTGAAGTCGGGGGAGATCCAGGTGGGAAACTGGAATAAAATGCTTTGAAATGGATAAAAAGAATGTCCCTGAAGAGCAGGCAGAGGAAGTGGTCAATTTATTGCTCAAGGGGAGCAAACTGACACAGAGACAGGCCCTGGAGGATGGGTCTTAACTTTTAAGCAGCTGGACCTGCCTAAGCTTTAAGGAAGATGCTAAGCTTTAGGTAAGATAGAAGCATATTTGTTGTGTAAAAACTTCTTCTGCCTTATTCCTGCTGCTGCGATTAAATAATACTGATACCGAGGCAGTGGCAGTGCATAACCAGCTGGCTCTGTCCCTGATGTAAGGACACTCTGCATTGGAGATATTCCCTGGGGGAGGTTGCACTTGTCCTGTGGCCCCGTGCTCCAGGTTAGCTCTGCCATTAACCTGCTGTCTGACCTCAGACTAGTCATTTCACCTTTCTGGGCCTCAGCTTTTTCCTCTAGTCTTTGTCTGCCTTTTCCATTCAGACTGTGAGGCAGAGACTGACTATTACTTTGCATTTGTACAGTGCCAAGTACACTGGGCTCTGATCTCATCTGGGGCCTCAAGAAGCTGTACAAGTAACTAATAATAACTGTCCGATGAAGTGAGCTGTAGCTCATGAAAGCTTATGCTCAAATAAATTTGTTAGTCTCTAAGGTGCCATAAGTACTCCTTTTCTTTTTGCAAATAACAACTGTGGAGCTGCTACCAACACCTTCATAATTATGCTTTGGCTGTCAATTTGCCATCTTTCACCATGAGCTACAGCCTAAACTCCTGATTTTGATCTTACTCAGTCCTTACTGAAAACAAAGGCAAATTTGTATTAAAACCAAAAGAAATTTTGCCAAAGACTGAGAAGAAAAAATGTGTAAGGACCTCAGGATTTGGCAATATGAATGGGTGGAAGCCTAACATCAGGGGAGGCAAACTTTAATTGAAAGAATAGGCAAGATTTTAGGAGTCAGAGAAGAACACTCCTCTCCCCAAGTGTGAATTGAGGTTGCAAATGTATTTATTTATTATTATTATTATTTTATTAGGTTATGGTAGTATGTACGGTGTGCTAGATGCTTTTCAGACATTCTAGAAGGGAAGGTTCCTGCTACAGGGAGTACATGGTCCAAGGACAGAGAGACAGGTACAGAAAGTTTAGTTTTATACAAAGAAAGTTTTATACAAATTAAATAGATTTACTGGAGACAGCATGGCATGTGAGCTAATTAGTGTTGCCCACTCTCCCCACTGTACTGGGTAAAATGATTTTGGCCCTGGCTACTGGAGCTCTCACCCCCACATCTGCCTGTCCCCTGCCCAGCAAATAGTTCTGTCCCTACCCAGCCCCCCATCAGTTCTGTTCCCTCCCAGGTGCCAGCCCTCAGTTCAGCCCCCCGCCTCAACTCTGCCCCTCCAGGGAGCTCCGCCCCCTCCCAGTGCTGTGGGAGGGGCAGCGACATATTAACGCCTAGGTCGGCAAGGCCTAGGCCTAGGGTGGCAAATTTGCAGGGGCGGCAAATTTATAATAGCAGCCAGAGGCTGCTTCCCCTGGTGCCGGTTTGCGCCCTCTGCCCCCGGCCCCGCCTCAACTCCACCCCTTCCCCGCCCCTATTGGTCCCCTTCCTCAAATCCCCACCCCAGCCCCACCTCCTCTCCTTCGCGAACCTGTTTCGTGCACATGCACTGGCATGGAGCGGGGAGAAGCAGGACCTGGCAGTGCACTCAGGGGAGGAGGCAGAGGTGGAGCGGAGGCGAGCTGGGGCGGGGGTGGCAATTATTTCTGGGCCTAGGGGCGGCAAAATCATTAATCCACCACTTGGGGGGGGGGCTGTTGCTCACAGGAAGGGAGGGAAACGGGTTGCTGAGCTGGAAACTGGTCCTGAGCTGATGGCTCTTTGCTCCCCCACCCTCCAATGAAAATGGCTTCAGGTTGCTGAAGGGAAAGGGGGAGGAAGAGAGCTCTGCCGGAAACAGTTATGATTGGTTGTTTTACCCCAGGAGGCGGGCAAGTAAGGCAGCCTGCCAATCAGAGGACTCAGGATGGAGCTTCTTGCCTCATCGCAGGACTGGGCCCCAGACCAGCCACAGTTGTGTCACTTGTGGAAAAAATTGCAAGAGTGGGCATCTCTGGGCTATAAGAGGGACTAAATGTGAAGAGGGCAGGGCCTTGTAGATGAGATCCCAGAGGCTATAGTGTATGCAGAGGGACATGTAGTGAAAGGCACAGAGATTTTAGAAAATAGAACAAGGGGGTTCTTCTGCTTTGCCTTCGGGTTTCTGAGCCGTTAGGGGTCACTTGTTCAAACTTTTCAGCCCACCCACAAAGGCTAGAAACTTCCTTTTGAAAGTATGACACAAAACAAAATGGCAAGAGTTGGTACCACTGCAGCTGTGAGGAAAGAATGATATTTTTGGTCCCACCTCTCGCCTACAGCTCTAGCAGGTGCAGAGGTCATGTTTCAGAATCCAAGCCTGTCCTACCAGAGCTGCTGGAGCCTTAATCCTCTCTTCCATCCATCTCACTTGTTTCCCTTTCTGGGATCCACACCAGCTCATCTTTGCCCATGTCTGGCTTTAGAGCATGAGCTGTACAAAGGGTCCAGCCAGGACAGGAGAGCACTGAGCTGCCAGCCTCCTGCTCACCTGGCTGCACCACTAGCAGCTCCTCCTTCCTTAGATTTTATTTATTTTCCCTCACGTGTTCCACAGAGTCCTGCAGGCTTTTATTTGTGTGTAACCCCCACTTACGGTTGCCAGCCCTTGGAGTTCAGGATTCAGCCTCTAGAGGGCATTATTCTAAAGGACTACAGCTATAATGGCTACTAGAGCCTCCTGACCCCATTTCTAGCCTGCTTGGAGTTAGGGGTGGGGACAGAAGGAACTAAAAACCTTGTCCAAGGCCAAAAGGGAGGCTTCTGCATGGGGGATCTAGATGAGCAGTCCACTGAACCTATGACAAGCCAGAACTGCACAGCTCTCAGTGACAAGACAGACTGATTTTACACAGACAGTTTTAGTTTGGAAGCTGGAAGAGAGACAGCACCACTCAGAGATTCATGCTCTTAGACTCTAGCTGCATGGACCAGGCAGCACCAGCATCTGGAGAGAGAGATCCTATCTGGGACTGGCTACCGATAGCCAACTGAGACCTTAGGAGGATTCCAGACCAGGGAATAGCAAGCCTGGTTGGATCCAGGACGTGATCCTGCCCCATTCGGAGATGGTGAAAAGCTAAGGGGACTTTTGTTTAAGCTGGCCAATGCTGCAATGGTGAACACACAATACCAGGATACACAAACTCAGCGATACTGTCTGCCTTGGTAAGGTGCCCGGCAGACAGCTGGGGTTTGGAAGAACTTATGAGTGTCAAATTCTGGAGAATAGGCTTACTTATTACTAGAGATGACCAGCAATTTTGCCACTCAAGTTACTGGTTTTATGGTAAGTATGAATGAGGATGGGTGAGTATGAATGTTGTGCTGGGAGTTTTGTACTGATTTGTGCGGGTGGTGAATGAGGGGTGTGGGGTAAGGTGAGGAGCTGTGTGTGTGTTTGATGTTATTGTGTGTTCTGTGAGTGGTTGTGTTGATTTGTGTGTGGGTTGTGTTGTGCTGGAAAAGCTATGTTGATTTGTTTGGGCGTGTCAGTTGCCTTGGGGAGTTTGTGGTGAGTTGTATGGGTGGCAAATCAAACTTTGAAGAACAGTGGCATTTGGGCCAAGGACCCCATGATCTGTGCTGTCCCTCTTGAATCACTGACTCATTACAACCAATTAAATTATTGCATGAAAATTAGCTGTAGAGTAGGGGTGGTGAATGGTTGAGTTAACTCTAATATCACAATGGTCTAGGACTCTTGGCATGGCATAGATGGGTACGTTTCCATTATATTATATATAGATTAGTTAACCTTAACCTTTTCCTTCCCTTGAGCCTAGTTTCCTGTTCACAGTATAGTTACCACCACTGCTATGCTGTTATTTTTTATGTGTCCTTCCTTTGCTGGAGTTTGTTTTGTTTACTTGATTGTCTCCTGTGAACAGGCAAATAAAAAAATAAAATAAAACTAGAACCTATCAGCGGGAACAAACTAGTTGTAATCAAAACCAGCATGAAATAACTCCCTAAAAAACTTAATAAAAAGACAAAATAAAAAAAGAATTTAAAAAAAGAAATTAAAAAATAAGCACTCATCAAACAACAATTGATTAGAACATAATCATTCAAAAATCACTGGTCCCAATGAAAAAAATCATTATATAAACAGGGTGCCTTGCCATGAAACTTTGGGTTCGTCCTGCCAAGACTTCCCTAGAGCATCATGTCGCGACTGACAGAACCCAACTCCTACCTACCTGGCCACTAGATTGCGCCAGACTCTGGATTGGTAACTATAATATTGACTGGCGGGACAGTATGTGTGTGTGTGATTGAACGCATATGCTAATTGTTGTATCTTCAATAAATGTGGCATATTGCCTTTTCTCCTGAAAAAGATCTTGTGTGCTTCTTATAAGCATAACAATAGTAAGTGCCTGGGAGAGAAAAGGCCATACCCCAGGAGAGAGGGCACCTGTGTTAGTACAACATCAGGTGCCAATGCCTTTGTCTGTCACACTGTGTACTCAGAGAATATGGCTATGTCCAGTGGAGGGTATATGTGCACAGGAGACCCTTCCCATACTAGATGAGATTATGCAATTTTACTCAGCCCTTGCACAACCACAACAGGAATTTGGTGAATTCTGATCACTCCATTTTATGATAGATACTGATAAATCAGAGAATGCTATAAGGAATGAGACTATGCAGACACACTGTGGACTGGGGGGAAGGAAACTGTGGCCAAATGCACCCCTGTAATCATACCCTACACACTATTGTAGTAATCTTTGTATAAAATATGCCTTCTGAGGTATAATTTGGAAACTAATAACTCACTGGGCAATAATATCATGGGGAAATGTGTGTAGCATCATTATGTGTGAAGTTATGAAATTCCCCTGTATGATATTAAAGGGACATGTTCAAATTCTTATGGTCTGATTAGGCAGAACTGGTCAAGTAGGTCTTAAACAAAGGGATGTGCAGTTACCTCAATTTACATATACTCTGTAAACAGAGTCCTTAGACAGCAGGGCAAAAAATAAAGGAGACAAAGAAAATCTGCATCTCAGAACACACAGGTGAAAAAAACAACATGAAGCATCTTTCCTCACTAGATTCCATGTCTCCTTCTGCTCAGCTGAACAGAATTTTATGAGGGGGACTGAACTATATAAGTGAAGGGCAAACACCCCTGGGTATCTCTCTTCCTATCCATCTCCCTCTTTGTACCTAAGAAGAAAAACAAACAACCGTTGGACTTTGGGGGAGGGGTCCTGACCTGAAAAGTTTGGTCTGTAATGCTATCAAAAGGATGTGGTGAGGACTTGACTTTGAATCCAGTATAGTTTGTTACATTAGGCACTGCAAAGAGTTTTTTAAATTATTTCTTGTAATCATTTCTAGCCTTTATGCCTCATTACCTGTACTCACTTAAAATACATCTCTTTGTAGTTAATGAACTTGTTTATTCTTTAATTAAATCTACTCCAGTGTGTTTAAGTTAAATTGTCTGGGTAACTCCATTGAAGGTGGCAAGTTGTTGTGTACTGATCCTGAAAAGAGACAATGGACCTAATATCTCTGGACTGTCCAAGAAAGGGCTTGACAGTATAGAACATACATTTGGGGGGAAAATCCAGGATTGGGAGTGTGTTGGAGTCACCTTGCAGAAATACCGAGGCTGGTAAAAGCCAGAGTGTAACCCAAGTGAGGCTGGCAGTCTGCAGTTACACACACATGGTCAGGTTGTGACCTGCACGCTAGCAGGCTGTTTGTGAGCAGCCCAGATGGGAGCTACTGCAGCAAGGCATTGTAAGATCCCTCACTGGTCTGGATTGCACCCTGAATGTCCCAGAAACTAATGAAAATGTGAGTGTAAAAAGATCAGGGAGGAAGAAAGGAGACAAGGAAGGAAAAGGAGGAAGACAAAGAGCAATGGCCAAGAGCTAAAAATTAAGGGCCTGATTCCCCACTTCCATTCAGCTTGTGTCATCTATACCAGTATTCCATGACTACAGTATGAATGTATAATGCCAGGACCAGTCTGACAGAGTGATTTCCAGTTTGGCAGCATTTTACATTCATGCACAACATACCCAAAAGTGAAGAATCAGGCTCTAAATTTCATTCTGGTGGTTGGGAATAATTTTCTAAAAGCCTGAGTGATCATGCAGTTGAATAAACACTGTGGGAGATAACAGATCTACCATTAGATGCATGACATGAGGTTAGACAAGACTAGTGGGAAATGCCTTGCATGATGCTGTAATTGGATCTGGCTACTCTCTGCCACTAAAAGTTCCTATTGTCTGATACTTTCTAAGCTCTCAAATGGCTGCATAGAGAAAAGTATGGGTCTGTTTCCTTTGAAAACATTATTACTCAACAGGATTTTATGGGCTTTCCAGATAGGCACTCCAATGCCGTGGTGATAGGCACAGTTTAAATATGTACATAGAATAGCTTATTAAATACCAATACTTTCCCTAGTTTGGATATACAAAATAAATTTGAAATCCATAAAAGGAAAATGGAAAATGTGGTATTGAGACAACTGCAGTGAGGTTAATAAAGGGGACTCTAAAGATATCTGGGTTGGGAATTACATAGGGATTTGCTCACTATAATGTGAGAGTAATAATTTCAGGATTTGATCATATTTACCCACTTCTACTTTAGTTTGTGGGAATGGAACAAACTCTGTATTCAATCCCTTTTCTAACATGGCAAGTAGAAGGATGCCTGATTTCTTACCTGAGCAGGTCACTCCAGCATGGAAAGGATGAGAGCATGTTGACTTTACATTCAAGGTTACAAAGCTGCAGTCCCAGATTGTTGACTCACTTCCATGACAAACATCTCCTACTACCAAGTATGGTGTTGAATCTTCTCCAAAGTGGGCAGCACTATGGACACTAACTGCAGAACCACATCCCAAGTGTCTGCAAACTACTGCAGCATGTTTCATAGGTGAGACAGTAGAACACAGACTGGCGCTCAGTTCACCAATCTTAATCATTGCTCTCCCAGCACATGAGTTTCTTCCGTTGACCAACTTCAGATCAGTAGCTCCACCTTCAAGTAGAATCAGGACAGAGTTATTGGAGAGAGCACTGAGCCACATCCCCATTATTATTACTAATGGAGCTAGTCAAATAGTATTTGAAGCATATAATACTGTAACTCCTCGCTTAACGTTGTAGTTATGTTCCTGAAAAATGCTACTTTAAGCGAAACGATGAGTGCAGCGGAGGACAACGAAAATTATTTGGGGACTGGGGGACATGAATTATGAGGAGAGGCTGAGGGAATTGGGGTTATTTTGTTTGCAGAAGAGAAGAGTGAAGGGGATTTGATTAGAGAGAGTATTGGTTAAAAGATCATTATATATACAGATATGAATAAAGTTCTTAGGTCAGTTTCATAATAGAGATGGTGAACTTTAGAGCTGAAAGGAATTCGTTTAGTTGAAACAGAATTAGTTTAGTTGAAACAGAATTAGTTTAAAGAAAAGGAGTACTTGTGGCACATTAGAGACTAAAAATTAATTTGAGCATAAGCTTTCGTGAACTACAGTTCATTTCATCCGATGCATGCAGTGGAAAACACTGGTGCCACAAGTACTCCTTTTCTTTTTGTGGAATCAGACTAACACGGCTGCTACTCTGAAACCTGTCAAAATTAGTTTAATATGTTATAGGCCAAGGTCCAATATCAGGGTGATCCAAGACTGGAGACCTCAGTCTTGTGACTCAAACTTCCCCTGAAGAAGCTTAAAGAGATCTGAGATAACAGTATCAGGGCTCTGGAGTTCTTTTTATAATTCTCTGGCAGTCTCTTGACAGTGTGCAGTCCTCCGGTGAACAATAGGCGATCATTGTGGCTTTGAAGTAAGACCTTCTATTTCCTAAGCACCACCAGTAATTAGCTGCATGGGTTAGAATAAGGCAACTGTCCATCTCCCCCCAGTTACAGGTAGCTTACTACAAACTTCAAAGAGAAATAAAGACAAAGATATTGTTACATTCACAGTTCATCTAAATGTTAACATTTCCTTTTGATCTCTGAATTAACAGAACATAGTGACAGACAGGAACCATTTGGTTACATTGTTAACCTCTAACAAGATACAGGTAAACATTTTCTAATTCTCTATCAATACAAGTCTACATTTAAAAACTCAAGTTTATCTAATATGGAATGGCCCTAATTACCATTTACATACTTTTTAATATGTCTCTAAAGGTTGAATTTGGGTTATGTAGCCTGCTTTTGGACTCAGTGTCACAGGTTGATACAAGTAACTGTAAATGTAAGATACTTAGACTTTTGTAAGGTGTTTGATTTAGTATTATACATCATTCTGATTAAAAATAAGCACTATACAATACAGTAACTCCTCGCTTAACGTTGTAGTTATGTTCCTGAAAAATGCTACTTTAAGCGAAACGATGTTAAGCGAATCCAATTTCCCCATAAGAATTCATGTAAATGGGGGGGGGCTAGGTTCCAGCAAAATTTTTTTTGCCAGACAAAAGACATTATATACATATACAGTATAAGTTTTAAATAATTTTAAACAAACTATTTAATATTGTACTCACCAATGATGATTGTGCAGCTTGGTTGAGGCGGGGCATAGTGGGGTAGAGCACGGGGTCTTGGCGTGGGGTCTGATATTTCTGCCAGGGAGTGGGGTCGGGGACTTGCCCACTCCCCAGCTGGAATGCCAGGTGGGCGGAGTGGAATAAGCCCCCACGCCCCAACCCTGCTCCCCAGCTTGAACGCCAGGTGGGCGGAACGGGGCAAGCCCCCACATCCCGACTCTGCTCCCCGGCAGGAGTGCTGAGCGGACGGGTGGAGTGGGGTGAGCCAAACAACCTTAGAACAGAATTTTGTGTGACTTTAAACAAGTATGTTCTCTAGTAGATCAGCAACCTAATAACGAAACAATGCTAACCAGGACAACTTTAAGTGAGGAGTTACTGTAATAATAAAGCACATTAAATGGATTATGATCTCCAAAGTGGCTATTAATGAGGAATCATGATTGAATGGTGTGTTTGTAGTGGGCTTCTGCACTCATACTGTGCTGATCAGCAATGATCTGGAAGTAGTTATATAAATCACTGCTGATAATATTTGGAGATGACACAATGATTGGCAGAGTGGTAAATAATGGGTAGTAAGTAGGAGTAGGGAGTTGATTTTACCTTTGTATATGGCAGTTCTGGTGTTCACATATTTTAAAGGATGTTGAAAAACTGGAGAGGGTACAGAGAAGAGCCACTATAATGATTTGGGGGCAGAAGAAAATGCCTTATAATGAGACACTTAAAGAGATCCACCTGTTTAGCTTGCCAGAAAGAAGTTTGAGAGGTGACTTGATTAGTCTTGTCACAGGGATGCCTCTATACTGGGCTGCAATACTTGGTCTCATTTTGGTTGGTGGGTTTAGTGTGTGGGTGCTGGCAGCCTGTGATATACAGGATATACAGGTTAAGCCCCTGGCAGGCCGTAAGACCCTTTGTTTACCTGAGTATCCACAGGTATGACCATTCGCATCTGTCAGTGGCCGTGGTTCGCCATTCATGGCCAATGGGAGTTGCGGGAAAAGGCGTGAACTGGGTCACCGCTTCATGCAGCTCCCATTGGCCGGGAAGTGAACCTCGGCCACTGGGAGCTGCAAGCAGCCATACCTGTGGACGCTCAGGTAAACAAAGCGTCTTACAGCCCACCAGGGGCTTACTTGGAACAAGCCACGAACCAAGTTTGGGAACCCCTGGACTAGATGAACAGGTGGTTCCCTCTGGTTCTAAACTCTATGACTCAGATGGCGGGTTTGGCTTTCATACGACAAAAGTCACAGGTGCTTTCTCTGAGGGAAAATTTGTTATCACTTATTTGCCCTACCCTGGGCTAGGAAAGAATATGCAGAAAAATATTCCAAACACAAAACCCAAAGTCAAAATTCAGGTTTCCCAAGATCACATGTTTCAGCCTGCAGTCCTCTGAGATGTAGCCCCTGAATCTGAAGCTTAACTGATCCAGCATTCAGATTCTGGAGGCCAACAACTTCCAGCATTTGAATTGCCCCCATGCAGACTCAGGAGAGCTGTTTTTATCTGGCCCTTCTTTTATCCTGATAGGCTCAGACTCTGCTTTCCTCAACAAGCCCCACCTAATCATTCAGGATTAAACCAGTGTAATTAGCCCGTCTTTTCTGGACAATTGTTAAGGCAACCCAACTGATTCCCACATGTCAGCACTCCCTAGTGCTCATTTGATTTCCAAAAGAAAGTGAGAAAGGAATTTGAACAGAAAAATGTTGCAGTCGAGCAAAGGGAAGAAAGAAAAAAAGACAACATGATCTTTCTTACTCTATTTGTATCACATTCACTAGTTTAACCATCCTACATGCAATGTGAGTTTTATAAACTAATGAAACTTCCCCTAATAATGCATACACCCTGTAAAGCACCAGACCACTTTGTCACATACCCCTCCCTCCCTAGGGGGAATTACTGTTTCTATTTGCATCTCTCCATAGACTTTATGTTTTATCTCAAACTAATATAATTGTAGGGCTAAATACCATCTAGTAATGCACATTCTTATCCCTCATTGTGTTTAACTAGGTTAGTGGAAGGTGGTTAGTTAATGATGTACTGGTAGATCCAAATGAATAGTATTTTAGCATTTACATGCCAGAACTTATTGATAGATGGCTCAAATCCACATGTTGTTCAGCTGTTACTCTACTGCCCCTATGGATAATCTTCTGCACTAATATACCTTTCTTTCATAGAATCATAGAATATTAGGGTTGGAAGAGTCCTCAGGAGGTCATCTAATCCAATCCCCTGCTCAAAGCAGGACCAACACCAACTAAATCATCCCAGCCAGGGCTTTGTCAAGCCTGACCTTAAAAACCTCTAAGGAAGGAGATTCTACCACCTCCCATTCCAGTGCTTCAGCACCCTCCTAGTGAAATATTTCAGAGTAGCAGCCGTGTTAGTCTGTATTCGCAAAAAGAAAAGGAGTACTTGTGGCACCTTAGAGACTAACAAATTTATTTGAGCATAAGCTTTCGTGAGCTACAGCTCACTTCATTGGATGAATACATCCGATGAAGTGAGCTTAGCTCACGAAAGTTTATGCTCAAATAAATTTGTTAATGTCTAAGGTGCCACAATTACTCCTTTTCTTTTTTTCTAGTGAAATAGTGTTTCCTAATATCCAACCTAGACCTCCCCCACTGCAACTTGAGACCAATGCTTCTTGTTCTGCCACCACTGTGAACAGTCTAGCTCCATCCTCTTTGGAATCCTGTCACGTTATTCACTTGAACTGGGACCATATAGAACATGGTTGCAACCAAGGTCCTGTAGTGGCAGCAAATCTTGTATAAAGGGGGTCAAATAAGGTGTCTCAGACAAGTTTATGGTTTGCTGGTTATGATTATGCTGTCTATATGTGTGCATCATTTTTGTTAAAATTTGTTAAAGTTATGAATATTGGCTCTATACTGTCTATATTTCAAACTTATGCTATGCTTCTGGGTGACACCCCAGACAAGTTAGTGTCAGCTCTGCCAAGCCTACTTGATGGCCCATTAAGGGCCATCAGCTATACAATTAACCCATTGAGGGAAGGCAGACATGCCTTGTGACTCAGCAAGGTATGCAGGGACATGCCTATGGACAGAACTCTGAGGTTTTTCCATGCCATGTGATAGACAGCTTGTCTTTGGAACAGAGAAAGAAAGACCACATGGCAAGAGAGTATAAAAAGCTGCTGCAGCTCCTCCATCTTGTCTTCAATCCTGCTTCATACCTCTGGAGGAACTTTGCTACACTGAAGCTTTCAACCAAGGACTGAAAGACTCATCCCAGCTGTGGATGTACTCCAGAGACTTGATTTGAACCTGCAGTTTATTCTATCACTGCTGCAAGCCTGAACCAAGAACTTCGCCATTATTGTATGTAATTGATTCCATTTAACCAATTCTAGCTCTCATCTATATCTTTTTCCTTTTATGAATAAACCTTTAGATTTTAGATTCTAAAGGATTGGCGACAGTGTGATTTGTGAGTAAGATCTCATTTGTATATTGACTTGGGTCTGGGGCTTGGTCCTTTGGGATCGAGACACCTTTTTTCTTTTACTGCGGTATTGGTTTTCATAACCATTTGTCCCCATAACGAGTGGCACTGGTGGTGGTACTGGGAAACTGGAGTGTCTAAGGGAATTGCTTGTGTGACTTGTGGTTATCCAGTGGGGTAAAACCAAAGTCCTCTCTGTCTGGCTGGTTTGGTTGGCCTTGGTGTGCATAGAAACCCCGGCCTTGGGCTGTAACTGCCCTGCTTTAAGCAATTTGTCCTGAATTGGCACTCTCAGTTGGGTCCCGCCAGAACCAGCATCTTTACAAACCCCCCTTCAGGTAGTTGAAGGCTGCTATCAAATCCCCCGCACTCTTCTCTTCTGCAGACTAAATAAGCCCAGTTCCCTCAGCCTCTCCTAGTAAGTCATGTGCCCCATCCCCCTAATCATTTTCATTGCCCTCCCCTGGACTCCCTCCAATTTGTCCACATCCCTTCTGTAGTGGGATGTGGACAAATTGGAGAGACTCCAGTGGAGGGCAACGAAAATGACTTTCTGGCATATGCCTCCTCTGATACATTATTACCTAATTCCGGGGGCATGGTCAATGCTAAATTCCTTGTTTTCCTTTCAATCCAGGGTCTTAGTATATTTATATGAAAGTTTTTTCTCTTTTCTTCAGATAATTCGATTTCACAATATGTCACTCCTACCTGCCTTGATACTACAAACAGACTGCCATTTAGCTAGCAGCTTATCTTTCATAGTGGTGGGTAACAATAACAGAACTTTACATCCCACCCTAAGCTGCCATTCCTGAACTTGTTTATTATATCATCTTGTTTGTGCCTGCTCTTCTAGATTTTCTTCAGCTATGTGGGAGTCCTCTGCACATCGTCCTTCAGGTTTATAATGTAATCAATAATATTGGAAAAGTCAGTGGTTCATCCCTGCAAACTTTCTTTGATCACGTCAATGGATCACTAGGCTGTCAGCTATACAACTCGAATGGAGAGAATTACATTGAAGCCTGTGTGGCTTTTTAATAAGCAAATGAATGATAAAGTCCCACTGTCTGGGTACGGACTGTGCATAGATTTTTAATGTTCATTTCAGGGATTGATTCATCCTTTCCACTAGCCCACCCACCAGTGGATTAGGGATCATTTGGATAAGGGCTAGTTCAGATGGCTTTAATTCCTAAGAGATGGTAAACGGGATGCTTGGAAATTAGTTCCCTGATCCGTCAGGAACATTCTATGGATGTCCACCTTACTAAAAAGTATCATCACTTCCTCTGCAAATCTCATGGCAGTAGCACTGTAAAGGGACTGCCTCTGGATATTGAGTCATACAGTCACAAATAATTAAAATGTATTGATTCATTTGGTAACTCTGTTCTAATGGAGTCATTGCAATCCTTTCAAACTGTGTACCTACAATAAGAATTGAAATCAACTGTCTGATTTTTATTGTTTCTGGTCCACTATCTGACATTCTGGGAAGGATTAATACCATTCAGCTCCTTCTTAATAAATATTCAGCCAGAAAAATCTTTGCAAAATTTTGGCCAATATCTTGTACCTCCCTGTAAGGCCTGCTAAAGGAACTTGATGAGCTACCTTTGACTGCCAGCCAAAAATGTTGGGGACTACCAGCTGTTTCACCCATTTTCTGGTTTTAGGATTGCACATATCCTATATAAAATATTATTCAGTACAGTAGAGGACCTTAGTTTGACCAAGACTTTTATAGAAAGTCTGATGATACTGTCTTCTTTTTATATTTAGCGATATCCATAGTTTCTTTCACATTGTCTGTACGGATGCCAGTGGCCCCTAGCCACTTAGCATGTGTACACTGTAACGTAAGCCCAGGGTTAGTGGAATTGGAGTCAGCAAACCTTGGGTATGAGAAGCCAGGTCTTGAGCATCTACATTGATTACTGACCCCTGGCTGAGAATATCTGAACCTGGGGCCCAACCTGGAGCTCCAGCATCTGTATTGCAGCATGCAGTCCTGAATCAAACTAACAATATCCTAGATTTCCTAGCGCCCTTCTAAAATGTGGCTGTTCTAGCCCTTTATGTGTGATGCATGTGACATTCTGCACCCCAAAGCACCATATATTTACCATGGCGATGTAATTATGATACGTTTTGTACAAAGTATGCCTTGTGAGGTATCATTCTAAAAGTCTTGATCTGCTAAACATTAATATCTCAGTGGATTGTATGTGCTATCATCATATGTGAAGTTATGAAATCTTGCTAGTGTGAGTTACTAAAGTGTGATGTGTGACTGGAAACACCCAAAACCAGCCTTTCAGGTATGACAATAGAGTAGCCAGACAGTGTTAATTGCTGTCATCAGCACCCATCAAGGGAAGAATCTACTAGCTCAGGAACTCTGTATAAGGAAGCCTCCTCGGAAGGAGCACAGAGACCATGGAGAATGTTTGGCCAATGGGGGTGGACCCCCACATCACATACACAGACTTTCCAGCAATCTGGAAGAAACTATAAAAGATGGGTAGTGACATCATCACTTGTCTTCATTTCCCCACAACTCAACACCTGGAAGAACTTCTGGAAGAAAAAGGACTTTGAACAGAGGAAGGAAACCCAGACTGCAAAGCAGATGCAGCCTGTGCCTCAAGAATCTGTAATCCTGCTGATTCAAATTCTATCTAATTTGTTTAAATCTTAGATTGGATTTTATTTGATTTCCTAGGTAACTTGCTTTGATCTGTTTGTTATCACTTATAATCACTTAAAATCTATCTTTCTGTAGTTAATAAACCTGTTTTATGTTTTATCTTAACCAGTGTGTTTTTGGAAGTGTTAGGGAATCTTAGCTCTGTTAACAAAGGCTTGTGTATATCTTCCCCACATTGAGGGAGGAGCAGATTAATTAATGAGCTTGCACCATACAGATCCCTGTGCAGTGAAAGACAGTATAATTCTGGATTTATACTCCAGTAGGGGTGCAAAGCTGGGGAGCTGTGAAATTGACTAGTGCCTCCATTGTTAATCATGAGTGGCTTAAGTAAAGCACCCAGGTGACTCAGTTGGGTGTGTGGTGCCACCTGCTGTCATGTTGGGTGATAACAGGGCCTGGAGGGGCTGGCTGTGGGTCACCAGCAGAGCAATGTGGGAGGCCAACCCAGCTGAATGATTTGGGGGCACAGTGGTTCCAACAGCTTCCAGGCTTCACTCCGGGGGTACACCCCGTCACAATGCACTGTGAGATAACTTGACTGTCCATCCCTGTGCATCACAGGTAGTTTGAGCAGCCCACCAACACATCCTGCTGAGCCAGTACTCTCAGCCAGGAAGTGCAGCTACTGCAGCTGGAGCTGGATGCACCCACGCAACAGAAATTAGGGATGCCCTGTGCTCTCACACCATGGATTTGCATGGGCCAATGGAAGAGGGAGAACAGTAGCTTTATGAATGTGCTTGTGTAATGCTTTCTGTACCTTAGGTAACAGGGAGGAGGACTGATTCCCATGAATTGTACCTTATGAATAAGATGACCACTTAGGAAACTGGAATTGTGCATGAGAGGAGGTGAACTGTGAATGTAGATGTCTGTACTGAGAAATAAATAGTGTTTCTATACAACTTCACAGTTGTCCCTTATGTATTTATTTTTATTATTTGAAATACACATTATATGATGTGATGCAGTCTGGTAGTATGATTTCTTTATAAAATAAAAATCTTTGTTTTTGAACATTTATTAGAAAAGCACAGTATTAAATTATTGCCAGGCGGGCCAGCTGCCATTAGCACACCAAACCAGGAACAGCAAAACCAAACCAGGGACAAGGTGCATGAACAAGGGCAAAAAGTGAAACAATTTCCAAGACAGAAAACTCTTTACTCTGGCAAGTCCCCCGATCCCTGTTTTCTTCTCCCTTCCTTAGATGTTTCCTGCACACTGGGTGCTTGGACAGTGGGGAGAAGGCATCCACTGGGAGGGATTCAGTTTGGCGGACTGCATGGGGAACATTTGGCCTGTACATCTATTGTTAGGGCCCGATTGCATGGCCCACCCAGACATGGAATTGTCCAAACTGTTCCTGGTCTGCAGCACATTGTACTGAGCAGGGGACTCACACTGTGCGGTGGACTCATCAGGAGCCTGCAGGCTGGCAGCCATTAGCAAAAGCAGCCACTCAAAGAGTTCCTTCTGCTATCTTTCTCCCTCAGATGCCATTCCTCTTCCAGGAACAGAAAAGCTAGTGTCTGCTCCCACACTGAAATCTTGTCCTCAAGCTGTGCAGCCAGCCTAGCCTTTCCACTTGCCTCTCATCTAGCCTTTGCACTTGCTGCAAGTCCCTCTCTCTTTGGTACTGGACCTGCTTGTTGGCTCTGTCCAGAACGTCAACCATAACTTCATCATGGACACACTTCCTCTTGGATCGGTCTGCAGCAGTATGGTGACCCAAGCTTCTATTGGAGTGTGGATGAGCTGTCGAGGCAGATGGGCATGGAAGTAGACAAGGCACAGGTGTTCATTGCTGAAATGTCTCAGCACATGAGCAGAGAAAAATTCCTTTTGGAATTTCAAGGACATAAAATGTTACTTTATAGCATTGTACTTCAGTATATTGTTAGAGAGACACTTCAGACCAAAGAAGCTCCTTGGACCTGTGATTGGACAGGTTAATTACATGCACAGAATATGGCAAGTGAAAAATCACAACCACTTTTTTCTAAAAATTGAAGACCAGTTTGGGTTTTGGGGGAAGGTGGTTGCTGTGGCTTTCTACATAAGACTCTGTCATTTCAGGCATTCCACATTTTGGAAGGCATGACATTTCTTGTGTTTCCAGAGTGGAAAAAAGAGGTTTTATTCCAAACTGCTGGTGGGAAGATAGCAGTGTGTGACACTGAAGTAATCAAATGTATGGTGAGTGAACAGTACATCTAGGAGAGGTGTCGGCAGGTCAGCTACCTCCGTGGCCTGAAAAATATGTCCTTTTCCAAACTGTGACTTACCTATCTGGAGTTCCTGCTATGGGAAAAGTTTGTAACTATCAGCACCTGGGATTGGGTCAACATTCATTAGGGAATCAACAGGATCTGCACTGGCAGCCATACGGTTGGTGCCACCCGATGGCTTTCGATAAAACCTGTTATGACTACATGCAAACACACAGAACCCCACCAGCATCCCCATTCATCCCCCTGCCTCCTCTGGCACAATTATGGACTGCATTCAAACCCCGAGATGTAATTCAGACAAATGGATCACACAGACTACGCTTAACTGAAATGGACTACAGTTGTAAATGGACTACATTTAAATGCCTCCCAGAGTTCACTCTTTGCAGATGGCTCATTACAATGTTGGGTTGGTACAAAGCGGGAAGACAATATAAGGATCTTATTTTTAACGGGCTGGCACGTCTTAGCAAATATGTATGCTTTTGAAGTAAATCTTCACTTTAGGAGGCTTGTTTCACTGTTTGCACTTCCCAGTCTTCATTTTGAATTCCACATAGTAGGAGGGGTGGGGGGATACTAATGGATTGCTGAGTATTTGCATGCAGTCATAACAAGTTGCATTGGAAGCTGTGGGAAAGCACCAACCATGTTGATGCTAACGCAGCATCCTGTTGACTTGCAATAACTTTTGCATTAGTTTATTAATCAGAAATCCCTCTCATAGCTATATTAATAAACACAAAAATGGAACCAGAAACTTATCTTGCTCTGGGGCGATTTCTGCCTCTTTAGTCTCTTTAGTTTATTCTGCTGGTTCTGTGGTGGACCAATTCTCCAGGAGGCATTGAAAAAGCTCCTGAAAGTATAGCCCCAGGATATGCTGCAGCTACTCCTGCAGCAAAGCCACCTTGGGGACCTGTTTCATCACCAGAGTCAATTTGGTGGCTTCATCCAGCACCAGCTGCTGGCTCCGGTGCTGGACTGTGGGGCCAGCAGTTCACCATCCCAGATATCCAGGTCATTTTGCACAGCTGTTGGCTCTGTACTAGGCACAGTGCCCAGCACCTGGTCAAAGTCATCCTAAAACGGGCATGATGGGCAAGTTCCCAGAGGTGTGGTTCTGATCCCTGGCTTTGCAGTAGTCAGTCTTGAGCTACTTTAATATGCTCCCTGCACTAGTCACCGGTCAGTAAATTTCCAATGCTGTCAACTTCTTTGCTATTTGCTGGTAGGCCTAGTCATTCCTGGTACTCTTACTAAAATCAAATGTTTTGCTCACCTCACACCGAGATTCACCAGAATTAGGCTGTGCTCCTGCAATCATGAAGTAGCATGCTTGGCAAAGGATTTCTTCTGGTTGGTGGCTGTTGCAAATGCAGGAGAAGGTTTACTGTGTTTCCAGCTCAGTGGTCATAATAAAATGGAAGGGTTAAAAGCCAAGTTGTACTTGAACTAGGGGGGTCACTTTTGTTTCCTGGGAGTTGATTGGCAGCTCGTGGGATAGAGAGGACAAAAGACAACAGCACATGAGATTGTGAAACAGCGTTGGTGGATCTGGCCTGGCTGCGTCCACACTACAAAATGATAAGGTTTGAATTCTGGGTCCTGGCTGGACTTGGGCTTGGACTCTCCACCTGTGTGGGGTCCTAGGATCCTGGGTCTGAGACTGAGTCCAAAACATTTGTGTGTAGACAGACGGGGGTTTGGGCTTGAGCCTGGGTTGGAGCATGGGCTTACATTGCGGTGCAGACATACCCATAGTGCTCTTTCTCTTTCCTCTGGCAGAGTGCATCTTCCTCCCTTCCCCCATCAAAAATATCTGAGGAAAATGGAAACAGAACCTATTTCTCTTCTTCCTTGGAAGCTTTTCCCAATCATGCCTGACTTCAAGTGGTAACAGTCATAATACTGGGCTCTTTTAATGAAGTTACCAAGATGTTAACAAAATTAGGAATATTTTTTCCAGGGGCTCCATTTGCATGCAGGGGGCAGTTCCCCCTCTCCCCCACGTGCTTCATACCAACTCAAGGTAGGGTGCTCTCCTTGTCCGTGGGGAGGCTGTTCATGGTCTAGTCTGGGACAGGGAGGTGGGGAGCAGAGGCGCACTGAGAAGGTTACAGAAGGCTGGTCCCTACCACTGGCAGCAACGCTGAAATGAGAACTCAGTACACCAGCTGGCAGGGAGATGTGGTGCAGGGGAAGGGAGAGTGGGAGGAGGAGAATGAGCTTCCACTGCCACTGGTTGCTCAAGCCAGGCTGAAATGGCAACACCCTCCCTACAAACCTGGGGGTGGGGAATGCAGGGTTGGATGACAGATAAAGAGACGGTGTAGCAGGACTGGATGGGAGACAGAGAGGGAGAGGAACAGGGCTGGATGGGGGGCAGAGAGGGAGACTAGCTGGGCTGGGTGGGGGACAGAGAGGGAGAGGAGCAGGATTGGGTGGGGGACAGAGGGAAAATAGCTGGACTGGATGGGGGACAGAGAGGGAAAGGAGCAGGGCTGGATGAGGACAGAGGGAGAGGAGCAGGATTGGATGGAGGACAGAGAGGGAGAAGAGCTGGGCTGAGTGGGGGACAGAGGGGGAGAGGAGTGGGGCTGGATGGGGGGCAGAGAGGGAGAAGAGCTGAGCTGAGTGGGGGACAGAGAAGAAGAGGAGCAGGATTGGATGGAGGACAGAGAGAAAGAAGAGCTGGGCTGAGTGGGGGACAGAGAGGGAGAGGAGCAGGACGGGATGGAGGACAGAGAGGGACAGGAGCAGGGCTGGGTGGGGAACAGAGAGGTAAAAACCCTAAAATCCCTTCCCCGAACACATGGTCTCAACTGCAGGACATGGCCTCAGCACAGGGTGCCTACACTGGTGGACTACGAATACCCTTTGATGTGTAGGAGATAACAAGGAGATGTTATATATATATAATATATATATATATATATATATACAATATATATATATATAATACCCTTTGATGTGTAGGAGATAACAAGCACCCAGCCCTACCTGTAAGTTCATTCTTTCCAGACCAGAAACTTGGCTTTTAACATAAATGCGGATATTACCTTTTTCATTTCTGGGTTATCCCAAGTTAGGCGGGGTGGGTTTGGCGGGTCCCCATAGCTGGGGGCTTCACAAGAGTCAAAGGCCAGCCCTGCTAGCCAGATGGTGTTTACTTGATTTCATGGGAGTTAGGTGCCTATTATGAATCCCACGCTGCATGCGTTCTTTTTCTAAGTGCCTGCTTCTCCCACTCCCCCTCATGTGGGACTCAGGCCACTGCACTGGGCACAGGTGTTAGAAGATCTGTTTTTGCCAGTAATTCAAACCCTACTTCTGCTCCCTTTAGCATCAACACCTTGTTATGCTTATAAGAAGCACGTGGGATTTTTTTTAGGGGAAAAGGCAATATGCTGCATTTATTGAAGATATAACAATTAGCATATGTATTTAATTATACTATATACATACATACATTATTTTGCTAGTTGATCATATAGTTATTAATTTAGAGTTTGGATTAATTTAGTGGCTAGCTAGGTTGATTATGGGTAGGGAGGAGCTGGGTTTTGTTGTTTGTGATATGATGCTTTGGGGAAGTTTTGGTAGGATGAACCCAAAGTTTTATGGCAAGGTATTTTGTTTATATAGTTATTTTTTTTATTGGGATTAATGAGTTTTGCATTGTTATGTTGTAATTAATTGATGTTTGATGAGTGTTTGCTTTGTTAAGTTTTTTTATTTTTTATTTTTTTATTAATTTTTTTAGGCAGTTAGTTTATGCTGGTTTTGATTATAGCTATTTTGTTTTTATTGATAGGCGTTTGTTTTATTTTTAGAGTTGTTAATTTGCTTTTTTATATATATTTTAATAGAGGTGTGATGTAGCTTTTTGGTGCTTCTGTGTTTGTTTTTTTAGCATATTTGGTTTAGCAATGGCTTTTATATTTATATTTTAATATATATTTTTATTTATACATAAAATAGAATTAATTTATATAGAACATTTTGAACAGGAACATTAAGTTGCAATGCAAAAGAAAACAATTATGGCATTTTTTTACTTATTTTAAAATGTTAAATCTACAACAAAGTACTGACCTTAAAGGTCTGTTACAGCCTTGAAATTAGTTTAGACACAAAGAAATTCTGGCTGATGTATATCTACCAATGACTGTTAGGCCATTCCTTTCTGCTATTCAAAAAGGGTGGCTGGCAGGATATGGTCAAATCCTACTTCAATACATTTAATACATGCTACATTATTATCTTATTATTCTTTATTTTTTATTTTAAATTATACAAAATACAAATTCTATTACTACATATCCCCCTTTTAACCCCTCAAGAACAATACCTGAGTGGGTCATATTTTATACAATTGTTTTATGTACTGTTTTATGCACTGAGAGACAATTTGGGCTTGTGGTTGTAATTTAATAAACATTTTTTTTTTGTTTAATAGCATATATAACACATTTTTAGCAAGCAAACACAGGACAATATTAATACAAATAGTAATGGGTGAAACATAATAGACAATATGCTTTTCGAGGTTGTGGACTAGCTTGTATAAACATAGGATTTTTTTAGATTTAGCAATTTTTAGCATGTTTGTATTTGCATGTAATATTTGAATGACACGCTTCTTTATATTTTTTTGTGTTTGTTGTAAAAACTGAGTCACCTTTGTTTTTGACAACAAGTCATTAGTTAAATTGTGCCAATTTAGGCCCAGGGTAACAGAGAAATTACCCGGGGTGGCGGTTATAGTGCTTTGTGCTTTTTTATTTTTGGTAAATAGTACATGTGATTGCTAGTATATAATACATGGGCATTATATTTACATTTATTTACTGGGGGTTGGATAGTATTTGCATTTCTTTTAAATATTGTTTTTATGATGTAACATACACATTGTTTGTTGTACAAAACACGAGTTGCATTTTTTAGTTTGTTTTATACATGTTTTAAATTATGTGTTTTTGCTGCATGGTTTTGTGGTGATAGGTAGGGATAAGCACGCTCATTTCTGAGGGCTTTATTTTGTATACCCTTGGGTGTTTAATAATGTACTTATTTTTTAGCTTATTTACCCATAACCTGGGGTAGCTAAAAGGATTTTATGGTCAATTTTGGGAGCGGGCTTATTTTTATATTTTTGTTTTTATAGATTGTTGGTGAGCAATTTTAATAATAATTTTATTTTATAACAAATTAGGCTTATCTATGCTGGAAACATATTGTATTTATTTATATTTGTAGGTGTTAAATAAGGACTTCTTCGGTTGTTTTAAAAGATGCGTTAGTACCTGAACATTTTTAGATATTATTTAAAACATTTTATGTTTTAGTGATGCTAAATTAAGAATTTTCATTTTGGTACATTTTATGGCTAAGGCAGTTTTATTTTTTAATTTTGTTGTTTATATAGCAGCTAGGAGGTGGTATTTAGCCACTGCCACATATTTTATGTTGTTTTAGGGTTTTTTGATGTATTTGTACTAAATTGACAGTATTATTTGCTTGTTTGTGAATGAAACTATTTTGCAGTTGTGACAAGAAACTTAATTTATTTTTAATTACTTTTAGGTTTATAGTATTTATAATTGTTTATTTAAATGTAACTTTTTAAAATATGGTATTTATTACATTTTGTTTTGTTTGGCTATTGGAGTGTTGATGTGTTTTTATTTAGACTGTTATAATAAGAAGGGAGTAGGGAGAACATTTGGGTTTTAATTTATACACGTTGAACTGAGTTTAATTTATACCAATTTTTATTTTTTACTAATAGTAGATTTAACAAGAGTTTTACTGGATTACTTTGAGTTACAAACAATTTTTTTTATTTTAATTGGGGTACTTTTTTGAATGCATAGCTTTTGGTTTAGGTTTTGGTGCATGTGTTTGGGGATCATAGTTTTAATTTATTATAGGGTATTAGACCGTATCCCAAAATAACTGTTAGTATTGTTTTTGTTTTAACAGGCTTATTTTATTGATATGATAATTATGGGTAGCTGGAACTTTAGGTGGTATTTTTATAGGGACTCTTTATTTTAACCCCTATTTTTTAGTGGTTTGGTATGTTTGTGGTGTTTATAAGGTGAACCTTAAGTTTTACTCTTCTTTTTTTTTAGGCATACATTTTGGTATTTTTAAAGGATTTTAAGAGTTGGCTAGTATTTTTATTATACCATTTTTTGAGGATTACTGGATTATGGGTAGGAATTTATGATTGGTTGGTGGGGAGTGAATTATTTTTTAAATATTGGCTTATAAGGAGGGCTGCATTTTTTTATGAGTGCTTTAATTATTTGGACACTAAAAGTTTTTAGAAGCAGGTAAAGCCACACCTTACACTGGAGTTTTATTTTTTGTGGATTAAAATTGTGGTGGTTAAGCAGCGCTTTGTTAGGTTTTGGGAATTTTTTTTCAAAGAATTTAAACATTATTATTTATGTAAACAATTTAATTTGTGAAACACGTATCCATTTCAGTTTTTTATTTTTTTTAATGCGGTATACCAAAGGGCTAAGGCAGTTTACTATGGAGTAAGGGCCTATTTATTTTGATTTTAGTGAGTGACCCCTTTTTTTAATTTTAAGATACGTGACTTGCTTTCTTTGTTTTTTATAAGGCTGCCTTTGTGGGTCTTTGTTTTTGAATTTTGTTGTTTATGTGTTTGATGGCTTGATTAACCCTATATTGGAGAGTGGTTTTAATTTTTGTAGCTGTTTGAGCTACTGAAAATAATTATGTTGGGTTATATTAGTGCTTTTTAAAAAAAATTTGTACCAGATAACTAGGATTAATTATTAGGCATATTGGGTGTCCAAACAGAATTTGGAAAGGTTGAATTTTTGTTTTTAGTTTATTACGGCTGCAGATGGCAGCCAAAATTAGAGGCAGTTTATTTGACCAGTCTTTTTGTGTGTGATTTACTATTTTTTGGAACGCTTTATTAATAGTGCGATTCATGCACTTTACTTGGCATGAGGACTGAGGCCAGTATGGTACATGGAGCTTTTGTTTAATTCCCAAGGCTTGTATTATTGTTGTAAAGATTTTTTTTACAAAGGCTCCCCCATTGTTAGAATCTATTATTTTGGGGGTACTGTATTTATATACTACTTTATTTAAAAACATTTTGGCCATTACACTGGTGCTGTTATTTTTAGTAGAAAATGCTTTTACCCATCCTGAAAAGGAATTAATTATTACTGGAATTTTTTTTTTACTTTTTGGCAATTTATTAATAAAATTAATTTGAACCCTGTGCTATGGCCCAAGCCTTTGTTGGTGCATTATAGGTTGCTAGTGCTGAGAACGAGCCTTGTCCTAAGCGCACCGCACACAATTTTGCACCCATGATTTAACATTTTTTTTATACACTTTCATTTTGCTATTTGCTCAAGCCTTTTAAAAGTTTTATTTTTTTACTTTTTTATGCATAAACTGATGGGCTATATTAAGTAACTTTTGTTTTTTTTATTTTTTTTGGAACTTGGTTAGGGCTGTCTGTAGTGCCATTTGTTGACTGCTATGTTATGCTGTTGAGCTATTGTATGTACTCGATTATTCCAGGTGGCTTTTATACCCATTTTTTTACTGTGTGCCTTTAAATATTGCACCATTAACTGTTTAGGGTTTTGTTACCCATTGGTAAACGTATTTTTATTTTTTTCTATATGCAATTTTTTTATTTGCTGCTTTTTACCTGTTTTTATACCAATCATGTATTTAAAACTGTATTCCCTTCACACAAAAATTACTGTTAGCATAAATATAAACGGGCTGTGGGGAATTTTTATATTGCTTTAAAACCTGATAAATTGCCTGGAGCTTGGCATTCTGAGCCAATTCATGGTCTAGATGTTTTTGAATTACTTTTTTTTAAGTTAATGGCAGCATTTTTTACACACTTCTTGTTTACTACTATTGCACTTTTATTAGTAAACCAAATGTGCTTTTTTTGGCCCATAGTATTTCATTCTTTTAGTGGGGGTGCCTTTACTAAGGCAATTTTTTGCTCCAGAGTGACCTCTGGACATTTATGTTGGGGTTTTTTTAAATTAGGGCATGTGTTAGCATGTCCGGCTTGGACGCTGCTTTTGTGGTCACCCCTTTGTTAACTAAAGTAAGCGTCCATTGAGCCATTTGGGTGTTTGAGACTTTACCTCCTATTAATTTCCCAGATAAAATGTACTTGAGAGGATTGTGGGTGCTTTGGATAGTAATAGGGACTGTTCCTGTAAGAGGCTTAAAAGATTGTACTGCCCAGACGGCTACTAGACTTTTACGTTCACAGGGATTAAAATTTATTTTTGCTTTTTGTAATTTTTTGGATTTATATGCTATTGGCCCTAGCTTTTTTTTTCTTATTATTATTATTTTGCAATAGTGTGGCAGCCAAGACCATGTTATTAGCCACCAAATGAATAACAAAAGGCTGTGATTCATTAGGGAAACACAGGGCTGGAGCTGTGAGAGCCTTTTGTTTTAGCAGGGTTAAAGTAGAGTTTTGCTTTTTTTTAATTTTTATTTTGTTTTGTTTTTTAGCAGTTTTTATAATGGATGTGTTATTTTAGCATATTTTTAAATGTGTGGTTTAAGAAAATTGAATTATTTTAGTAGTACTTTTAAAGAGTGGGCGCTGGTAGAGGCCGGAATTTTTACCAGTGCCCTTACCTTCCTTTGATTTTTGAAAATTAGAGCCAAAACTTTTTCCGTTAGTGTTTGAGTTTGTGCTTTAGTTTCCCCAAATATTAAAATGTCATTTACATACGAAAACACAAAAGGCCTTTCTGGTGGACTCAACTGGTCTAGCATATTCACAGCATGCTGATGGGAAATAGCCAGGCTGTTGTGATATTCCTGGGATAAGTGACAAAAGGTCCATTGCTGCCTATTTATTGTAAAGGCAAACCGATCTTGTGAGTCTGGATGTAGGGGTATGGCAAAGAAACAGTTGGCCAAATTAATAACTGAGAAATATTTAGATGTGGCTTTCACTTTTTGTATTACCCGTATTATATTAGCCACAATAGGAGCCATAGGGATGGTGCCCTTATTGATTTTTTTATAATTAATTGTTAAACTCCAGGATTGGCCGTTTGCTTTTAGCACTGGCCACACAGGGGAGTTAAAGGGTGAATTCGTTTTTCGAATGACCCCCCCGTTGTTTTAATTTTTGGATGGTTTGCACCAATTGGGCCTTTGCCTCTCTCGGGTAGGAGTATTGTTTTTTAGGGAGGCACAACAGTTTTACAGAAGCATTAATTTTACCACATTCTGTTTTTTGGGTTTTTTTTTTAGTTTATACTGAGTGGAATTTCAAGCGCCACTTTTCAGCTTGTTGAGCTGCAAGTGCTGGTCTTTCCCTCCCCTTTTGTTAATATGATATTTTGCCCGATTTTTTTTTAATGGGGAGGGGGAATTTCTAACTATTAAAGAGTACCTTTAGGCACATTGATTACCACATTGGTTTTGAACAACCAGTCAGATCCCAGAATAATTTCATTAACCATATCGGGAGTTTGGATCAAATCCCCTAATGTCTCAAACTCTTGCACCGAAAAGGAGACTTAGGTCCATTCCCACCGGAGACTAGGTTTTCCTTGAAAGGATTTTAAAGCTACCTGTTTTAATTTTTTTTTTTTTTTTGCTTTTGGGGTTGTTTTGATTAAGGATACAGTGGCTTCTGTATCTATTAAAGCTACTGTAGGGGTATATTTACCCTGCTGAACATACACACATGGTCGTCCCCTGGGATCTCAGGAGACCTTGTCTATGACCTCCACCTTTGTGCCCCTATTGGTGGTGGGGATTCCCCATTCAGCAGGCCCCTCTATTCTTTCCCCAAAAAAGGGAATGGGTCTGGGAAGCATTGCACTGAGGAAGAAGAGGGTGGTCAACTAGGAGTTAGGCTAGCCACTTCTTTTGATGGGGTTTGCAACCTCATGGCTTCCCTGACTAATTCTAATGTAGGGGCTCCGTTCCACTGTTCTTGGTTTGCCCCATGCTCCATCAGTGTTCGCCAGGCAATCCGGCGAACTTTATTTTCCGTGTGCCCACCTCCCTCCTTTGATTGCTGGGAGGAGGTTGTCTGATATTGCTGGAGGTCTGGGTATAACTGATGTCCTTGTCGCCCCTGGTTTCCCCATCGATGGGAACGGCCTCTAGTATATCAAGTTGCAATGCATAAGAAAACAATCATGGTATTCTTTTACTTATTTTAAAATGTTAAACCTACAACAAAGTGGTGACCTCAAAAGTCTGTTACTGCCTTGAAATCAGTCCAGACACAAAGAAATTCTGGCTGATGCATCTCTACCAATGGCTGTTAGGCCATTCCATTCTGTGATTCAAAAAAAATAGCTAACAAAATATAATCAAATCATACTACAATACATTTAATACATGCTACACTGTTATCTTTTTTTATCATATTCTTTATTTTTTATTTTAAATTATACAAAATACAAACGATAAATTCTACTACTACACCCGAACTGGCATCATCCTCCATGGGGCATTAGCAGTGCAAGCTCCTGGGGCTGGGACCATCCATTTACTTCTCTAAGACACTGTTCACCAATACTTTGTGCTGTGCTGGTAATTTTGTTGTAGTGAAACTATATTAATTGTTATTAAAATATAGAAAATAATCATAACAAATGTTTATGATATGGACTGAGTTTTGCATTTTGTACTTCAAAAAAAATCCAAGAGCTTCCAGGGGCCTGTGACCCTGGCCCTACCTGCTGAAAGCTCCCCCACCACCCCCCAAAAAATCTGTGGTACCAATTTTTTCCTAATACTAATGAGGAATTGTTTCCATCCTACCCCCATCATAAGAATCTCATGTCCATTTGGATCTTAACTTCCACCACATGACATATCTTGGTGTCTCCATGGACACACATAATGGTTGTTGAACTTGTGGGTTGTTATGTTTCAGTGAATGTCCTTGAAACAGAGTTTGGTAACTTCCCTGAATCCACCAAGGTCTTTACCACCTTCCCCTCCTGTGCTACTAGTTTATAAGTGAAGATCCCCACACTTGACAAGGAAAAGTTGCCAGCTTTTCCCCCGTGCATCTCTACAATGGGAAACAATGGTGGCAAACAACATTGGTGATACAAGAGATTAGGGTTAACCAGATAGCAAGTGTGAAAAATCTGGATGGGGTGGGGGGTAAATGGTGCCTATGTAGGACAAAGCCCTGAATATTGGGACTATCCCTATAAAATCGGGACATCTTTTCACCCTACAAGAGATAGCCCCATGGTCATATGAGGTTGTCTCCCCAGAGAGACACAAATTTTAAAGGAATAGGCAACACCTTCTCGAAATCCCAGAAGGGAGAGAGATAAGTGGCACTGTGTCTGCCATTTTGCCCAAGAGGGACCCAGACAGGCAACAACCGCAGCCCTTAGACATGGCACAACCACAACTAATAGACTTACCATTGCCTGGCAAAAGTGGCACTGCTGATATATCAGGGAGACCCGCAGGTGGAAGTGACAGATCTGGGCAACTCCAAGATTAATTGAACACTGATAGTTTAATGCAGTGCTGATCTGTTAGAGTTCAGACAGTGGCTCGGAGTTATCATTGGATACCACACTGTGTTCTTTATATGCACAGCACTTAATCACAGTGGACAACTTGATGTGCTTAAAGTTACATCTGTGTTAAAGAGTTTGTTGGAAGGGTGTTTACATTAATTCCCATAGTCTGATGGGTTGATTTTTAAGCTGTCCGTGTTGTGTTTACATCCCTTCATGCATAGGCCCTGGTGCATTCATAGGCGCTGACTACATGGGTGTTCCAGGGCTGGAGTACCCCCAGGGAAAAATTAGCGGGTGCTCCACACCCACTGGCAGCCAAGCTCCCCCCTCCTTGCCTCCTTCTTCCTCCACCCACCTCAAGCGCACCGCATCCCCGCTCCTTCCCCTCCCCCCCTGAGCTTCCCACCCCCTGCCGCCTAACAACTGTTTGGTGGCGCTTAGGACTTTTGAGGGGGGAGGGAACGGGGATGCGGCATGCTCAGGGGAGGACGCAGAGAAGAGGCAGGGCAGGGGAAAGGGTGTGGAATGGGATGGGAAAGGGGCAGGGCTGGGGTTGGAAAAGGCAGGGTGGGGCAGTATGGTGGAGTAGGGGTGGGGAGAGGGTGGTGCAGGGGCAGGAAGAGGCGGGGTAGGGGCTGGGAGGGAGGTCAAGCACCCACCGGGCAGAGGGGAAGTCGGTGCCTATGGGTGCATTTGTGTCCTCTCCCCCCTTGAATCCCATATTTATTTAAGGCCAGACTGTGCAACACTGGTGAGCCCTTGCTCACAGGAGTCATCCCACTGACTACACAGCCCCCTGGGACTGCTCCAGTCACAATGGGCTCAGTAGTGTCGGGAAGAGACATGAGCAACAATTTTCAAAAAAACATTTTTTTTGTCCTAATGAAAATGGCCATGAAATTATTTTAGGTTTGTTGAAGTTTTTTATTTTTGTAAATTTTCTGAAGGTTTTGTGGATGGAAATTTAAGTCTATTGCTTGCGGTCTAGCAAGTAATCACTTTCCGTTTTTCTGTTTCCAGTTTTTCTTAGCTGTCCTTAGCTACTATTTTATTCAAACTCATACACACGCTCATGGTTTATTGAACTTTTAACTAGATACACATGTGATGACGATATTCCTGTTCCACAGAGCCAAATTAAAGCCAAGAAAAGTAGAGTTATAACCAGACTCGATTAATGCTCTGACCATGTATTAATACACAGTTCATGAATGGAATCCATGGCCACCTTCTCGTTCTGTAGGGTACGAGTTATGTCCATTGAAGCTACTGGGAGTCATTCCACTCTGCAGGGAGAATAGGGACCCATGGTTTCACATGAAGCATCACCCATAGCATGTCAGTCTGGTTACCCAGGAATCCCAGTGGAATTCTTTGCTGTTTCTCTTTTGTAAAATTTCACTTTTATCATCAGATCAAACTTCAGCTAATTCTGTTTAATTTCTTGGGAAGTTCACATACAAACCCCACATTAGCTGCTCCAGAAAATTCCTTGCTCTAGAATTCCCAGCTTCTACCCTGGCAGGCACAGAGAAGTTGCAGATTTATCTGTGATCTGTACATACCAGGTGTGATATCACGGTTTGTCTCTAGCAATGCATTTGAGGTTTCTAAAATCTGATTCTCATCTTCAACTTCACTGTTTAATACTTCAGCTTCAGAACAGCAATGTATCACACTGCAGGAACTCACAGACACACTGCTACTAGACAGTTCAATGGCCCAACACATGGATCATTCAAACCCTACTGAAATTGGCCCAACATATTTAACACACACAGTACAGTAGCACTATTTTAAATTGTATGGACTGTATACATGGAATTATTCACATGTTCCATGCAGAGGCACAGAGCTAGACCGGGGGATAAGATTAGAGTTCACAATACAGAGACTTTCCTCCCCTCTTTTTTTTTTCTTCCTTTGGCTTGTTTGTTTATCAGGAATTTTTAAGCATTGAAGCCATTAGTGGCACTAAAATCTACTTTGGGCTCATAGTGCTACAAGAATGGGATAATTTATAAAGTACTCACAATCAAATAATCTTTGATTATTGCACATGTATAACCTCTCTCTCTAAGAATCATGCACGGGAGATAATTGGAGATACAAATTTACTTTAATTCTTGCCCTTGTCTTATTGACTTCTGGAATAAAACCCTGTTTCTAGTGGAACTGAAACTAACTTCCTAGTTCCAGTCTGCCCAACTCAGTAAGTGAAATAGCAGGCACTTACCCATGGTGACCTGAAGAGACAGGAGAAGCACACAAAGCAGCTGAGTGGCAAGATGTCCCTTCATTGCCATCCTCCTGACAGTACCCTGGCTGCACCTATACACCCTGCCAGGGCTCCTCTGTATCTGACAAGTGACAACAAAGCAGTTGCAGGGAAATATATAGATTCACACACTAGCATCAGCTGCCAGAAGGAACCAATAGAAACAACATTCACCTTTTTAGCCATTATCAGAGAGTTTATCTAAAACTTTATGTACCCAAAACATCCAATACAATTCTTAAACTCCAGCTGTGACCATATATGAGTGACGAGTCCGCTTCTGATGTCATGTTCACTTCAGTCTTGGATCATCATGTAACCACTCTCCTTGGCATAGGGCAGAACAGCGTGAAAAATGATTCTGCCTTATTAGGCAAATAAATGCAGAGACTCAAAAGCTGCTCATTATATAAACCTATTAGAAAATTTGAAAGAAAAACACCTTTAAAATTCAATCCCACAGAGCTGTGCGGGTCCAATTGCAGCCATGCCACTAGAGCTGGAACGTTACCATTGGGATCAGCAGTATCAGAAACGCAGAGAACAAGCCCTGCTCCTCTTGTGGAATGCAGACTGGTCAGGGCTTCCTGAGTGGAGCAGGACCACAGATACACTGGTAGTAGGAGTGTGTCATAGAGCTTCCTTCTTCAGATGTGATCATCAGTGGCTGCAGTCTTGCAGGCTTGTGCTGAGTGCACACTGATTGGGTTAAGAATAGAGCTGGTCAGGGATTTCCCAGTGAAGCATGGGGCTTTTTGCTCAGAAAATGCTGATTCGTCAGCAACAAAGTGTTTTACGGAAACGTATCTGTTTTGATGAACTTCTGACCAAACACAAGCAGTTTCCAGTGGAGCACTGTCTGGTTTGCTCCAGAGTCTGTGGCTCCAGGTCAGCCCCACCATGAGGAAGTCAGGAACCCCAGGATCCAAGGTTCAAGGGGACCCTGTCATGCAGACTGCCATAGGGCCAGAGACCCCAGGCCTTCCAGGTTCCCCTGAGCCCCAGCTAAACTGGGAGTCTGGGAGCTTTGGCTCAAGCCAGGGCTTTCGGGTCTTCCAGACTGCTTTGGGGGATCCAGGCATCTAGAAGGCCTAGAAACCATGGATGAACCGGAAGCCTCAGACCCTGGGCTCCCAGGCTCAATTTCCATTAGACATTTCCAAATCAGCTTCTTTTTTCAGATTTTTCCTGTCATGAAAAATCTCAACTTTTTGTTCAGAAATAGAACAATTTTTTTTTCAGATTTTTTTGTGAATTTCCCATGGAATGGAAATTCTGGCTTTTGACCATGTTGGTTATTAGTGATCACCCCTAGTGCTGTAATGTAGTTTGCAGCATTCTCCAGGACTCTCAGTGAAGGCCAGTGTTTAGGGCTCCCCTGTGTGGTAACTATAGGCAGCACAAGCTGCATTAGTCCATCTAGCAGCTAAAGACAATGCCAGTGTCCTGTCTGATTGCATCAGTCTTGAATAGAGCTTCTGTTGTGTAGTCAGTGTGCTGAATCCCACCTCTCCTGTACCGTGAAGAGCTCTACATTGGCTATAAGGACACAAGGCCCCCAGGTGGAGACATCAGCAAATTAACCAAGAAAACAACTGCCTCCATCCCATCGAAAAGTGGCTGGGGGAAGGTCCATTCACATGTAAAATTAAACCTGAAGAAGCTGTGTGTAGATGTCCAAATGTGACTCACTGGTGGGCACGCCCCCTTGTGGCTGGGCATGGCAAAACAGGCACTCTACATCTGGTGCACACCACTGCAGCTGAAGCCCTGCCATGATCTGCTCAGCCCTCCAGCCCCATCAATGAGGAAGCCCTCGGAGCTTCTCTAGTGATGGGGTGCTTGTTCACAAATCCTTGTTTCCCATCTAGATCAGCACTCCCTCCCACCTGGGGTGCAGCGCAATGGGGGCCTGGCATGATCCCTGTGTTGAGCCCCCAGACCACAGCGAGGACCTCAGGGTCTGTCACCTCTTCTCCCAGCCCCACCCATCTGGGGAAGCTCCTTCAGTCCCTTTCCTCCCACACCAAGGCCTGATGGAAAGGGCTGCTGGGCTCTTTCCCCTCTGGGACACACTGGAGGCTCTGTGCTCCTTGTTTCAGGCCTGTCCTGAGCTGAGCTAAGGGGCCCATGGTCCTGCTTGGAGGGAACAAAGCTGGGAAGGGCAGGCAATGAAAATAGTCTCTATGGTTGAGCAGAATCAAGGACAGTATCCTCCCCTCAGAGGGGCTGGGGCCTCCTTCAAGAAATGCTCTCAGGAGTGCAAGGCACCTTGGAGGAGTCTGTTCCTGGGAATAAGACAAAGGTGGCACAATGAGACAGAGAGTCTTGGTGCCAGGCCTGGGATCCAGGGATGGGGAACTCCCAGCCAGTCCATGCACCGGGGCCCAGATCTCCATCCCTAGTGCCCCAGTTGCCCAAGTGGGGATGGCTCTTACCTCCATGTGGGGCAAGTCTCCTGGCTTAGCAGCACTCAGTGTGATGGGAAAAGGTCCTCTGGCCCCACTCCTCCCTGATCCAAGCCTGCAGGCTGCATCTGTGCAGGGGGCTGGGACAGACCCCAGCGCCTGCAACCCAGAGTGAGGGGGGAAAAGACAGAGATTCTTCCCTGCCCAGAGACACATAGAAAGGCCCAGGGGAAGGAGGGCAGAGGAAAAATGGCTTCAGGGCTGGGCAGCCTTGAGGGGAAGGTGCTACAGGAGGAGAACTTGAAGGTCAGTGCCCAGCTCTCCTGAAGGACCAGGGTTACCTGGCCAGGCCACTGACTGTCTGCCTCAACTCCCCCTGTGAAATGGGGTGACACATCCCTGCCCCCAGGGCTAGGGGAGGTTCAGTCTTGTTGTGAAGGGCTCACATACACTGGGGATGGGTTGGGTATGGGGTAGGGGAGGAGACAAGAGTTTACCCCCTAGAAGTGATGTCTCCACTTCCGCCTGCCAGTGTGTGACCACGACCCCAAGGATGCATGACCAATACCCAGGATAGGGACACTCTGGAGCTGCTGTGCTAGACCCCCATCTCTCTGTTGACCATGGAGTTGAATTAATGCCTAGGTTTAAGGGAGTTTCTCAGTTGGGATAAAATCCACACACAGAGGAGGTGGGTGTCTCTCTGTGCCAAGGGGGCTCTATCTCCCCTCTATACCTCTCACGAAGTATGAGACAGAACTGCACTTGAGGAAGGGAGCATGGGCTCATGAAGGTAGGAGGGGCTTTTTAGGGCTGCCCTTATGCACAGTGCCTGGAATGACTCGGGCACTGTTGGCGGTTTCACAAGGCAGCCAGCTGGCACTGAATCCTGAACATGAGGTCCTGCTCCTCTGAAGACTCCGATGGCTGCATCCCCTCCCAGTGCTGTTCCCCATCTGGGGAGGCAGGTCAGGGACCAAAGATCCCTCCTTTCTTCTTCTGGTTGGACTAGGGAGGGGCTCTAGCTCAGGTCTGGGGATGGTATCTGGAAGTAAGGAGGTGGGTGTGGAGAGGCTGGGGATTTATCTCAGTTTCCCCTGAATGCCCCCCCCCCACACACACAGTGATTAATGGGGAAGCAACAAGACAGCAGCACTGGTGAATGGGGCAGCCTGGCAGTCCCTGGTGCCTGAATCCTCTGATCTTCCCCCCCAGCAGGTCCAGCCTGTGCAGCAACAGGGCAAGCTACCCCTAGCCCATGTGCCTTATCCCTGCCTAGTCTGTCTCCATGGCACGGTCACTCCTCAGCCTCTCTGAGGCTTCCAGGGATAAGGTCAGACATGGATGGAGGCTCTGATGACAATGTTGCAAGTCCAAATTTAGCCAGGATGAGAGATCCTATGGGCAGCATAGGACAGCCCTCTGTAGTCACTAGGTAAATGTCTTGCCTTTAGTCTGAGCTAATGAGAGCTTGTCCTCATGATGCAATATTTTAAATTGACAAACCCTGCCAGAGAGCAAGGTCTGAATTGGCCACTCACCTAGTCCCCTGATCCTTGAACCCAACCAGACCACTTGCCACGTCCCCCATCGTCTGGCCAGCTGTTCCCACATCGGAGTAACAAAGACTAGTCCAGCCTGTCTGGGGCCTTGCAGGGAGGTATAGACGGCCAGCAGCACCATCTTCAGGACAGATCTTCTCTATCCCTTGCAGAAGAAATGGCCAAAAACCTAAGCACAACAGGACAGGAGCATATGGCAGATTGCACAGAGACAGGCTGCACAGCCTGGGACTGGAACACTGTCACCCTTCTGTGGTCTGTGATTCCTTACACAGCTGTGGATTCATGCACAACCCCACTCCTGGAGGTGGTATTATGCACTGGCTGAAAGTCAGCACCTCCCCAGCTCTGGCTGTGTTCATGTAGCTGATGGCCCAGCTGTCCAGGGGCCAGTCCTGAGAGACAGAAACATCTATCAAGTTTATCATTCTGGTTTTGGTGCATGTTTCCTTCTGTTCCCATTGGTAGCACAATGAGCAGATCCCATGTTGAATCCAAGGCCCAAAGGAAGAGCAGAGCTCCCTCCAGTGGCTGGAGCACCCGGTAGAGGATCCATTCCATCGATCATGGAAATCATGTGACCCTTCTGGGCTCTGGGATTGGCTTCCTGTTAACTAAGGGGACTCATCCTGAGATCCTCCCACTCCCCCTGGGGCCGTGCAGTGGTCCTGGGAACCAAACTGGCAACACCCCAGCCTGCTACCCCTCCCATGTGGACCATGGCACTGCCACGCCCAACATTGTCAGCTCATTGTTTAGAAGTCCCATTGCCCAGCTGGGTCAGTCTCAGGAGAGCAGGTTCATTTCTGAGGGCATCCTATAACCTGGTTGGATTTCTTATTCCTCTGGTGCAGCAGCAGCTCGAACAGATGGTAGATCCTCTCCCAGGCCTGCTGCCTGGTGTCCTCTGCTGGGCCACTGATGTATGGACCCAGCTGCTCCATGAGGCACACCATTGTAGGGAACTCAGATAAGTTTTAATGAGAGGAGAGGATAGGGAAATCTGTCAGCATGTTGCTTTTTGCCCCAATATCTCTGGGCAGGGAGTCTCTCCCCTCCATCTCGGACACACCACATGATCCATTGTCTACAGCCAAGCGCTGAGGTACAACCACATTTGCTCCAACCCCTCAGACAGAGACCAACACCTACAAGATCTTCACCAAGCATTCTCAAAATTACGATATCCACACGAGGAAATAAGGAAACAGATCAACAGAGCCAGATGTGTACCCAGAAGTCTCCTGCTGCAAGACAAGCCCAAGAAAGAAACTAACAGAACTCCACTGGCCATCACATACAATTCTCAGCTATAACCTCTCCAATGCATCATCAGTGATCTACAACCCATCCTGGACAACAATCCCTCACTTTCACAGGCCTTGGGAGGCAGGCCAGTCCTCGTCCACAGACAACCCACCAACCTGAAGCATTTTCTCACCAGCAACTACACACCGCACCATAGTAACTCTAACTCAGGAACCAATCCATGCAACAAACCTCGATGCCAACTCTGCCCACATATCTACACCAGCAGTACTGGTGAATGGGGCAGCCTGGCAGTCTCTGGTGCCTGAATCCTCTGATCTTCCCCACAGGAGGTTCAGCCTGTGCAGCAACAGGGCAAGCTACCCCCTCCTGCACCACCACCCCATGCGCCAGCCCTGAACCCCCTCCCACACCCAAACTCTCTCCTGGAGGCTGCACCCCACACCCCTCCTACACCGCAATCCCCTGCCCCACCCCAGAGCCCACACCCCCAGCCAGAGCCCTCACCCCCTCCTTCACCCCAACCACATGCCCCACCCCGGTGAAAGTGAGTGAGGGTGGGGAAGAGTGAGCGAAGGAGGGAGGGGGGATGGACTGATGGGGGGGCTTGGAGAAGGGGTGGGGCAGGAGGTGGAGCAAGGGAGTCTGGCCCCAGCCCCACCCCCACCCCTTTCTCCTGAGGCCTCGCCCCTTCTGGTTGAGCCATGCCCCCACCTTGCTCAGGACCCCGGCCGCTCTGCTTACCGGTAAGTCCCTTAAGTTACTTTCACCCCTGCTTTTGGAACAATTAGTCTGGTGCCCTTGAATAGATTTCCATCTAGTAAAGAAAGTTCTCGTTCAAATGGATAGTATGGACTGGGTATATAGTGCCCAGGCCACCCTGTGCATATAGTGTGGATGACTCTTTGCAAAGTCTCATCCTCACCTGTGGCTTTGGCAATTTCAATCCACATTCTGTCTGTGACTGGGAATATTTTCTTATGAGGTTCACATGCACATCATGTCCAATTCCTCTTTAAATTCTTGCCTAAGGACTACATTCCTCGGAGTGTGTATAATGGGTCTATTGGGCACAGTCAAATATATCTTATATTCTGCTGACAACTTTTCAATCCCCTTAAAGACTTCTTAGAACTGGTCCTCAGTGTGTGTAATCCCCTGCCCCTCTAAAGAGTACACTGACTTTATAAGACCCAGGGTCTGACACATTTTCAACACCAGCATTGGCACCCTTTTCCCTTGCACAATTACAAACATTATTCTTTCTACATTGCCTTTTACCTTTACTTCAAGCTCGCATACACTGTAGTGGGGAGGCTGCCCCACTCCATAAGGAAAAGGGCTAGAACAGGCCAGAGAGGCTGTGTAGACCAGCAGCCAATCAGCAAAGGCCTGTGGAGAGCCAATCAGGGCAAAGGGAAAAGCAGCCAATCAGGGCCGGGCTGGGTCCTATATAAAGGCTGCCTAGCAGAGGAGAGGGGAGTCTCTACCTGGCTAGCAAGGGATGATGATGGATGATGGATGATGGATGATGGATGATGGATGATGGATGATGGATGATGGATGATGGATGATGGATGATGGATGATGGATGATGGATGATGGATGATGGATGATGGATGATTGATTGATTGATGACTGGCTCCTGAGGCAAGGAGGTAGCGCCTTGGACAGAGTAGTGCTGGGCAGGCTTGGGGGAGCAGAGGAGCGCTTTGGCCCAGTTACTTGCCAGGCTGTGGCCCCTGCTAAAAAGGGTTGAGAAGGTGCATGGGGTCAAAGGGGAAGTGGCCCAGGGAAGATAAGAGACAAGACAAGAGGGGAGAGAAGAAAGGCAGAGAGATACTGCTGCTAGAGGGTCCCTGGGTGGGAACTTAGAGTAATAGGTGGACCTGCGTCCCCCCCCCCTTGCACTGCATCTGGCCACAGCGGGGTGGCTCATTTGGAGGTATCCCTGGGACTGAGCACATCATGGGGGGATAGAAAATGTGATAGTCTCCATGGGATTGTCACATTCACCTAAATGCTCATTCAGAAATGGATTTTGTGTCCAGTGTCTCTGAGTCAGCAGCAGAGTTCCCTCTGTGCTGGGCATTGGGGGGATCAATGGCATATCGCAGATCCCCTCCCCTCCTCAGGGGCACAGGTGGAAGCTCGTCCATTGTACAGAGGTATAGAGGGGATTTCCCTTCTTGGGACTATCATCTGCTCGAGTCCCCATCAGCCCTGGCCTCCTGCCACCGCAGGGCCAGGGGTCTCCATGCTGGATCAGTGGCCTGTGTCACTCCAGCAGCTCTCCATTGTGAACTCGGCCACCCTCACAGTCACAGAAACTCAGCAGCCCAGCTTCATTCAGCAGCTCCGTGGTAGGGTCCAAAGTAGATGATCCTGCATATAATGCCTGCACCATGGAGCTGTCCAGCTAAGGGAGGAACTGGGGCTGCCAGGGTTCTGGAGGGGGTTTCCATGCAGTTCCCTGTGGGATGCTACTCTAGGGGGTTTGAGCCCTGGACAGGGCTAGGCAGACCTGTTCAGCCTCTGCCCTGAAACCTGATTGTATTGATGGGCAGCCCCAGCAAGGGGCCCTGAGTCCTATTAGCCTGAAACTGCCATTTTTTCCCCAGGAAGCAGGCAGCCTGGACCAGGTCAGTGTATTATTATTATTACAGCTCTGGACCTCTCCCCTGCCCCCACCAGAGGGATCAGGAGTGTAGGTTTATAGCAGCATCTATGGCAATGGTTCTCAAACTTTTGTATTGGTGATCCCTTTTACGCAGCAAACCTATGAGTGCAACCCCCCTTATAAATTAAAAACACTTTTTTCATATTTAACACTATTCTAAATGCTGGAGGCAAAGCAGGGTTTGGGGGTGGAGGCTGACAGTTCACAACCCCCCATGTAATATCCTTGCAGCCCCCTGAGGGGTCATGACCCCCAGTTTCAGAACCCCTGGTCTATGGGAAACAGGAGGCAGGGGTTAGCCCACAAGTCCCACATCACCTGCCTGTGGCCCAAAGAGAGGAAGCTGAATGAAAGATTTGAGCAATTAATGGAGCAGCCTTGGGGAATTTGTCATCTGCTGACCATCAAGTGTACTTGGACAACATCCTGGTCCGGGCAGGAACCATAGAGCTAGCTTAGGAAAGGCTGAAGAATGTGCGAGAGCAGCTCTGCTGAGCAAACCTACAGCTCCCCCTGCAAAGGACAAACTGTTCCAAAGGAAACCTGTCCCTGGGGCAAGTTGTTAGTTGCCATCTCATGGATCCAGGGAACATGGCTGCAGGGGCAGAGTGGCTGTACCCCCATGATGCCCACCAGCTCATTAAAAGAGAGTGATAGTGGTCCAAACCAAGCCTGAGGAGATGGGGTATTTGTCCCCTACTGACATGGCACTGCTCCCCATAGATTCAGCAAACTAGTCTGGAGCCCATCAACCATGTCTCTGAAGTTCTCATTATGAGAACCCTCCAAGTGTGTTTATGAAGGCAGCCAGCCTGGGTTCACCAGGATTCTTGCCAGCAAGTTAAAGTATGGATTGGATGAATGGACTGTAAATTGGATAGAAAGCTGGCTAGATCGTCGGGCTCAAGTGGTAGTGATCAACAGCTCGATGTCCAGTTGGCAGCCAGTATCAAGTGGAGTATCTCAGGTGTCTGTCCTGGGGCTGGTTTTGTTCAACATCTTCATTAATGATCTGGATGATGGGATGGATTGCACCCTCAGCAAGTTCACGGATGACGCTAAACTGAGGGTAGGGATAGGGTCCAGAGAGACCTAGACAAATTGGAGGATTGTGCCAAAAGAAATCTGATGAGGTTCAACAAGGACAAGTGCAGTGTCCTTAACTTAGGACAGAAGAATCCCATGTACTGCTACAGGCTGGGAACTAATTGGCTAAGTGGCAGTTCTGCAGAAAAGGACTTGGGGATTACAGTGCACAAGAAGCTGGATATGAGTCAACAGTGTGCTCTTGTTGCCAAGAAGGCTAACGGCATATTGGGCTGCATTATTAGGAGCATTGCCAGCAGATCGAGGGAAGTGATTATTCCCCTCTATTTGGCATTGGTGAGGCCTCATCTGTAGTACTGTGTCCATTTTTGGGCCCCACACTACAAGAGGATGTGGAAAAATTGGCAAGAGTCCAGCGGAGGGCAACAAAAATGATGAGGGGGCTGGAGCACATGATTTATGAGGAGAGGCTGAGGGAACTGGGATTATTTAGTCTGCAGAAGATAAGAATGAGGGGGGATTTGATAGCAGCTTTCAACTACCTGAAAGGGGATTCCAAAGAGGATGGAGCTCAGCTGTTCTCAGTAGTGGCAGATGACAGAACAAAGCAATGGTCTCAAGTTGCAGTGGGAGAGATCTAGGTTGGATATTAGGAAACACTATTTCACTAGGAGGATGACTTGTGGCACCTTAGAGACTAACAAATTTATTTGAGCATAAGCTTTTGTGAGCTACAGCTTACTTCATCTGGAACGCATCCAATGAAGTGAGCTGTAGCTCACGAAAGCTTATGCTCAAATAAATTTGTTAGTCTCTAAGGTGCCACAAGTACTCCTTTTCTTTTTGCGACTACAAACTAACACTGCTGCTACTCTGAAACTAGGAGGATGGTGAAGCATTGGAATGAGTTACCTAGGGCAGTGGTGGAATCTCCATCCGTAGAGGTTTTTAAGGTCAGGCTTGACAAAGTCCTGGCTGGGATGATTTAGTTGGGGATTGATCCTGCTTTGAGCAGGGGTTTGGACTAGATGACCTCCTGACCTTCCAACCCTAATCTTCTATGATCCATCACCTAGATCAGTTCCTCTGTCAAACTTCACAGAAACAATTGTGAAAAGATTTACTCCTTAAATTAAGATTAAATTCTCCTTAATCCCAGCATTGGCACGACAGGGTTTCAAATGCCCTGCATTTCCCTACACCCCAGAAATCTGCACAACTCATAGCTGGGAATGATCAGAGGTTTTGTACGCACTGCCTTTGGAAATGCAGATCAGTGCCTAACTTGTACAGCACAGTCTCTGATTAGGCTTGTGAGTGCCACACTTGGCTTTGTTTTGCTAGAGTCACCTCCAAGTTATCAGACACTCAGTGTTTCATCTCTTTCATCCAAGAGTGAAATCCATCCACCCTTGTAGTAAGCAGTTTAACAAAGATTTTAAAATCTTTTAAGGAATGATCCAGATAGCATTTATATTTTGAAAGGTTTTTTAAATTCTATGTCACTAGATCCTCTTCCATCCTGCTAAACAGCATGATTTTGCCATCCTGGGGCTCATCTGATACAGAGCAGCCTTCCTAGGACACAGAGTTTAATCTGAGGCTTTGCAACTGGGTTCCACCTAGCAGGAAAAAAAGTGCCAAGAAACATTGCAAAGACTTCTGCAAGTTTACAGTTATGTGGCTGGATTTCATCTGCAAAGCACAGGATAACAGTAAAAAATGGTGAGTAAAGAACTGCCTCAGCTGTTCTACTGGGGCACATGACCTCCATAGCTGCCTTTTTGAAATGCTCCAGCAATGATGTAGTCCTCAGTGGGATATGCTGCCTGGTAATAGCACCTGACCTGTCAGTGTTATCCCCTGCTCCCTCTGCACACTCAACCCTGTCAGAAATGGTCTAGGTTTACTTGATCTTGCCTCCAGCCTGGGGCTGGACTTGATGACTTCTCCATGTCCCTTCCAAACCTAGTTTTCTATAATTCTATGATTGTCTGCTAGGCTCCTGCAGACCAAACTCCAGTGTGGGTACAATTAATGTGTTATCAGTATTTCTCTGCTCTGTGGGGGAATCATGAGATCTCACAACCACTTCTCCTCACCTCCCCTTATTCAGTCCACCTATGGAAAGATTGGTGTTGTTTGTCCACAACAGAACCTTGGCCATGTTTTCTCTTTCTGCCCTCCTGATCAAGACCCCAGGAGCATTCCAAGTCAGGGAATCAGCAAGCCTGGCTGGGGTCAGGAGAGGATCCTGCCACACCTAGGGGTAAAGGAGTTTGCTTAAGCTAGCCAAAGTGCTGCAACACTGCATCTCATCACACTCAATCTGAGCTGTGCCATCTGCCTTAGGAAGTTGCCAGGCAGGAAGCTGGGATTTGGAGGAGCTACTGAGAGATAGGAGCTGGGGAATTTATAAATGTTAGTTAAGTATTAACCTTAATCTCTTCTTTCCCCAGATCCTGTTGTTTTTTGTTCCCAATAAAGTTCCCCTCTGTTATACTATTGTTTTTATAAAAAGAAAAGGAGTACTAGTGGCACCTTAGAGACTAACAAATTTAAATTTTGTGAGCATCTGATCAAGTGAGCTGTAGCTCACGAAAGCTTATGCTCAAATAAATTTGTTAGTCTCTAAGGTGCCACTAGTACTCCTTTTCTTTTTGTGAATATAGACTAACATGGCTTCTACTCTGAAACCTGTTATTTTTTTGTCATTCCTGTGCTCGTGTTTATCTTTGTCCCCTGTGTACTGAGCTTTACACACCTTGCCAGCTAGTAGTAGTATCACTGATTTCTCAGGGGATAGCAGCCCTGTGTATCAAGCACAGTGAGCAGTCACTTTGGGTGGAGGCATCAGATGCTAAGAAAGAGAACCCAGGACTCAACCCATGTGAGGAGAAGGGAGAAGCAAAGGTGACAGCAAGCACCAGGGATACAAGGGAGGAGCTTAAGCCACACATCAGGGGAGGGACTACATCTAAAAAGAACAGAAGGAGAGAGAGATCCTCTGTTTACAATGAGAAAAGTCTAGTACATTGTCCTGATCTGGTTGGTTTGTTTAGATTTTCTCACAAAGAAATGAACCAATAGATCAAAAGTACGGTGCAGTGGCAGCCATCACACAGTTATGGTTGGGACTGAGATTCTTGTATAGAACTGATTTTGGCCCCCTCCTAACATCTCCTGTTAAAGGAATGTAGGCCTCAGTATTGGCAGTTGAGATCTGTGGTCAAAGTCCATTTTCACTGTCTAATTTAAAGTAAATAAGTTGTGGGGGTGGGTGTCCCAATCTATAATGCCTTAAAGTACAGAGAGGTTCTCCAGAGTTTAAAAATCATTTAATATTTCATAGCTTTGTTTCACCATTTTGGATAAAATAATGACAAGGAGGAGGGTGACAAAACATCATTTCCTGGACTCACCAAGTTATGATGTAGTGCCCAGGGCTGAAGGTTAACTGACTAGTGACTGAGTGCAAAAATTACCAGTATTTTAAACAGGAGCTTCAGGATGGGAGATTGGCTCTAATGAGCTAATTTTCACTCACTGCCAGGGCTAGGAAGCAGGAGGAGGCATCCAGTGAGAGGGCTTGTTCCTTCCCCAGGTTTCTTACAGTAGATTCTGGGGTCGGGGAACATCCCCTGCTCTGCTGGCCTCTTCCATACACCATGCTCTCCCCAGCCCATCCCAACACACTCATCTCCTAACATCACAAGATGGCTCCTGCCTGGTGAAGATATTGGGGACCTGAATCACTATTGTTCTGCACTTGTGATTTGTTTGTTTTGGCTCAGCCACTTGGGACGAGGAAGTGGCGCTCAAAACATTTTCCACTAGGGTTGCCAGGTGTCTGGTTTTCAACTGGAACGCCCGCTCAAAAAGGGACCCTGGCAGCTCTGGTCAGCACCGCCAACCAGGCCATTAAAAGTCCAGTCAGCAGTGCTGCGGGGCTAAGGCAGGCTAGTCCCTACCTGTTGGCACTGTGCTGTGTCCTGGAAGCAGCCAGCAGGTCTGGCTCCCAGGTGGCGGGGGGACACAGGGCTCCATATGCTGCCCCGACCCTGAGCACTGGCTCTGCAGTCCCATTGGCCAGGAACCACAGCCAATGAGAGCTGGGGGGGTGGTGCCTATGAGCGACAGCAGCACACAGAGCCCCCGGTTCCCCTGCCTAGGAGCTGGACCTGCTGATAGCTTCTGGGGTGCAGCACGGAGCCAGGACAGGCAGGGAGCATGTCTTAGCTCTGCTGCACCACTGACTGGGAGCCACCCGAGGTAATCCCAGAGCTCCCTCCTGCACCCCAAATCCCTCATCCCTGGCCCCAACCCCAAGCCCACACCCCAACCCCTTGCCTCAACCTGCAACCCCCTCTCACATCTGAATCCATTTGCCCCACCCCCTCAGCCAGGAGCCCCACTCCAGACCCTGCACCTCCAGCCAGAGACCTCACCCCCTTCCTGCACCCCAACTCCCTGCCCTGAGCCCTCCCCCACACCCTGAACCCCTCATTTCTAGCCCCACCTCAGAGCCCTCACCCCCTCCCATACCTCCATCTCCAGCCCAGTGAATGTGAGTGAGGGTAGGGGAGAGTGAGCCACCAAGGGATGGGGAATTTGGGGGGGCAGGACCTTGGAGAAGGGACAGGGCTAGGGTGTTCAGTTTTGTGCAGTTAGAAAGTTGGCAACCCTATTTTCCACCCTGTCTGGAAAAATGGCCACTGCTGCGTGTGAGCATAGCTGCCCCTCTCCCCCCACAAGCACTATTAACCTTGTTAGACACATCTTACCTTCTGTGCTTCCCCCACACCAGGCCTATGCCCGTTTGCCTGCCCCCTGTGAACAGACTTAAGCTTATTGAGGACTGAGAAACATACTGAGGCTTGTTTGTAGCCAATGAGAACCCTACTGAAATGTGTATATTTTATTTTAAAATGCAGAGGGTTGGAGAATTGCCAAAGAATTTCTAAAGGCTTGTGGGAAGGGGGCCTCCCATCATGTAGCAACTATACATGGATGGGTGAGCCTTAGTAGAGTCCTCATCTACAGACACCCCTCAATAGATTTCTCAATCAGTTGCAGTTGGGAGCACTTGATATTTCTGAAAATCAGGCTGCAGGGATCTCAAGTTAGGCACCCAGAAATGAGGAACACACCATTAGCAGCCATCTCTGACCATGCTGGGTAAGTGACTTACCCAGAATAAGATAGGATGTTTGTGACAGAGGAAGCAATAGAACCCAGGTTCCAGAGTAATGCTGAAGCTGCCTTAACCATGAGACCATCCTTTCACTTCCTGCTTTCTCGTGCCTCATTCACAGCACACTTTGCATCTTCTGCAGGAAATAAGGCAGATGTTTTACAAGGGAGTGAAGTGGTGTGCCGGGGCTGAGCACAGGATTCCTGAGCATGACAGAGCTGTGAGGTGAGTCTCTGCTCCACTATGCCAGCGAAGCAGAGGGGAAGCATGAGAGCTGTTACCCAAGCTCTTTTTCCAGTGTGCTGTCAGGCAGAAAGTGGAGTGGAAGTGCTTGACTGGAAGTTTCCTGCACAAGAAATAGCTGAGATCTGGGCCATTGCATCATGGTGCTGTTCCAGGCAAGCAGAGTTACTGTGAAAACAGAATTCCTGTCCTATGGAAAATTCACATATTTCAACAAAGCAGGATGACAAGACAAAATGTTTAGATTTTTGTGGAACAAACATTCAGAAAAATTTCATTTTCAAATGTCAAAATGGAAAAAAAATCTCAATTTCAAATGAGATTAACTGTATTAATTTGTGAAAATGAACCAAAACAAATATGGTGTTTCCTTGCAACTTTTGGAAAGATAAAAATCTTGGTTTTCCAGTTTGATTTTTGAATGTTCAGGGCTTCCCCTTAACCCCTTTGCTTGTTTGTTTTTACTTTCCCCATTTTTTCCCCTGGAAAAAGGAGTGAAAGGAATGAAAAAAGGTAAAATTGGAAAAACTCACTCTTCACATTGCTTTACTGTTTTCCAACTGACAAACTGGAAAACAGTAACAAAGCAGTAGGTTTCCTCCCCCACTTACTCATACATTGCTGATGTTTTCCAAATTTGGCCAATTGGAATGCATCTGATGAAGTGAGCTGTAGCTCACGAAAGCTTATGCTCAAATAAATTTGTTAGTCTCTAAGGTGCCACAAGTACTCCTTTTCTTTTTGCGAATACAGATTAACACGGCTGCTACTCTGAAAAGTGTGGGAAATATATACACATTCACAAGTTTTCACTGTTTAATTTAACATTCTCCCCCCCACACACATTCTCACACTTTGACTGTTTTCCAGCATCTAGTACATCTGCCCTACAAAAGGAGAGGCAAATGCTCCTATTCTTCTTGGTAAATTTTAGCTTCTTCCCTGGTAAAATGGTCTCTGCAGAGCAGGCAAAGTTGCTGAAGTTACTACTGTGCACCTCTGGCTTCTGCCCCTTCTGCACCCACAAACCAGCCAGATACCTCTGCATTGGTGCAATCACCCATGCTCTTTATTTACAGTATGCTTTCCTACCACCTTCCCACCACAAACCATTTCTGCATGCAGATACTCTCATCCCTTTCCTTCTCCCCTTTGGCATCTTTCCTGCCAGCCTTTATGTATCCCTTGGCTAACGAGGCTGGCAGCTGTTCCCCATTTGCCAATCAGGCATATGCTTACTGAGCCAGCTCCAATCTCCCTTTCTTGATTGGAGCTGATGTGATAGAAGCCTGGCTCAGGGTTTCTTAGCCAGCAAACCTCCCCCCTTATGAACCGCCAGGTTCATCCTTCCTCATCCTCTATGTCCCCTGCCAGCGGGGTTCATCCGGGGGAGTCTCTCTCCTTCTTCTGGGTGATCCCTGGTGCCATTTCCAGGGGAGTTCTTTCATTCCCCACCTGCAGAAAATACACTGTGCAGGGGGTGGATGCCCCCCACAGCTCTGCCGCCACCCACAGGTCCTCACACCAGTCACACCCCTGTGGGCATCCCTTCTCCTTTGTCCCTTTTTCATCCAGTAAGGGGTCGAGGTCAATCCTGATCTTCTACAGGACATTCTGGGCCTCTGGTTCTCCCAGGCCACCATGCGGGGTCCACATCTCCTCTCCAGGGAGCTGTGTTGTGGGGAGCTCCAGTTGCCCCTTTTCTCCCACTAAGGGGCTTGGCTGGCGATCTCACCCGCACATCTCCCTCTCTTTCTATCCCGTCTGGGCTCTGTTGTCTGAGATTTCTGTATTTGCTTCCCCAACGACCCTGCTCCTCTTCTTCCCTTGGGCTTTTCAGTCTAGGTGTCCCCGTCCCCTTTTTTGGGGAACTTTTCCTTTTCCCTCTGGGGAGAGGACCCCAGTCTGTACCCAACACAATGGGGTATGGTAACCCCTCTATGACCACAACCCACTTCTATTTAAATTTGCCCCACCCTTCTAGGGGCACCTGGGCCACCCACACTGCCAGCAAATGATCACATCTGCTCTATTGGGAGCTCCTTGGGGTTCCTCCTTCTTCCTCTCTGGGCCTTTCCCAGGGAAGGGTTCCCTCGGCTTCTTCCCCAACTCTAGGTCTTTATAGGGTTGGCCCTTCATTCAGGGGAGGTCTGTCTTCGTGTATTCCTCAGTCAGCTTGACTGCTGCATTGACCGTACTTGGCTGATGTTGCCTGACCCTGGCTCAGATATTCTTGGGGAGGCCCTGTAGCAATTATTCTAGGACTAGGGCAACCATTTGCTGTGAGCCAGCAGCCTTATAGAAAAGCAGCCAGTTGCGAACCGAGTGAATGGCAAACGGAGGACAGGCAAGCAGACGGAGTTTGCCTGGCAGCTGTCCGACAAGAGCTAAAGTTAGTGCTGCATTAGGAGGTTTCAGAGTAGCAGCCGTGGGCTGTGTTGTGAGGTGGTGGGGTGAATATCTGAGTGTCTGTCTGCTGTGGTTTGACTGGAGCTTGACATCGGTTTGACTGGAGCTAGTTGCAGGGACTGTTTGACTGTGTGGTTGTTTGTTTGAAAAGTGTGAATTGGGAGTGCTTTGTTCCAGGTGGGCCTTGAGTGGTTGATTGGAGGGAAAACTTTGAGCTGAGCCAACTGCTTTGAGCCAGTAGCCTTATAAAAAAGCAGCCAGTTGTGAACAGAGGACAGGCAAACAGAGGGAGTTCCCACAGAGGGTTTTTTGCCTTTCAGGCTTCTGTGAGCAGTAAATAGAACATCTGAAGAGGCTCTTAGAAGGAAGACATTATGGATAGTGAGCGATCAGCTGTTGTGACCTGCACAGGATGTGCCATGTTTGTCTTTCTCCCAGAGGACGGAAGCAACTTTGTCTGTATGAAGTGCAAGCTGTAATCCATATTGGAAGAGAAAGTTAAAGGACTAGAGACCCAAGTATCAACTCTGCATTGCATCAGAGAAAATGAAGATTTCTGGATTGGTACTGCAGGCACAGCATGCTAAAGAATCAGAGGGCAGTGCAGAATGGGGAAGAAAATTGGTATCATGTGACATCCAGAAGAAGAAAGAGGAGAACCCGTGTATCCCCAATTCAGATAGAGGTAAGAAACTGTTTTCAGGCTCTCTGCACAGATACTACAGCCGAGATTGATTTGGAAGAGTTATCTGAGGAAAGGGATCAGAAGGAGACCCCATCGACTGGAAGGCATGAGATGCATTGTCCTGGGGATGGGGGTTCCATGACCACCACTCCCAAGAGGAGGAGATGGATGGTGGTGGTCGGGGACTCCCTCCTAAGGGGGACAGAGTCATTCATCCATCCATCCATCCAGAGTCTTGGGAGACTCAAGAACTGTGCTGCTTGCCTGGAACTAGAATTCAGGATATCACGGAGTGTCTGCTGGGACTGATCAAGCCCTCCGACTGCTGCCCCTTCCTACTTCTCCATGTGGGCACCAATGATACTGACAAGAATGACCTTGAGTGGGTCACTGCAGACTATGTGGCTCTGGGAAGAAGGATAAAGGAGTTTGAGGCACAAGTCATGTTCTTGCCCATCCTCCCTGATGAAGGAAAAGGTCCAGGCAGGGACATTGAATTATGGAGGTAAATGTGTGGTTATGCTGGTGATGTTTGAGAGAGGGCTTTGGGTTCTTCGATCATGGGATGTTGTTGCAGGAATAAGAATTGTTAGGAAGAGATGGGATCCACCTAATGAAGAGAGGGAAGAGCATCTTCGCAGGCAGGCTTGTTAACCTAGTGAGGAGGGCTTTAAACTAGGTTTGCCGGGGGATGGTGACCTAATCCCAGAGGTAAGTGGGGAAGTAGGATACCATGAGGAAACACAAGGAGGAGGGTGCAACAGGGGAGGCGTCCTGATTCATTCTGAGAAAGTAGGGCAATGGGTGCCTGTACACGAACACAAGAAGCTTGAGAAACAAACAGGAAGAATTGGAAGTCCTGGCATAATCAAGGAACTATGATGTGATTGGAATAACAGAAACTTGGTGGGGTAACTCACATGTCTGGAGCACTGTCATGGATGGGTATAAACTATTCAGAAAGGACAGGCGGGGGGAAAAATCTGGAGGAGTTACACTGTATGTAAGAGAGCCGTATGATTGCTCAGAGCTCCAGTATGAAACTGGAGAAAAGCCTGTTGAGAATCTTTGGGTTAAGTTTAGAGGCGAGAGCAACAAGGGTGATGTCATGGTGGGGTCAGATATAGACCACGAGATCAGGAGGAGGAGGTAGACAAGGCTTTCTTCAGACAACTAACTGAAGTTTCCAGATCACAGGCCTGGTTCTCATGGGGGACTTCAATCACCCTGACATCTGCTGGGAGAGCAATACAGCAGTACACAGACAATTCAGGAAGTTTTTGGAGAATGTTTGGGACAACTTCTGGGTGCAAGTGCAGGAGGAACCAACTAGAGGACATGATCCTCTTGACCTGCTGCTCACAAACAGGGAAGAATTGGTAGGGGAAGTAGAAGTGGGTGGGAACCTGGACAGCAGTGACCATGAGATGGTCAAGGTCAGGATCCTGACAAAAGGAAGAAAGGAGAGCAGCAGAATATGGACCCTGGACTTTGACTCCCTCAGGGAACTGATGGGCAGGATCCTCTGGGAGGCTAATATGAGGGGGAAAGGAGTCCAGGAGAGCTTGCTGAATTTTAAAGAAGCCTTATTGAGGGTGCAGGAAAAAATCATCCCAATGTGCAGAAAGAATAGCAATATGGCAGGTGACCAACTTGGCTTAACAGAGAAGTCTTCGGTGAGCTTAAAAACAAAAAGGAAGCTTACAAGAAGTGGAAATTTGGACAGATGACTAGGGAGGGGTATAAAAATATTGCTCAGACATGCAGGGGTGTAATCAGGAAGGCCAAAGCACAATTGTAGTTGCAGCTAGCAAGGGATGTGAAGGGTTTCTACAGGTATCTTAGCAACAAAAAGGTGGTCAGGGAAAGTGTGGGACCCTTACTGAATGGCAGAAGCAACCTAGTGACAGATGATGTGGAAAAAGCTGAAGTACTAAAAAAACCCACCTTTCTTTTTCTTTTTTTTTTTTTTGCCTCGGTCTTCACAGACAAGGTCTGCACCCAGACTGCTGCACTGGGCAGCACAATATGGGGAGGAGGTGAGCAGCCCTCAGTGGTGAAAGAACAGGTTAAGGGCTATTTAGAAAAGCTTGACATGCACAAGTCCATGGGGCTGGATCTAATGCATCCGAGGGTGCTGAGGTTGTTGGCTGATGTGATTGCAGACCCATTGGCCATTATCTTTGAAAACTCGTAGTGACTGGGGGAGGTCCTGGACAATTGGAAAAAGGCAAATATAGTGCCCATCTTGAAAAAAGGGAAGAAGGAGAAGCCAGGAAACTACAGACCAGTCAGCCTCACTTCAGTCCCTATAAAAATCATGGAGCAGGTCTTCAAGAAATCCATTTTGAAGCATTTGGAGGAGAGGAAGGTGATCAGGAACAGTCAACATGGATTCACCAAGGGCAAGTCATTCATGAGCAATCTGATTACCTTCTCTGATAAGATAACTGGCTCTTTGGAAATGGGGAAAGCAGTGGACGTGATATATCTTGACTTTAGCAAAGCTTTTGCTATAGTCTCCCACAGTATTCTTGCCAGCAAGTTAAGAAAGTATGAATTGGATGAATGGACTATAAGGTGGATAGAAAGCTGGCTGGATCGTCGGGTCAATGGGTAGTGCTCAACAGCTTGATGTCTAGTGGGCAGCCAGTATCAAGCTGAGTGCCCCGTGGTGGGGGGGTCCTAGGACCGGTTTTGTTCAACATCTTCATTAATGATCTGGATGATCGAATCAATTTAGTTCAGATGACAATAAACTGGGAGGAGTGGTAGATACACTGGAGGGTAAGGATAAGATACAGAGGGACCTAGATAAATTAGAGGATTGGGCCAAAAGAAATCTGAGGTTCAACAAGGACAAATGCAGTGTCCTTAACTTAGGACGGAAGAATCCCGTATACTGCTACAGGCTGGAGACTAACTGGCTAAGCAGCAGTTCTGCAGAAAAGGACCTGGGGATTACAGTGCACAAGAAGCTGGATATGAGTCAACAGTGTGCCCTTGTTGCCAAGAAGGCTAACGGCATATTGGGCAGCATTAGTAGGAACATTGCCAGCAGATTGAGGGAAGTGATTATTCCCCTCTATTCGGCATTGGTGAGGCCTCATCTGGAGTACTGTGTCCACTTTTGGGCCCCACACTACAAGAAGATGTGGAACAATTGGCAAGAGTCCAGCGGAGGGCAACAAAAATGATGAGGGGCTGGAGCACATGATTTATGAAGAGAGGCTGAGAGAACTGGGATTATTTAGTCTGCAGAAGAGAAGAATGAGGTGGGATTTGATAGCTGCTTTCAACTACCTGAAACTGGGTTCCAAAGAGGATGGATCTAGACTGTTCTCAGTGGTACCAGATGACAGAACAAGGAGTAATGGTCTCAAGTTGCAGTGGGGGAGGTTTAGGTTGGATATTAGGAAAAACTTTTTCAATAGGAAGGTGGTGAAGCACTGGAATGCGTTACCTAGGGAGGTGGTGGAATCTCCTTCCCTAGAGGTTTTTAAGGTCAGGCTTGACAAAGACCTGGCTGGGATGATTTGGTTGGAGATTGGCCCTGCTTTGAGCAGGGGGTTGGACTAGACGACCTCCTGAGATCTCTTCCAACCCTAATCTTCTATGAACTCTCTGACTCCTCCCTTTCCTTCTCCCCTTTGGCTTTTTTTTCCTGCCAGCCTTTATGTAGCCCTTGCTAATTAGGCCAGCAGCTGTTCCCCATTTACCAATCGGGCCTGGGCTTACTCAGCCAGCTCCAAACCCCCTTTCTTGACTGGAGCTGGCATGACAGAAGCCTGGCTTAGATTTCCTTAGCCAGCATCCTGTTTTTTCCAGGAACTAATAATTATCGTATTCTATAATCTTTGAACTAGGATTTAGCTTATGTTTCTGCCCTGAAGCTTCCCTGCTCTGGGGCCAGTGTCACACACTGAGGGGCAGCATTTCTGCTGCACTTACCTGAACAAATCACACTGGCATCATGGTCATGTGGGCACAGAGGCCCCCAGAGTGGTAACAGGGCAGTGCTCCAAATGGGGTTGAGTCTCTGTACAGTAAAATGTGTCTGTACAGACAGCCAGTTCCCTTCCCAAAATACCCTCCTCCATGAGCTGATACAGCGAACCCGCAGTGGAGCTGATGACAGAGAACGTTGGCAACTGATAGATCCCAGCGTGAGTCAGACAGTTCCCCAGGCACCAAGAACATGGATCTCCACCCTCTCTGAGCACACTGTGCTGCCATTCACCAGCTGGAACCCTGAGTGCCCTGGGGAGAAGGGATTTAGAGAGGGAGCCTTGGAGCAATTTTATACCAAATAGATAGGAACAAGAAGTCAGGGGTGATTGATCCCTTTCTTATTATCTTGGATTGTTTGGGTTTTACCAGAAGCTGATAGCACCCTATTATCCCAGCTCCCTATATAGTGAGATTGTCTTATTGCTGCACCTTAATCTAGAATACATTGTGACAGATGTGGTGATTTGAAAACATTGAATTATCAGAGACTATTGTATCAACTTTATCAATGTTATATGTATCTTTATGGGCTGGCTAGTGATTGTATTCCTGGCTCAATGGTTGAGTTAAAGGACTCTTCTGATAGAAACTAAAATCACTGGGGGTTATTTATGCAAATCTGTAATGCAGGAAACAGGGAAGTTTTACCCCTGGGCCAATCGCATATGCTGGTCTGACCTGGTTCAAGAGGCCTGGCAAATGAAGAACTGAAAACTGTGTAAAGAAACTGCCGTGATCTGGGAAAAGAGTCTCTCACAAACTCTTTCCAAGAATGGACAGACATGAACCAGTGACCACAGATAGGCTATGCAAGGAACTGAAGTTGCTTGAAACCTGCCAACGTCTCCATGGGGAGGATAGGCAACCCCTGGTAAGCCAGGTATGCATGAAGCTGTTTATTGTTTTCTTTAAGATATGTCTTCTCTGTAATGCTTTTGTGCTGAATAAATAATACTTTGCTTTAGGGAAGGTGGCTGGCTACTGGTTAACCCTGTTATTGCCCCTTAGAGAACAGAAGTGCAGGTGCTGAACTAAAGTTAGATCTGCTGAGGTAATCCCAGTGAATTGCAGGAATCCCTGATCTGAAAGGAGCAGATTGCAGGATCCTGCTATGAGAAAGATGATGGCTAGAGGCCAGAGAGCTAAGTGGGGTTCCTCAAGGAGGCCACAAAGGTGTTGGATGTCCAGTTATCTCTGGAACTGTGCCATACATCACTGGGATGCTGAATTCTTACATGAGCATATGGCGCCAGCATCATTTGCATGTGAGCACGTCTGATTCACATGTGATATCCTGGGACTGTACACAAGGTGTAACTCATTCCCCACACACTGGAACTCTTCAGTCCAGAGCAGCCCATGTCCTTCTCCAAAGAGCTGTTCCTGGGACAGATAAAGCTGTTCCACACTCTAATTCATTATAGATAACACTGGCAGCTTTGAGATCAAAGTGTGCATCACAGATGGTAGCTCACATTTCCATGTCTTATCTCCACACATCCTGAGCAGGCACTGCCCCCTCCAACAAGCCGGGGCTTAATGTGTCCTAGAAAGTCAACAAAGGCTGGAGTTTTCAAAGGGGCCTTAGGGAGCAAGTTACATGCCTAAGTCCCATGTAATTTCAATGGAAGTTGTACACACAGCTGCCTCAGGCCCTTTTGACATTCCCAGATCAACCCATCAGTGAGTGTTAGTTACTGTAACATTCCATAAACCTTCATGCACCTTCATGGGCATGAAATGAAAGTTGCTTTCTTCTTTCTTTTCCTCAATAACAAAGACATTTTTAAACAGGCAAGACAGAGCCATTTACCCACTATGGCAATTCCTGTGTTGCAGGACAGAGAAACTGAATAAGAGCACCTGGAACATGGGGAGGGGCAAGTCAGTGACATAATTCTTGGGAGTGAATAGGTAGATGCTAGATAGTGTGTTTGTGGGGTGGTGGTGGTAGGTGAGAGAATCAGGTGGGAATGAGGAGTGCTTACATGGACTTAGTCCATCCTCAGCTGCAATATTGTGAGCATCTGTCCTTTTATAGGAAAGATAATGATAAACCAACAGTTCTGAGAACTGGAGGTTGGGAAAAGTCTCCATCTGTGATGCTGGAGAATAAAGGAGAAGGAGAGGGAAGGGACAACAAATGTAAGTATCACACAGGAATAACAAGCCGTGGAAGTGCTTATTCATTTTATCTGACAATGCTAGAATAATAGCCAAGAGTTCAGAAAGGAAAAGCAAAGGATGGAGATGAGGAATAATTCCCCAGCAGTGGAAGGAGGAAGCAATGAGAGAGACATAAAGGGAAGTGACTGAGCCACCACGAGCGAAGATAGCCCAGAACAGGTTAGATAAGATGCCCATGGGGAATGAAGTAGAGAATGTTCTGTGCCACAGCTGCTCAGATTGCTTTGAATGAGTAAGACCCTAGCATGTTGACCTAATCCCAACACAGTGTGGTACATGGAACACAGGTTGCAGTGTGAAGCACTCCTCATTTACTCTCAGTGACCTATGTTGAGAGGGGAAATATTTATAGACCTTGGGGGAAATCACCCAAGGCACAATTGGCAGTTAGGTGCCAAGCTCATTGAAAGCCAATAGGTCCCTAACTACCATTTGTGCCTTTTGATTATCTCCCCTGAGTTCCCCGAGGTTTTGGAGTGAGGCTGGAGATCATCAGCACGCGACCTGCCTCATCCCCCATGTCAAACAGGAGGCAGCTAACATGCTATTCCTCACATGGCTGGATGCCTCTCAAAGCTGCTCAAAATGGTGCATCAATTTCTTTCACTCTCATTTATTAATAAGGTTAAAGCACCTGGGGAAGGGGGATTATAGGAACCATCAGCTCCATCACCCTTCTTCCTTTCCAAACTACAGTATTTACTTCTTTCTGATGCTTCTAGCCCTGTGAAGCAGCTCTCTCTCTTACTGCTCCTCTGGATCCCCTTTTCTCTGTCTATGGCTCCTTGCTGTCGATGTAAAGAGAGTTTAGTGTTCTGTGCTCTGCCTGTTTTGTTTCTTGTTTCCAATTCTCTGGGCTCGGGCTTTTCCTGACCCCTCAGCCCTTCCCAGAGCTTTTTCTGCTCTCCCCTTTCAGCCCCAGCCTACTCAGTGCTTGGGGTGAGGGACTGAAACTCTCCCTTCCCACAGCTGAAGTGTTTCATTTATTCCTTGCTTTTCTCCCCATCCCTTTGTTTTCTCCTCTCTGTGGAGGGGGGATTGTGTCACTTTTGACACAAGAGTTATGTAATTTTAATGTAACTCCACAGTGACTGACATGCAAAGTTGTCTCTTCTCAGGCAGTAAGGAGAGTCTGGCCTGGGTTACAATGAATGAAGAACTGCCTCCTGTCCTTGGAGGGACTCTTAGACATTAATGATAATAAACAGGTCACCTGTGTGGATTGAAGTTCAGCCCTAGCAGTGACTGCAGGACTATGTGCACAGATGGCTCATTTCACCACAGCATTATGTGTGGGCAGCTGACTGGTTGTAAGGAGAGTGTAAAGGAAAGGAAATTCTGAATAAAATTTGTTTCAGAAAAATCAAAATGTTTATTTAATTAATCCAAAATTAAGTGTAGCAGTTGGCTTCTCTGACTCCTTGGGACACCTTCCACTTTCCCAGACTGCTCCTAGGGCATCAGTTTCAAACTGATTTGAAGCAAAAATATTTCTTTCAAGTCAACATTTGAAACAAAATGAAAATTGCCATTTTGTTTTATTTTCTAAAGTCAAAATGATTAAATGAAACAACATTTTAAGTTGAAATGAAAATTGTCATTTTGATCTTTTCTGTGGGAAAAATGAATTTTTTCATCAGAATTGACATTTTATGATTAAAAAAAAGGTTGTTTGATAAAACCATACATTTTGGAGGGAAACCTTTCCCCACAGACAGTTTCAACCAGCTCTAATTAGGCACAGATGGAGAAAGGCGACATGCCTGGGCATAATTGCCATTGATGTTCTAGATTTACAGCACTACCATACACATGTTGAAAGGAATCTTCTGTCACTTCGGCATTCTGGAGGAAATAATCACTGACAATGAGCCACCGTTTGCCAGCTCTGAATAAAACTGTTTGGGGTACAGTGTGATTTCAATCATATTACTTCCAGCTCCCCACACCAACAAGGGAGTGGATTTTACAGAAAGAGCAATACACATTGCTAAGAGAACTCTGCAATAAAAGACCCCCACACAAGCTTATCTGGGCTGTAGGGCAGGTCCCAGGTTAACTGCTGGAGTAAACTCAGCGCAGATGCTTATGGGTCAACAAAGCAGAATGCTGCCATCTCAAATGTCCTGCTTAAAAGATGTAAGGCTGACAGACAAATCATTTTATCTACCCATTATGTTTCCACACAGCTCCAGAGTGCAGCACCGTCTCCCACACTGTACTGTCTGCTCATTTCTTAGAGGAAATCACCTGCATCCTAGCCTAGATGACTTCTTGGAGCACCAAGAACAACACAGTGGACACAGGTCCATGACACAACACCTTCCCTTTATAATTTCCCCCATTCACACAATAAGAAATCTAGAAGGATCCCAGAAATGTAAGCCACCCCATGTGATTTTGATATTTGCATTTTTTGGCTTGTGAAAGAGTCAAAAGCACCTGGGACCCCTACTACAGTAACAGAGATCATCCACACTTCCTTTGAGGAGGAAAACCACGTCCTGCCTTCCTCCCCGCTGCCAACTCCATGAGTCATTTTCAGCTCATATTTAATAGTGGCTCATACACATGCTCACGGTCTGTTTCCTTATGAATTTTTAACCAGATACAAGTGGGATGATGATATTCTGGTTCCAACAGAGTCAAATTAAAGGCAAGAAAAGCAATGTTGTAACCAGCTCCTATCAGTATTTCTGAGCAGATTATTCATCAGTATTGTCTGTCTCCACAGAGTTTGAGATCTGTCTTGAAGCTAACAGGAGTCATTCCAACCCTGCAGGGAGAATGGAGACCCTAAGGGACTGTGCCATCCCTGTGCACCCCCTTGTGGCCTAGGTTGACATTGCAGGAGAACCATGTTATATTACTGTAGATCTGTGCTTCTCAACCTATTTACCATTGTGAGCACATATGCAGCTCTCTATGGATTATGTGGGCCACATCCACACAACATATATACTACCTGTATGGACCTGAGGATGTCACAAGGGTGGTAGTTGTGCGCTGATTGGGCCACAAGCGGCCTGCATGTTGAGAACCACTGATTTAAATGGAATATGTGGACAAAAGGTATTAAAATAACCCTGTTACAGTACAACATTAAACAGTTTTAAACAAGATTCAGGTTGGGTATACAGAGACCTCAGCTTACTTAGCAGAATGGCAAACACACAATTAATATCCTTCTTAACCTTTTATTAAAGATACAGAAAAGAAGGAAAAATAGTTAAAGCATTTAAAGTGTAAAGTATTTGTGACATTGCACTCCATATGTTTTATGGAAATATACTTATGAATATGAATATGATATAACTGGAATATGCTTTAGGCAAAAGGTCTCTTGTAAGGTATAGCATATGCTCTACAAACAAAGCATATGCTCTACTGAGTGTGTTCATCCCATTTGTTTGCATGTATTGTTTCTATGTCTGGAGTTAGGAGAATTAGATATAAACTTGTATTACTGATGTAAACATGTTAAGTGGAATTTATTAAGGGTGCTTCAGAATCAATGACCTGTAAATGGCTCTGTTTACTTGCAAACCTTCCTGGGTCCATGCAGACCAGCCCTGGAAGAATGGAGGCTGTGGTCTCACAGGACATGTGAACATGTCATCTGATACTGGAATCCCTTTTAAACCTGGTGGTTTTCAATTTAGAAGGAGGGGTGGGGACCCAGAGATACAAAAGAATCCTGCCTTGTGCCAGAGCTATAAAAGGGGGTGGAACAGAATAAAGCAGGCTGCCAGTCGTGAGAAAACCCCTAATTTCTACCTAAGATGTCTACAGGAACTAACAAGGACTGTACCGGGGAAAGGATTGGGCCCAAACTAGGAAGGAGTCTAGTCTGTGAAAGAAGCTTATCTTGAGGGTGAGATTTTACCTGTAATCAATTTCTTAATGTATTAGGATTAGATTTGCGTGTTTTTGCTTTATTTTGCTTGGTGACTTAGTTTGTTCTGTCTGTTATTACTTGAAACCACTTAAATCCTACTTTTTATACTTAATAAAATCACTTTTGTTTATTAGTAAACCCAGAGTAAGTGATTAATACCTGGGGGGGAGGGGGGGCAAACAGCTGTGCATATATCTCTATCAGTATTATAGAGGGTGGACAATTTATGAATTAACCCTGTATAAGCTTTATACAGAGTAAAACAGATTTATTTTGGGTTTGGAACCCATTGGGAACTGAGTGACTGGGTGCTAGAGATAGGAGACGGGCTGAGCAGTTTTTGGTTAAAGTCTGCAGATTTGGTGGCGTGGACCAGACCTGGTTGTGTAGTGCAGCAGGCTAGCATGTCTGGCTCAATAAGGCAGGGTTCTGGAGTCCCAGGCTGGCAGGGAAAATGGGCTCAGAGGTAATTCCAACACATCAGGTGACAGTCTCAAGAGGGTCTCTGTGACCAAACCCGTCACAGTATTAAATAAGGGGCTTTTATTTTAACAACATCCCTTGTTCACTCTCCCTTTAGCTGGAGAGAGTTTGTAGAAGGAAAAACCCTCTTGTCTAATAGGCTTTTAGATCATATCAAAGATGACAATAACTGTCTTTTTTGGAGAAAAGAGAAGATGTCAATTAAGGTAGTTTGGAGCTATTGTTGTTGTTGTTAAAGTCCAAACCCGTTTCCTAGAAGACAGAACAATACAAAAACACACAAAAGGGAAGAAAAAAGAACAGCAAAGATAGAAGGATAGAACCATGGATTAGTCAGCCTGACTTCAGTGTGCAGCTATCAGAACAATGTATAAAACATTCCATTTGCAAATACCTGGAGGATGAAGGGGTAATCACTAGCAGCCAGGATGTATTTATCAAGAACAAATCATGCCAAACCAGCTTGATTTCCTTCTTTGACAAGGTAACTGGTTTGGTGGATAGGGGGAATGAGGTGAACATAATATACCTGAATTTTAGCAAGGCTTTTGACACAGTCCCACATGACAGTCTCATAAGTTAACTAGTTTTCTTCCAGATAACATGGAAAAAGCAGCAAGCAAGAGTTCTTACTTGTAGCCCCTGACAATGTTAGATTTATTTGATTTTCTGTTTGTAGATCCCAGCCACAGAACAACTATTGCTGCTGTGCTAAGTTGATGTTGGTGGGGGGAACTGTAAGGAGTTGCATGAAGAAACCTTTTCCTCCATCCCCCACTTCTTGCCTTTAACTTTGTTCAGTTCCAAATTCTGTGGAACAGCGAATGGTTTTGCACCACATTTGGTTTATTCAATGTGTTCATGTCTACAGAACTAATATTGCCCCTGTCTTTGCTGTGTTTAATTTGTTGGGCGTGGGGAAGGGGCAACTTTAGTTGAGAGAAATTGTGTGAGGAAGAGACACTCACACTTTTATTTCCTGTTGAACTTCCCCTCTTTCCCCCGAGACAACACTGGACAACTGACTTGGCACCACGTATGCTTTATTTACTGTTATGTGTGTTTCATGTTTGCAGAACAATTCCACACAGATTTTCAGAATTTCTCTCACCTCTGGTCTGCTTCTGGTTTCAGTGTAGAAGCCACAGAATAGGTGGGTGAAGTGTATGCATGGGGCATTTTGGGGGAGTACACTGTGAGGATTTTGGATCACTAGTGCTAATACTATAGCCTAGCCCAAAAATAGGTAGTAGAAGTGATGACTAATGTTTCCCATGTGTTGTTTTGGACAACAGTTACCTAAATAAAACAAATGTTTGTTGATAATGAGTAATTATGGACTCCAGAATGGTTTCTTTAGAAAGTCTTTAGGAGCATAACAAAGGAGTGATGATCAGGGACACACCCAAACCCCTCAAAGCAGGAGATGGAGGAAGAGATGCTAAGCAAAGCACAGCTGTTCAGATGTTGCTTAGGACATGAACAAGGCTTCACCTTCCCTGTCTGTCATGCTGTAGGCAGGAATGGCTGCCCTGATTGCTTCTATAATTTAACATTTTTTAGAAGGATGGGTTGCTGGCCTACCACTCCACCCTCAACCTGGGTGACGAGTCTATTGCTTTTCATCTGGTCGCTAACCTTTGGCCTGTCCAGCTTGGGTGGCCCTATCAGGATTTACACTCCTGCCAGCATAGCTTTCCAGTCACTGGAACACACAAGCTCCCCAGCCACATCAAGGTGCAGTCCCCAGGAAAAGATCAGAGAAACAGAACTAACTTAATTAACCACAGGAACATGAGGAACAAACAAATATCTGGGAACAAATCCATTCAAACAATCTAGCTGGGTGTGGGGCTCCACATGCAGTTGTGCTGAGTGATAACAGTGCCTGGAGGGGCTTGCTGCTTGCGCCTGGAGGTGCTTGCTGCTTGTCACTAGCAAGGCATTGTGTGAGAGACAGCCCAGGCTGGAGAGTTTAGGGGGCACTGCAACAGACAATATTGATAACATTTCACTATGCCTGCATTCAGTACTAAAGTGATTAGAGGAGAGGAAAGTGATCAGGAACAGTCAGCATGGATTCACCAAGGGAAGGTCATGCCTGACTAATCTAATCGCCTTTTATGATGAGATTACTGGTTCTGTGGATGAAGGGAAAGCAGTGGATGTATTGTTTCTTGACTTTAGCAAAGCTTTTGACACGGTCTCCCACAGCATTCTTGTCAGCAAGTTAAGGAAGTATGGGCTGGATGAATGCACTATAAGGTGGGTAGAAAGCTGGCTAGATTGTCGGGCTCAACGGGTAGTGATCAATGGCTCCATGTCTAGTTGGCAGCCGGTGTCAAGTGGAGTGCCCCAGGGGTCGGTCCTGGGGCCCGTTTTGTTCAATATCTTCATAAATGATCTGGAGGATGGTGTGGATTGCACTCTCAGCAAATTTGCGGATGATACTAAACTGGGAGGAGTGGTAGATACGCTGGAGGGGAGGGATAGGATACAGAAGGACCTAGACAAATTGGAGGATTGGGCCAAAAGAAATCTAATGAGGTTCAATAAGGATAAATGCAGGGTCCTGCACTTAGGATGGAAGAATCCAATGCACCGCTACAGACTAGGGACCGAATGGCTCAGCAGCAGTTCTGCGGAAAAGGACCTAGGGGTGACAGTGGACGAGAAGCTGGATATGAGTCAGCAGTGTGCCCTTGTTGCCAAGAAGGCCAATGGCATTTTGGGTTGTATAAGTAGGGGCATAGCGAGCAGATCGAGGGACGTGATCGTTCCCCTCTATTCGACACTGGTGAGGCCTCATCTGGAGTACTGTGTCCAGTTTTGGGCCCCACACTACAGGAAGGATGTGGATAAATTGGAAAGAGTACAACGAAGGGCAACAAAAATGATTAGGGGTCTAGAGCACATGACTTATGAGGAGAGGCTGAGGGAGCTGGGATTGTTTAGTCTGCAGAAGAGAAGAATGAGGGGGGATTTGATAGCTGCTTTCAACTACCTGAAAGGGGGTTTCAAAGAGGATGGCTCTAGACTGTTCTCAATGGTAGCAGATGACAGAACGAGGAGTAATGGTCTCAAGTTGCAATGGGGGAGGTTTAGATTGGATATTAGGAAAAACTTTTTCACTAAGAGGGTGGTGAAACACTGGAATGCGTTACCTAGGGAGGTGGTAGAATCTCCTTCCTTAGAGGTTTTTAAGGTCAGGCTTGACAAAGCCCTGGCTGGGATGATTTAACTGGGACTTGGTCCTGCTTTGAGCAGGGGGTTGGACTAGATGACCTTCTGGGGTCCCTTCCAACCCTGATATTCTATGATTCTATGATTTGTCACCCATCACCAGCCAGATTTGATCACTTTGAGCAACACCGCTCTATCTACTGAATATCTTGGCAGAGTACGTGTGTTCATGTAAATACAATTTGTTCCTGAAGTCTCTCCCCATCCCAGCTATCTGTCAGGAGAGAACTCATTCAGACCCTGCTTTCACAATTATGGCCATGCCACTAAAACCACAGATCTGGGACAGTACCCCTGGGATCAGCTGTATCAGAAACACAAGGAACAACCCCTGCTCCTTCTATGGAACCCAGACTTCTCAGGGCTTCCTGAATGGAACAGGAATGTCAGTGGTACATTGGCATTAGGAGTGTTTTCTTCTTCAGATGTGACTGTTGAGATATTTCAGGGTTAAGTATAACAATAAGCTATTAATGTGCTGACATGGTATTAGTGGACAAAGGCATATGCAGGCAATATTTTTGTGTCTAATACAAAAGTTGCAAATTTTTCAGTATTTGTCTAAAATATAAGTTGCCAGATTCTTCCCTTCTCTGTTGCTCATAAAGATTAATAACATACAGCTGTAGAAGCTGCAGGAGAAATGCCCTTTGTGTAAAAGAAGGTAAAAGGAATGTTTTACTTCCCTTTCTCAGGTACATAAACCAGCCCTGGCTTAGGGCCCCTTCCTTCCCCTTCCCTGAGAACTGTTCACAGCCCCTTCCTTCCTCCTCTGAGAACTGCTGAAGAGGAAAATTTATGGCAACAAATTGTTGCAAAGAAATGTATCTTCAAGGTGAAAGTATGTGTAATGCTATGAGTAATAGATAGAGGTGGGTTTACTAACAGTAGGTGTTTCTATTACTTAATAAGGGTTTTTGGGGCGTTGTACCGGATATAGACATGTACATACTAACCGAAACAAAAAGACTGTGCTGTAACTAATTCAATGCTTACTAAACAATGGGGTCCAAAAAAACAAGTATCGCAATAAAGAAGCCAGTACTCATATCCACCTCTGGGTCAACCTGCTTTTTTTTCTTCTAACAGTGACCGTCAGTGGCAGCAGAGTCTTGTAGGGCTTCCTGTTCACCCTCTTAGAACTTGTTCTTAATGCTTACTGATTAGGTTATGAGTGACCATTGCTCATACAGTAGTGTAGGTAGCGATCCAATCGAGGACTCTCAGTCCAGGCCAGTACCTAGGGCTACCCTGTGTGGTAACTCTAGGCAGAACAGGCAGCAGGAGAGAATCCCTGGGTCCTGTACATTCCCATCAGTTTGAATAGAGGATCTCGGGTATAGTCAGTGCTATTGATTCCCATCTCTCCTGTACCATGAAGAGCATTACATGGCTAATGAGGACATGAGTTAATTTTGATCAAATCTTGGAAAACTGGGGAAATTCTAAATGAATGGAGAACTGCCAATGTAGTTCCAATATTTATAAAAGGTAAAAGGGATGACCCAGGGAACTATAGACCAGTTAGCCTGACAAGAATCCTGGGTAAAATAATGATACAATTAATTCATGACTCTACCAACAAAGAGTTAGAGACTAAAAATATAATTAATTAAATGGCAAAAAAAATTGTTAATGCAGAGTTAAGGTTGGCCGGCGACTGCTCACACCCTGCCAGAACATCAAGTTCAGCAAAACTCATACTTGTGAAAACCAGGAAATACAGAGCTACGGTACATGCCCATGCAACCTCGTGGTCCATTCATCTCAATGAGATGTTCTCAACTGAGTAGGAACTCCTCATAGAGGTAAATACAGCCTAAAACAATAGTACACTGCTGAGACATGTGAACTGCTCCATTCATGTCAGGAAGTGTTCCCACAGTCCACATCTCCACTGCTACCATGATCAAGCATGTCCTTTCTCAGCACCTCACTCCAATATCAGCAGTGTGTTCCTGGTGCATGAGTCTACTATGCTTGTTCTCAGCTTCACACCCAGAGAGGCAGGGCTTCCCCAGATGCTGGCACGGAGAGGAGCTCTGACAAGCTCCCCCCCGATCCCAGCTCACATGGTGGGTCAGGGAGAGAGGCTCAGATACCAAAAGGGGCAAGGGCCCCCAGATCCTGGGGAGTGGGGTAGGTTGAGAGGCTCAGAAGGAGAAACCCCCCCCCACAGAACCTGGGTCACAAGAGAGGCAACACCCTGCTGATCATGGCACACACATGGGAGGGGAGAATGTGGGGCTGACAGCCCCCCCCCACCCCTGTTCTCTCCCAGTCCCCTTGCCACTCACACACATGATCCTTTCCTGGTGTCCCCCTTCCCTTCTCTCAATATGTAGTCCTTCCCTATCACTTCACCAAAACTCCTTTCCTACCCACCCACTCCCATTTATCCCCTACCCTCATTTCAGTCCAAACACCTCTCTGCCTTTTTCCATCTACTCTTCCAACCCTAATCATCCTTCCCACCCAGTGAGTATTTGCATATGTAATTTATTTTCTTTTTTAAAAAATGGTTTCAGTGCCTGCTGAATATTCTGCTGTGCTCAGGTGACATCTCCCCAATATAGTAAATAAATATATTTTGACAGATGCAGATTGTAGTAAGACACCTCCTTTCTTTATTTCAGATGCCTGCCTGGAGCTGAATTTGACTTTACAGCAGCTGTGTGCTGCTTAGTTTCAATGACTATAACAGCCCCCTTGAGCTATTCAGTATCTGTAAGCATAACTAGCTTTCAATCCCCTTAGCCTCTGTCTCTGCACATGTACAGTGTAATCCATTTGGCACATGAGCCTTAGAAATGCTTGCAGCACACCTAACTGGAGAACCAAAATATTTGGCTAATAATTTTATATTAGCTAATAACTCAGAACAGGTGCAAATGGGCATTGTCCTGCCCATGTGACTCAGCCTAGAGGTGGGGAGTCCAGTTCTCAGATTAGAGTATAAAGCCTTCCCAAATTGCAGTCATTCTACTGAAACAGCCACCAAAAGAGCTAATTATACAGTTTATGTACTCGTGCTCCTTATAGGCACCTGAGTTTCATCAATAGCACACTCACAGTTAGGAAACAGGGTGGGCAGTGGAATTTTCCCACAGTGCACCCCATTCACAGGGCTAGAGTGTTGACACCTATGGGTAGTGGGGAGCTAGGCACTTTGTGATATGTTTACTTTGACTTGGTAACTGTGTTGATATAGTCAACTTTCATTTCTCCAAGGCATTTGCCTTAGTACCACATACATTTTTATTTTAAAAGTTGCATTATATGGAATGAACAGGGCATGCATTAGATAGATTAAAAACTGGCTCATTGACAGATCACAAAGTCTAGTTGTTAATGGGAAAGATATAAGTGAGTGAGGCTGTTTTTAGTGGGGGGTCCCCTAGAGATCAATTGTTGATCCAATGCTATTCAATAGTATCATCAATAATCATATGAAATCTTTTGTGGCAAAGTTTGAAGATGACACAGAGATCGGTGGGGTAATAAACAATGAGGAGGACTCGTCACTGTTACAGAGGCCCTCCTGGTAAAATAGTCACAAGCCAACAACAACCATTTTAATATAGCCAAATTCAAAGTAGTACACCTGGAAACAAATAATGCAGGTGGAAGACTCTGTCTTGGAAAGCAATGACTCAGAGAAAGTCATCATAGATATGCACCTCAACATGAGCTCTCAGCGCTGTGACAGAAAGGGCTAATGTGATTCTTTGATGCATAAAAAGGGAAATATCAAGTAGAAGTAGGGAGAAGTTTTGCCTGTGTACACAGCACGGTAACACTGCACTAGAATGCTGTGTCCTGTCCAGTTCTGCTTAGGTTCATTCATCCTAACTCAAAATTTTTTGTTTCAATTTAGGGTATTTTCACAAAAGCAATAGATGAGTAGATTCACAAAAGAGCTGTGGGACATAAGCACCAACCCAGTGGTTAAAGCCCTCATCTGGCTTTTGTGAGACTCAGGTTCAAATCTGCAAACTGCCTGATGTGGAGAGGACATTTGAACTTGGGTATCTCACATTGCAGACAAGTGCTCTGGCAACTGGGATATTCTGATGTGAAACTTTCACTTGCCAAAGCTGTTCTATTTATAAATAGCTATTGCAGTAGGGACTTGATGTTGGGTCTCCCACATCTTAAGTGAGTATCCTAGCAACCAAGCTATAGAGTCATCTGCTATTGTCCTTGGCCCAATGACTATCCAGTCTTATTATGAATGACTACGAATTCCACTATGAATGATTTGAGATTAAACAAAATTTTGAAATGTTGGTGTTTCCGGTAGGATGGGAATTCTGTTTTTTGAACAGCTCTAATATCCAGCCATGATCTGAATACTGCAAGTGATGGAGAATCCACCATTTTCTTAGGTGAGTTGTTCCAATGGTTAACTGGACTCTACCTGGGCATGTAGTGCCCAGTCCTGAGGAAACAACCACCGCTATAGAAAGCAACAGAGCATCTCCTGGCAACCTCATCACCAGGGCAAACCAAGCCTGTCCTGGGCTCACTACACTGGCCTCCCACAGAACACTATGTCTAGTTTAATGTCTCAGTCATTCAAGGAACTTCATGATTTGGGCCTGGGACACTTAAGAGATTCCCACTCATTCCAGGACTGTGCCCATCAGCTTTATCCCTTAGACCAGTGGTTCCCAAACTTGTTCCGCCACTTGAGCAGGGAAAGCCCCTGCTGGGCTGGGCTGGTTTGTTTACCTGCCGCGTCCGCAGGTTTGGCCGATCGCGGCTCGCACTGGCCGCGGTTCACTGCTCCAGGCCAATGGGGGCTGCTGGAAGCGGCGGCCAGTATGTCCCTCGGCCCGCACTGCTTCCCACCTGGCAGAATATTCATTCTCAATGTAACACCCTGTCAAACAGCCTGAGATACCCGAGGGGTGACATTTTACCATTATAATTTTTTGGTGGTTCAATCTCAATCTTTCCCCCAACGGTCTCCAGGGAGCTGCCCAACACACCTCGTCAGAGAAGCATCAGCCCTGGAACAATCTTTCAAAAACAGTTTACTAAGAAAGTAGAAATTCACAAGGAAGAAATAATATTTCATGTTAGAAATAAAACAGCAGGAATAAAAAAGCAGGACAGTTCCAGTCTGATCAACTGGGAACTACAGGGGAAACCACAAACCTGTCTCAGTCACACATTTCTTGCAAGCAGACAAAACTGCAATATAAAAGCTGTATGAACTAGTTCCCAGGTAGGGATTGTTTCTGATGGCCCAGAGAGTATTTGAGAGAAGAATAGCCCAATCATATAACATTTATGTCCTCACAGGATATTTGATCTGAACTCAGCATTCTTATAGTGATGTCCCAGAGACCCCATCTTCAACGTCATCATAACCTGGGTCTCCAGGAAATAGAGATAGGGCATCTCTCTCAGCCTCAGAGACCTCTTCACTTCTTAGCAAGTGCAGACTCCAATCTGAAAATGAACAAAGGGGCACATTACAGTCAAAGTAACCATTCTACACCCATGTGTACTCACATCACATGGGTGAGCTGCCTACAGTATAGGTTGTGACTTATCCCCTCTGTTCCTGTGATTGGAGCCCTGACAAGTTTAATCCATTATCTCTCTATAGCCTACAAAGAAAACATCTGGGAGTGCATTCACTCTGTGCTGAGACCTACCTGTTGCAGGAGTAGTGTGGAGATGTCAGTGAGCTGGTGATGCCTCCCTGATGCTCAAGCAGGGGCTGCTCTAACTCCTGATGGCTGGTATAGTCCCTAAGGGTACCTATACCAGCTGAAACCAGATAGGGTGGAGCAGGCTGAGGCTTCTATCCCACAGGACAAGAAGCCAAAAAGCAGGGGACATCATAGATCTCAACTGCCCACACAAAATGAGTTTGAATGTTTCTCTCAACAAGACAAAGAAATGCACATTTCATCCTAACCCACTTTCCTCTGAGGTTGAAAGTGGGAGCTCAGCCCTCAGCTCCAGACTGTGAGTTGCTCTCATACAAGGCTAATGGAGCCATTTACATACTGAAGAGAGTGATTTCAAACCTCTATGCCAGACCTCTAACTAACCCCACTGCAGGGCCCTGCTCTTCCCATTACCATACTAGGCACTGACCCCTTGTTTGAGGGAAGACACACAGGCTGTGATCCTGCAAACGCACCAGTGTAACTTTCTCCTCACAACAAGTACTTTGGCCAGGGTCACTTTCTTGCTGCATAATCCATATTCCCACCCAGACATTGGTCCCGTGGATCACTGGGAAACACAGACATTTCCAGCTTTGCCAACCCCAAGCGTTCAAAAATTAGGAGTTGACAGGATGCGGTGCCTGCAGCACAGCCAATCTCCAGAGAACCTAATAATCTGCCTGTTTGGCTGGAAGAGTCCTCAGAGTGGCTCATTAGTCCAGCAGAGCTGCAGTTCAGCAGCTACTTGTAGCATTCAACCATGGCTGCCATAGCTCCTGCCTTGTTCCCACTGCTGTTCCTGCTTTACCTCAGCCTTACCCCTGCCTTGCTTCACTCCAGGTTACCTGGTCCTGACCCTCAGCTCCAATTCCTGACTCCAGTTCTGCCCCTCGGCTCCAATTTCTGACTTTAGCTCTGACTCCAGCTCTAACCACTGAGCATGATTCTGGGTCTAACTATTGGACATGACTACCTATGTCTCAGTTACTGACAGAAGTTAGGCCTCAACGTATCATGAGATTGGCTTAAAAATCACTAGATTAAAAAGACTTTTTTTGGTCTTTTTTTTGTCCTCTGGTTTCTGAGCCTTTAGGTGAAACTCGGTTCATGTTCTGAAGATTCTTTCTGCAACCATCAGGGCTAGAGAACTTGCTTTTTAAAAAATTAAAGCAGAGACTCTCATGTCTCCTGGAGTTTGAACTTTTAAAAATACTAGATATCATGAGACTAGCAATAAACTGCAAGAATTGGCAAAAGTGCATTTCCCCACTCACCTGTCTGTGAATCCCTGTTCCTGTCACTCTCTCCTGGGGATCCAGTGTCTTCCCAGGCACACTGCCTGGGGCCGTGGTTATCACTGGGTTCAGAAACTTCTTTGACATCATCATAACCGTCCTCTGTGACATCTCCAGGCAGTGCAGGAGCCTCTGAAAAAGAGGCAAGAATTAATGGTAATGAAGAGAGAACTTCCACTGAATAGAGAAATAAATTATACACCAGGTACAAACAGCCTGAGGTACTGACACCCCAAGGGGGATGAGAAACCAAAAGTCCCTCCCCCCCAACCTTAGTGTCAGAGGAACTTCATTCATGTAACATTTGTCTGACACATTTCAAGGACCTGATATAACTGTAAATTGCTCAAAGAAGCCTCAAACAGAAACTGAAATGAAGGTTGTGGGAGATTTGGGAAGAGATGGCTAGGAGTGGGGTTTATGTCAGAGGAAGATTTGCCCTTGGTACTTTGTTGTTATACTAATTACACATATAAATGATGCTTTAATTTGTTCTATCACTCACTTTCTAAACTTTCCATTATTGTGAAAAAGCTCATTTTGTTCCATTTCTCTAAACTAGTCTGGCCCATAACCCACCCCTGATCTGCAGAGTCTGGAAAACGCACCACCAAGTCAGGCCAAACATAGGAAAAACTTTTTCACAAGGAGGGTGGTGAAGCACTGGAATGGGTTACCTAGGGAGGTGGTGGAATCTCCTTCCTTAGAGGTTTTTAAGGTCAGGCTTGACAAAGCTCTGTCTGGGATGATTTAGTTGGGGATTGGTCCTGCTTTGAGCAGGGGGTTGGACTAGATGACCTCCTGAGGTCCCTTCTAACCCTGATATTCTATGATTCTATGGGTCTGGGGGTGTGAAATCTGTACATCCCTTTCATGTGTGAAACTCAAGTGTAGATCAGTGGACTTAGCACAGGCAGGGATGGCTGAGGGAGACCATTACCACAGAGCAGAGGGCTGTGCTCAGAGAGCTTGTCCCCTAACTTTGTGAGTAATGTCAGTGCACATTAAAGTGAAGGTCAGGGAGCAATGACTAGAGTCAGGGGCACCATGGCCAGGCACTGAATAAACTTCTTCTACAGTCACACTGGTTGGCCTGTGTGGTACCACATACTTTACTATTTCCCCTCCATACAGCTCTGACCTAAACCAACACCCACAGCCATGCTCTGTTGGAGAAGAGTTAGAAGATCCTATGACATGCTGAGCACCCTGAGTGTCACAGATTTGTGGAGTTCAAGACCAAAAGGGACCATTAGCTCATCTTGGCTGACAGCCTGTATATATATATAACAGGCCACTGAATCTTACCTAGTTGCCCCTCTATTAAGGAGAATAACCCGTATTTGGCTAAGGTATGTCTGTCACAGTTCAGGACAACTGCACCTGTATTCCCCCTCTGTGGGCCACCAAGGGCACCCACTCTAGGCTCCCGGCTCCTCAGCTGTCACCTCTCTTGGGCAGATACCTCCATCCCTTCTGACCGGGATTTTTCCAGCCTTCACAGTTCTCTGCCTACATGGTGATATTCCCAGCAAGTCAGACTGCCTAAGGGCCAGTGTGTATGCTTTGCTTTCTCTCCAGAAGTTATTCCCAGTATACTGCCTGCAGTTGTAAGTTGCCATGCACCTCCTTCCAAACAAGCACATTTATTCTTAAGATAAAAACATTACAAGAAAACACAGAGCAATAAAAGAACCTACACACAAGCTAAAAAGCTTACTAGAGAGCACCCCATCTCAAACCTCAGGCTCTGGCAGGTGCCAGTCCTTCACAACCCACAAATGGATTTTCTCCAGAGTTACAAGTTCACAACTGTCTCAGATTCAGAACCCAAACCCAGGTTGGGTGGTACAGCTGTTTCTTTACACAGCTCTGGCTTTTTAACTCATCTCTGGGAACAGGTAATCTGCACACAATGACCTACTCCTTGGGGTGTAGCTTCAAAAGACTGGATTGTTACATAACCGGCAGTGATGCAATTTCCATTAACCGCTCCCTAGGGATTCTCCAGGAAATCCACTTCACACTTATTTTCCCAAAAGTCCATTCTTGTCTGGCACATTTTCAATATAGTCCTTTGAACTCCCAGAACTCATATCACACTTCCCTTCAAATAGTTTATATGTAATCCTGGCCCACGGTAATACATAACCTTTGCATTTAATACAGTGGACCCCAGACATATTTAAACTTAATTCAATACGGCCTCCCAATGATATGCAGGAAATTGCCATATCTGCCATAGCATTCATTCTTGATTTGAAGACATCAAGAGATGGGGAACTTATCATTTCCCTTGGTAGTTTGTTCCAGTGATTAATCACCCATACTGTTAAAAATTTGCAGCTAATTTCTAATTTTAATTTGTTTTGCTTCAGCTTCCAGCCAGTGGTTCTTGTTATGCCATTTTATACTCAGTTAAAGAGCTCTTTCATATCCGTATTTTCTCCCTCTGAAGATAGCTTATTAAGTCACCTCTCAATCTTCTTTTTGTCAAGCTAAACAGATTGAGCACTTTAAGTTTCCCCATGTAAGGTGTTTTCTCCATTGATCAGCTCCCACTGATTGCATCAGTACTGTTAGAAAATAGGCCTGTTTGTTAGCCTGAGATAGAATTTTGAGTGTGATTTTTGATACTTTCATTGGAGAGAATCATAGAATATTAGGGCTGGAAGGGACCTCAGGAGATCATCTAGTCCAACCCCCGGCACAAAGCAGGACCAATCCCCAATTTTTGCCCCAGATCCCTAAATGGCCCCCTCAAGGATTGAACTCACAACCCTAGGTTAAGCAGGCCAATGCTCAAACCACTGAACTATCCCCCCCTACACTCTTATATCCTTACTAATATGTGTGGACAAGAAACAAAGAGACTGTGTGGTGCATTTCCCACAACCAGATGGGGCTTTTAGCACAATGTGAAAAGATAAGAGATAGACCTAAAGTGTTGCTGGGTAGGGTGGGAGTGTAATATATGAGCGTACACTTGAAGACTGCCTCAACTCCTATCTCAAGGCAAGGTCAAGCAACCAGTTGGGAGGAGTGAGGTGGATGGCGGGGAAGGTATAAGAAACACTAAAAGCCAAAGAAAATCCTGACCCTGGCTGATACATAATCTCACTCCCTACCCCTCCCATAGGATACAAAAGAGGTGGCACCAAAGCCCCCAGTGTGACACTACACCCCCATATTCTTCATAGAAATATTATTATGATATGAGTATGACATAATTATGGTGTATTTGATGCAAGATAAGGTATGTGAAATATCACTGATTTACTGAATATGATTATCCTACTTGAATGCATGTATCATTTCTGTATCTGAAGTTAGGAATATTGACTATGTATCTGTACTACAAATTGTGTTTACACATAAGGAATGTCCACTAGACAGAATGCAATCAGTCTAGATGGCTAGCTAGAAACAAGTCAATGGATCATTAGAGAGAACAATAGGTCTTTGAAGATGCTAATCTCCCACCTTCCTGGGAAGTCTTCATGGGGATGCTGCAAACAGCCTCTGAGTTATGACTGCAGGGACATGTGACCAAGTCACCTGGTACTGGACACCATGATAATACTAGTATTTTCCCACTGGCCGGGGGTGGAAATCAAACTGGGAGACAAAGGATTCCCACCATGTGCAAAAACTAGTTAAGGCAGGTGTTAGGATATAGATATTCAGGCCTGTCTGTAAAGGCCTATACTCTAAGAATTTAGGTGTATTCTTATCACTTGGCTAGTTATAGAGGTATAAAAGAAACAATCAAAATCACTGTCTGCCAGTGTAAGGGTCTTCTCTCACTGTGACCGTCTGAGGCCCTGTTCTTAGGCTAAGGCCTTTGGCTAAGCAGCAGAGGCAGCCATAAGCTGGGAAGCGAATGGTCACATCCTCACAGTCCAACCTAGTCACATTGAAATAAGGTGCTATTGGGCTGTTAGGAATACAATCCTGTCCTGATAATGCCTATCGCCTTCAGAGAAAGGGAAGTGCCTGGAAGATGTAAAAGGAAACTTAGTTTGATAGCATCCTGTCTGGCAAGAACTCACTTATCAATAGCTGGGATGTGAAATGCTCATTTCTGTGTTTGTTCTATCACTGTAGTCCCCATTTCCCTATTGTTTGTCTGCATAATCTCTGTCTGGTTCTGTGATTGTTTCTGTCGGCTGTATAATTAATTTTGCTGGGTGTAAACTAATTAAGGTGGTGGGATATAATTGGTTACATAATCATGTTACAATATGTTAGGATTGGTTCGTTAAATTTCAGGAAAATGATTGGTTAAGGTATAGCTAAGCAGAACTCAAGTTTTACTATATAGTCTGCAATCAATCAGGAAGTAGGTGGGTGTGTAGGTGGGGGAAACGGGAATAGGGGTGGGGAAATTGAAATCATGTTTTGCTAAAGGGGGAAATGGGAACAGGGACTGGGGGTGGGGAAATTGGAATCATGTTTAGCTAAGGGCAGGAATGGGAACAGGGATACAGGTAAGGCTTTGTGGTGTCAGAGATGGAAAGAGGGACACTAAGGAAAGAAACTGGAATCATGCTTGCTGGAAGTTCATGCCCATAAACATTGAATTGTTTGCACCTTTGGACTTCGGGTATTGTTGCTCTCTGTTCATGCGAGAAAGACCAGGGAAGTAAGTGGGTGAAGGAATAAGCCCCCTAACAGCAGGGGAGTGACATCATCGTGGTTGGTTCTTCATTGTCTCCTCAACTATGATGACTGCTGTAAACCCCTAAGATTGAACTGGGGAAGAAAGGACTGAACGCAGGCTAGAGGGAGTTCCAGCCTGTGAAAGAAATACCTGGACATTTAAGCTGCAAGCAAGTGCAGCTTGCCTTCAAGAACCTCTGCAATCTACCTAAAACAACATTCAGGGTGAGAATTTGTTACACATATCCAGTTTCTTTAGTATATTAAGCTTAGCTTGCGTGGTTTTTTTTTGTTTTTGTTTTTGGCTAGGTAATCTGCTTTGATCTGTTTGTTAACCCTTATAATCATGTAAAATCTATCTTTTGTAGTTAATAAACTTGTTTTTGTTTTGTCTAAAACCAGTGTGTGTGGAAATTATAATTGGGGGGCAAAAAGCTGTTGCACATCTCTCTCCACATTGAGGGAGGGGGCGAATTTCATGAACTTATGCTGTACAGTTCTCAGTGAACTGCAAGACAGTATAATTTTGGGTTTACACCCCAGAGGGGGGTGTACACTTGAGTGCTGGGCAGTTACTTAGCTGAGCCTTCCCATGCAGAGCTGATCTCAGCTTGTGTGTGTAAAGCTGCAGCTTGGTTTGTCCCTACCTTTATGTGTGCTGGTAAGGTGCAGTCTGAAACCTGGGGATAGGCTTGGCAGCCTTGCCTTAGCAGTACACTGAGAAGGGAATACAGGCTAGTAGGTCAGGTGGGCTCAGTTGTACCCCAGTTCCAAGCGGAACCCCAAATGGGATGCGGGGAACATGTCACAACAAGACCCTCCAAAATGGAACATGACCATAAACTGTAAGGGGTGGGACCAAGGGCATGCATTACAGGTATAATTATGCCTGCTAAGGAAGGGGAACAGTGACACTAAAAGGCTCTGCGACCTCAGAGCTATGGATATGCTTGCTTGAATTAATCCCAATAAACATTGCATTGCCTGTACTTCGGAGTTCCAGTCTTCTGCTTTCTGTCTGCATGACAAGAACTAGGGGAGGGGTGAAGGGAAAGCCCCTTACAAGTACTAAAGATGCTCAGCACCTCACAAGATCAAGCCATAAATGACAATTTTTGTCTGTATAGACAGACACTGTGATTTATGGGGCAGAGTTCTAGACAGGGATGCAGAAACCTGGGTTCTTTTCTCAGTTCTGCCACTGGCCTGCTAAATGATGTTGGGCAAATCACTTCACTACTCTGTGCCTCAGTTTTCCCATCTGTAAAATGGAGATAATAGTACCAACCTCCTTTTTAAAGTGCTTTGAGATCTATGGATGAAAAGCCCTACATAGGAGCTAGGTGTTATTAATTACTAATTCTTACACAGGGTATCATTGCTTCAAGGCTATAGATTTACTCCTCACCTTGGCTGTCTGAAGTCAGGAGCACATCACTCAACACAGGGTCCTCCACATTATCGAAATCCAACTGAGACCCCCAGGGGGAAGCTCCCTCTGTAACAGCAAAGAGCACACTCAGCTTCCCCTGAACACACCCAGTTCCTGAGCAGGTTTCTAGTTCCCCATTAAGTGCCTGTTGCCTTGGAGCATGGGCTGTTTACCATGGAGTTTGTAGGAGAAAGTCACAGGGTGATCCAGGGGAAAAGCATGATGGACATTCTGTGAAATTTTCTCATGCATTTCAGTGGGATAGGATCTGTGTTGGTGCTGAGCTAACACGGGACACACTGGAAGATGGTAGCTGCTGCACCAGAGCTGACCTTTGTGACTCCAACCAAACTCTATAATGATGGTTTATAGTCTCTTAGTTTATATGGACTAGATTGTGACTTGGGCTACTTGCTTATGCCAGCTGATAAGACCACAGGTACAGATCAAGGTTTGTTTACTGATAGGTTCCAGCTGTGATTTTCAAATATTTTCATGCCAAGCGAATAGTTCTAGACCGCATTCCCTGAAGCTCCTCCCCTAGTGGAGGGCACCACAAACCACATACAGGAAAGGTGATGATTTTATCATACATTTCTATCACAAAGGTTGACAGAAATTGTTGAAAGTCTGGTTAAATCTAATCCCATCAGAACGTATAAAATCTGTTCTGGGCCATGAAACTGATTGAGGGGAAATGACAGCCTTTACAGAAAATGCTGTGGAGATTAAATTCTCCACCCAGATATGGTCTCTGTATATCTCCTTCCCCAGAACCTTATTCTGATGCAGGATCATTTCCCACCTCTCTGTCCCTGGTGTAATACCGAAGTTTCATCAGTGAATCATCTGAATAGCAGATTGTAGGGACAACAAATGAGATGTTATCAAAGTGAGAGCAGCTAAGTTGACAAATGGTTGGTGCATCTGGGGGCTGAGAGAAAGATTTCCGGTCTCCTCCTTTTAGGGAAGATGCTGAATGCACAGTGACACTGAGAAATATCCATTTTATTGTGGTAAACGTGGGTTTGGGGAGGATAAAATCAGACTGGGAAGATGCTGGGAATATCCATGTTGAACCTAGGAGGTGAGGGGGGGACTGAGTGTGATCTTTAACAAGGAATTTAAAAATCTCCAACTCCACCTGCTAACTCATGTGAAAGCTACAAACTGCCTTGTCTACACTGAGGTGTTACCTTGTGTTAGTTATCCCAAGTTAAGAACACACCTTTTCTTCTCAGTGAAGACAAGGCCCAAGGCTGCAGGATGTCTGTTCCAAGAATGGGAACAAGCAGAGAAGAGTGGGGAGGAAGCTCATCTTCATGAGTTCATCACACAATAAACCTGGAGATTGATGCCTTATAGTGTCATTTACACCAATGGAGAGTGAGTGCTATGTGGGAGTAAATCACTAACAAATCTGTATCCACAGTGTGCCAGGGATCCCAGGGATGAGGGCTGAGATTTTAGCTCTGGGTCAGGGCCTCGGGATGAAAAGTGCAATAGATATTTGCTCCCTGTTAGGAATGAGACACACAAACCTGAGCGACCCAACATCTGCTTCTCTCCATTCAGGTTATAATCAATCTCCTCATATATGGCTTCAGTGAAAGGGTCCGAGGATCTTCTGAAGTCTGGAAACAAAGGTCAGGATTTGCCCAGGGTCATAGAAAGTAGAGCTGGGAAAACCTATTAGATCATCCAGCTCCTCCCACTGGGGCCAGTGCAGGATTGAGCCTTACAGCACATTCCCACTGCTCTGTCCAAGCTATATTTAAGTGAGCGTCCCAGCTGATGGGAGCCACATCTCATTCCACAACGTCCCTTTGGAGACGATTCCATGGGCAGGTTTACAGTCATAATGTCTTTCCTCGTGTTCATCCTAAATGTTCCCTCATGCACTCATCCCATTGCTCCTGGTTAGTCCTCCTCGTATCACCTTAAATAATTCTTCCATCAATTTGATGTTTACACCAATTGCAAAGTGGAAATAATAGTATTTACTTATCTACTGGCCAGCGACCCTGTGGGGAGGAATTAACTAATGGTTGTGCAGTGATTTATCAATGGATAAGTGCCATGGATTAATATCAGTGTTTTGATCTTTTAGACATTATCGCCAAGCTCTTTTCCAGCATTTCTCCTTCTTCATACCCTCCCTCCCACTCAATCTCTTTGTTCAGAAACTTTGCCCCACATGGATTTTCTTGCATGTTTCCAAATGGGATCTCTACATGTTATTTTCTGCCACTATTGCAATCTCTTTAATCCTCTTTGAATTATTTCTCTGTCCTCATCACTGCTCTCAACTCCTCCCAATTCAGTGTCATGTGCAAGTGTCTCTGCTGTGCTGTTCATTTCCACAGCCAGATCATCAAGGAAAATATTAAATAAAACAAGATTTCACGGGACCCTCACAGCTTTACCAAGGATCATCCCTCTCCTCAGATACATCCTCCCCTCACCCAGCTCTAGGTCCTCTCACAGCCTTGGCCCTCTCCGCACCTGCAGCTCCCCCTGCTATTGCAGAGGCATTTCAGACAGTGACACTAATCAGCACCCACCTTTGCGCTGTGCCTTGGCACTTTGCACCTGTGCACCCAGAATGATTAAGACCAGGCAGAGTAAGGCCCCCAGGATAATGCAGATGACCATGGGCACTGTGACTCTCCCACTGTCGGTCGGAGGGCGGCGCGGGGGAGCTGCGTGGAAATGAATATGCAACAGGGAGAGATTATCCTGTGAGAGTCAGGGGGGCCCCAGGGAGCTCCCCAATCATTCATTGCATGGCCCAGGACAGCAGGGTAATGGGCTGGGACATAGTCTGTGCGCCATGGGGGCAGCTCATAGGCTGCTGTTTAAATCATGGGCCCTGCTCTGGTGGCTAGAGCCAATAGACAGGAATCATCCTGCTCAGCACAGCCTGCAGCTCCCACCCGGGTGTCATTCACACATGTGTCATTCACTGCTTAGATTTCACACTCAGTATAAAAGGAGCTTATTCACTCAGGCTGGAGGTTCCAGCTCATCCCTCTGAGCCTGGCACCAGGTAAATTTAATCCTTGATGGGAGGGGGATATTTTACCTCTTCTAAACAGTGAAGCTGTTGTCTTTATCACACCTGCAAAGGGAAAGGAAAAGAAAGTTAGAGTCTGAAGTAAGGGGCAGGTGATGTGTTTGTTACATGGGAGAACATCCACTCTCAAAGTCTCTGTGCGTGGACATTTGTCAAACAGTGTCTGAGATGGTTTCCCTTTTCTTCTTATGGAAATAAAATTCGGAGAGAACAAATTGAGTAGTGTGCATGACACAGATGATAATAGGGTTTATCTGCATATTAAACCATTAATTTCAGCACTTTATAATGGAAAAATCTAAAAATGGTATATTTTATCATTTATGGATTTGCTATTCAGTTTTTACTATGGATGCTGAAATCTTTAGGCATAACTTCTGCTGCTGTGTTTGTTTTTGTATATCCGAGTCTGTTCAAAGAAAAGGAGTACTTGTGGCACCTTAGAGACTAACAGATTTATTTGAGCATAAGCTTTCATGAGCTACAGCTCACTTCATACAAGGGGTTCAAAAGTGCACAGATTAATCAGCTGAAAATCACCCAAGTTAGTATAGAAATCCATAGAAGAGAAATATTGTTATTACAGTTGGGCTCAAAATGGAACTGAAACTCATCCACAACACCCCTCTCTCACACACACATCCTCACACACACACTTGTGGGGAATTCTGATCCTGACCCGAACTGCACATCCTAGACCCATCTCTGATTGTTCATCCCAAAAGGCTCAATAGTCAAAGAGCTGCACAAATTATGCTTTCTATTGAGAGGCTTTTCTAGGGTCTTGCTAGTGGATTGCACCGTGTGGTCCCCGCTTCTTTTATACATTTTTTTTTATAATTACCATTTGAAGAACCATTGCAAATAATATGGGTCTCTTCGGCTTGGTGATCACATGACTGCCATTTCCATGGGCCTGAGGGACACTGCCAAAGGGAGCTGTGCTGCTCAGTGCACTTAACATGGTCCAGCCACGCGAGACCAGAACCTTCCCCATGTTGAAATTCTCCTTCAGTTAGCACTCCATCTCCACAGTTCAGCTGTTTGCATACAATTGTCGGGCTGATGCGAGTCATCTGATTTGAGCAAACACTGCCCCATGTCCCATTGTAGAAAATCTCCAGGCGCCCAGCACAGTCACTGCTGCTCACCAGCCTCAGATCTGTGAACTCTTGAAGGAAATGCACAAAAAGGGAATTTAAATTGCTGATCCTGAAAGTTTTTGGTCTACACTACAGCATAAGATTGACTGATTATGACAGTGTACCCACTATAGCCTTGCTCCCACCAGTGTAAGTGCCCTGCTACACCAACATAATAACTCCACCTCCACGAGAGGTGTAGGGTTTATGTCAATGGAGTTAGGGCGATGCAGTGTCCATGTGGACACTGAGGGTTACTTACGTCGGCTGTTGGCTGTCACTCATGTCAATTTCACAGCTCCATGCTAGAACCATGAAATTGACAAGAAAGTTGTGGGGGGGCTTCAGCTAGAGCCCAGGTGCCCCCTGGGTCCCTGCCAGATTGCTGCCCAGACTACCTCCTCCCCGCTCTGAGCTGGTTACCCTTTAGGATCCTGGCTCCCTGCTTCCAGCCGTGTTGCTGCTCGAGCTCCCCGCTCCATGTGGGGAGCTTGGCTGCACCAAGGCGCCTGGCTCCCCTCTGGGAGCCCAGGTGCTTCCCTGAAACTCCCAGTTCCCAGCTCCCTTTTTGGAGCTGGGCTGCATCCACACAGCTCTCTGCTCTCAGCCGGGCTGTTGCCTGAGCTCCCAGCTCTCTGCTCCCAGCCAGGAGCCTGGGTGCTGCCCAGAGGCTCCCAGCTTCCCACTCCCTGCTGCCCCAAGGTTCCCAGCTCCCTGCCAGGAGCACAGCTCCCTCGCGCCGGTTCCCAGCTCCCCACTGGGTGGCTGCTGTGGTCCTAGTAGACAGCAGGAAGCTGAGAACCTGGGGATGGGAGTGCAGCTGTGCTACTGGCAGGGAGCCGAGAGCCTTGGCACAGCAGCCGGGCTCCTGACAGGGAGCTGTGCATGGAGCTGAGAGCCCAGGTTCTCAGCCCCGCCTCCTCCACTACCCCTCTTAAGTCAGTGGAAGTGCTCCTGGTGAAGATGCACACCACTGGCAGAAGGAGGGCAGTATGGACATGATCCACCTGAGTAATTACTGCAGTGGCTGTAAGTCAACCGAACATAAGTCAACTATCTGGCTGTGAAGAATGAAATCCCAGTGACCGCTAATGATCCTGTGCATTATTCTGCAGGTACAAATGCCAGAGAGAATCACTCCAAGAATCAGAGACTCTTCTGGACACTACAGGCCCATTAGAAATACAGCAAACCCTTTGGAAAGTCACCATTTCCCAACAGTTACACACACAGATAGCCAAGATACAGCAGTGACCAACCCTCCTAGCACTATGGAAATGCTGTGATATCTCCAACACCCCTGGGTGGGAATTGATAGTAACTGGTGACTTTCAATTGGGTCTGCGTTTTGTAGGGAGGTAGGAGCGAGACAAGAGACAACGACAGCAAGGGAGAGGCTCTATCATTCTCACTCTCTTCAAACATCAGCCCCTGCATTAAATTCCTTGGCAACCATCAAAGCATTCACAGAACAGACCTGAGCAGAGAACTCCTGCGTCCTGTTTGTGTCTGCAGTTGTGCTGGCCCCAGCCCCCGGAAGGACACTTCCAGAGATCAGATTCCTTCCCAGAGCAGTTCACATCATCCAACCAGATCTGCCCGGATCCTTGTCCATAATGAGCAGAGACAGTTGCATTGATGGCATGGCCACATCCCAGTTGTTTGCAAACGACATTGGAGTCCGGTAGGTCCCAGGAATCATCACAGACTGTCCCCCAGGTGCCATTGTAATAAATCTCCACTCTCCCAGCACAGCGACCTGCCCCATTCACCAGCCTGATCCGCCTGCTTCCTGCAGCAATAAATCCTAACTGTTAATGTGCAATAAAATAATAAGTGAACAGCTTCCATGCCAATCAGTGAGGCTGCTACAATGGCTAAGACATAAATGCTTTTAAACATCTATCTTTAACCAGAAACTTAGAAAAGAAAAAATCCGTAGAGTAAGGAAATTATGAAGACTTTTTAGAGAAAGCTATTGTGAAAAAGTATGTAAAGGTAAGGGCCTAATTGTGAATTCTTTCCTCATCTGAGTAATCCGTATGGAATTCCCCACATGAGTAAGAACTACAGTAATTGTGAGAGAGTAAGGGTTTGCAGGATCAGCCCTTACTGGAAAAACTAAATTTTTTCAAACAGCTCTAAGATGATAAGCATCAAGGGTGTTTGAGGAACTTATTTTTAGCTAATACATTTATCAAAAACTCTAATTTTCTTTTAAATTCTCACAGAACTGAGAGGTATCTGGGATTTGAGAAAAGCAAACATGGTACCAATTTATTTTGCAAATAAAATAAGAAAGGCAATTTGATGCATGTCTCTACAATAAAGTCCCAAATAGATAGGGCTCAATTCTGCTCCTGGTGAAGTCAACAGCAACACCTCCACTAACACAATGGGTGGAGGAATGGGCCCTTAATACACTGTAATTACCCTGCAACCGGAATATGCATGAATAAAAGTTTTGGTGCAGTAACATTACAATGCACAGTACATACAAATCTGTTGCTTGACAGTTACCGGTGTGAAGGGCCTATGTTTACGTTTACTGTGGAGTCTTAAAGTAAATAAATATATCAGCAAAAAGAACAATAGAATTATCTTTTACAATGGTAATATGCACAATCAACAACAGTCTTCATTTTTCCCTTTAAATGAAGCAAAATTACATAGTTATAAGATTTGTACATAACTATATCACACGATAACAACAATTTTTATTTAACTTCTGAGTCACAGAACCACTATGTGGCCCTCTTGATCAAATTGGCTTACATATGACTTTCTTTTCCTATTATTCCTTTCTGAGTAGGACAGCACATGATTTAAGTTTAAGAAGTCACTAAATATTAGAACTGCTCAGAATTTTTATTTTCCTGGAAAAAAAATTAGACAAAAATGATTATTATTTATTTTCAGCACAAAAAAAAAAGTTTTTCCACAAAAACCTGAACATTGTCAATAAAAACAGCCTTTTGTGAAAATTTATGTTCTGTTGCAAATATTTTTCGGCAGAAAAAAGTTTGATAAAAAACGGTTCTTGACCAGCTCTAATAAATACAAGACAAAGAGAGAGAGAGAGGTTGCTGCAGTGTGTTACCCCTATAATGGGGCTATGTTTTTTTCTGTTTCTAAAACTATATGTTTACTATAAAAGTGTCAGTGTTTGAACCTCAGATCCATATTTTTTGGAGCTCTGATGAGATCACAGCACAAGATGAGCTGAAGGCAGGCCCTGGGGAGGGTTATTTTCCTATTGAACAAGGAGAGGATATTTTTAAGATTTCACGGTAAGTCACCTGAGCAAACAACACCGACATCCTCAGCAATTCGTGCCTGAGCGGTCTCAGATGTGGAGACGTTGCAGAGAGTCAGACGAGTCTCATTTCCTGCACACTGGACACTTCTCAGCCCCACAGGGCCTATTCCTCGCTCAGACTTAGGGAAGTTAAAAGCTTTCTCAGAGACTCCGCACTGGAGCTGCCTGCACACCACGCTGGCATCGTTCTTGTCCCACTGGTCATCCAGCACTCTGCCCCAGGCACCACGGAGGGAAATCTCAACTCTCCCATCGCATCGGCTCTCTCCATTCAACAGTCGGAGTGATGTTGAATGACCTGGGCTCAGGAGAGATGGGAAACACACTGAATATCACTCCCCGCTGGTACTGCATTAGAAATAATGCACAGGTGTAAAGGGAAACACATATTTCTGGGCTAAGTGGCTAAGTGGAAGATAACTCTCAATATTGTTCAGTGATACTGGGAGCAGCCTCTAGCAAGGGCTTCATTTGTCTCTGTACTCAGAAATGCAGGGGGTGATGGTGGGAAAGGTTTCCCCAGCTCTGAGGCCAGATCCTATGAGGAGCTGAGCACCTCCTATTCAGTGTGAAGTGTTCTCACCTCCCTTTGAAGTCAATGTGAGCAGGGGGTGCTCAGGAGCACTGGGCAGATCAGGCCCTTTGTTACGAAAGTGCCCAGTGCAACATTGCTCAGCGCTCACCCAACTTACTGATAGCGGCAGTGCTGTAAGATAGCTGTGATTAACAGGCATCTGAGTGTTGGACTGCAACGAGCACACCAAGCTCCTCACTTCCCTGCTACAATTCCCAAAGCCAGCACTGCCAGGACACATGGTTCCTTTAAACAGTCCTCATCCTCTTTGTCCCTGTTCAATGCACATTGGTGACCCACAATCACCGAGTCAGCTCCAAACTCATAAGAAGCCAACAAAATAATATTTTTTCAGGGTTTTTCCAGGCCAGGTCAGCAACTCTGGATGCCTGAATTACCTTTCTCATGAACTCTACCTATTGTCCTGGTTGGAGATGATGCATGGAAGGATGAATGACCTCCCAGGAAATGGGGAAGACCATCCTAATTTTTAAAAGTTTTTTTTTATTTTAAAATTGTGACCACAGAGCATATAAATGTGTTAAAGTTCTTAGTGGGAGAAGTCCATACTCTTTCAGGTAATTACTGTTACTGCAGATTTATAGAGTGCATAAAGTACCTTGCATTCCAAAGAATCCATGTTGTTTAAAAACATTATGATTTATAAACCTGTTAAAATTTCCTAAATAAATAGTTGTAAGAAAAAAAACTATATATATGTCACAGAGGACAGCAATGACTAGAGCTGGTTGGAAATTTTACAATGAAATTAAAAATGCCGGTTCACCAAACCCAAAATTTCTCACAAAAGCCAATTGTGTTAATTAACTTTCACTGAATCAAAGGAAGTACTCCCATGAAACCTTTTTTCCAGGTAGGTTTACTTGCCTGGAGGGCTTCTGGGGAGCCTTGCCATGCAGGCTGCCCAGGACTGGGTACCACAGGCTTCTATATTCTTGGCTCTGGGGCAGTCCCATTGTGCTTACTGCCCCAGGCCTGGGGACCCCAGACTTCTAGTCTTGGAAGCTCTGGGGCAGCCCCACTATGCTGACTGTCCTGGGACTGGGGACCCACATTTCTATGGCCCATGGCTCTGGGGCAGCTCTGCCTTGCCAGACTTCCAGAGTCCCCACCGTGGAACTGGGATCCTGACAGCCCTGGAAAGACTCAGTTTAAGCCAGGAATCTTAGGAATTCTGGGCTTGCAGCTCTGCAGCAGAAAGCCTGGAAACCCTAATTCTAACTAGAGCTGGGCTCTACAGCAGAGAACCTGGAAGCCCTGAGAAGCCCAATTTGAGCTGGGGCTTTCAGGGATTCCTGGCTCACTGCCATGGAGCTGGTAGCCTGCAGGTCCTGGGACAGACTGCCAGGTTCTGCAGCTCGGGGAAAGCCTGACCATGCAAACTGCTCCAGGCTGGAATCACCACTTGTCCCGCCCACCTCCACTCTGTGCTTCATACTACATGTGAGCAGCTTGTGCTCTAGGCCTAGCGATCCACTCCACTCCCTAATCTACCTTGTCCAAACCCAGGGACCCACCTATCCAACTGCAGCTTTGCTCTGACCTCATCTGCTGCCACCCACATCACTGCTGTTTGGCCCCAGTGCTCAGGGATGAAAGATGTGATTGGCAAAGATGGACAGAAGAATCATTTGCTAGGGAGTGATGAAGCAGGAGATTTGACATGGCTCTTCCATCTCATGTGCAAGGAGTGGAAGGTGTACAATTTAATGGATATAGGCAAGACTTCGCTGTGTGGACATGGAAAGAGGGCTGGCATGGGGCGCAGTGGCCAACAGGGCCCAATCTCCTCCATAAACAAAGCAAACATTCCCTCTCCCTGAATTATAGAGTATGAATGGTCCCAGCTCCCTATGTGCTGAATTACAGTGCCCCTGCTCCTAGCCCAGGGGTGCATTGCGGGCTGCCTTCTTCTGCTTCAGAGTCTCCGCTTTTCCTGAAAAAGGACAATGAGATGTCTCCCTTGGCAGCTGTGAAGGGGACTAGCTGATTATGGATTTTTACATTTTATCCTTAAAATAATCCAACAGTTTCCAGAGACCAATATACAGAACCTGGCTTAGAGAGGGAGTGAAAGTAGCTATAAAAATTCAATATAGAACAAAAAGAAGAAAGGGGAAGTAGAAAATTGATAAGGAAAGCAAAGGGACTCAAAGAGAAATCTATGGCCAGCAGACTTAAGGAAAATAAGGTATATTAGGAATAAAAGGTTTCTCCACAGCCTCAGAAACAACTCTGACATCATAATCAAACAGGCTGACAAAGGAGGTGCTGTCGTCATCATGAATAGGTCGGAGTATGAACAAGAGGCTACTAGGCAGCTCTCCAACACCACTTTCTACAAGCCATTACCCTCTGATCCCACTGAGAGTTACCAAAAGAAACTACAGCCTTTGCTCAAGAAACTCCCTGAAAAAGCACAAGAACAAATCCGCACAGACACACCCCTAGAACCCCGACCTGGGGTATTCTATCTGCTACCCAAGATCCATAAACCTGGAAATCCTGGACGCCCCATCATCTCAGGCATTGGCACCCTGACAGCAGGATTGTCTGGCTATGTAGACTCCCTCCTCAGGCCCTATGTTACCAGCAGTCCCAGCTATCTTCGAGACACCACTGACTTCCTGAGGAAACTACAGTCCATTGGTGATCTTCCTAAAAACACCATCCTAGCCACTATGGATGTAGAAGCCCTCTACACCAACATTCCACACAAAGATGGACTACAAGCCGTCAGGAACAGTATCCCCGATAATGTCACGGCTAACCTGGTGGCTGAACTTTGTGACTTTGTCCTCACCCATAACTATTTCACATTTGGGGACAATGTATACCTTCAAATCAGCGGCACTGCGATGGGTACCCGCATGGCCCCACAGTATGCCAACATTTTTATGGCTGACTTAGAACAACGCTTCCTCAGCTCTCGTCCCCTAATGCCCCTACTCTACTTGCGCTACATTGATGACATCTTCATTATCTGGACCCATGGAAAAGAAGCCCTTGAGGAATTCCACCATGATTTCAACAATTTCCATCCCACCATCAACCTCAGCCTGGAACAGTCCACACAAGAGATCCACTTCCTGGACACTAGGGTGCTAATAAACGATGGTCACATAAACACCACCCTATATTGGAAACCTACTGACCGCTATTCCTACCTACATGCCTCTAGCTTTCATCCAGATCATACCACACGATCCATTGTCTACAGCCAAGCGCTACGATATAACCGCATTTGCTCCAACCCCTCAGACAGAGACAAACACCTACAAGATCTCTATCATGCATTCCTACAATTACAATACCCACCTGCTGAAGTGAAGAAACAGATTGACAGAGCCAGAAGAGTACCCAGAAGTTACCTACTACAGGACAGGCCCAACAAAGAAAATAACAGAACGCCACTAGCCATCACCTTCAGCCCCCAACTAAAACCTCTCCAACGCATCATCAAGGATCTACAACCTATCCTGAAGGACGAGCCATCACTCTCACAGATCTTGGGAGACAGGCCAGTCCTTGCTTACAGACAGCCTCCCAATCTGAAGCAAATACTCACCAGCAACCACACACCACACAACAGAACCACTAACCCAGGAACCTATCCTTGCAACAAAGCCCGTTGCCAACTCTGTCCACATATCTATTCAGGGAACACCATCATAGGGCCTAATCACATCAGCCACACTATCAGAGGCTCGTTCACCTGCGCATCTACCAATGTGATATATGCCATCATGTGCCAGCAATGCCCCTCTGCCATGTACATTGGCCAAACTGGACAGTCTCTACGTAAAAGAATGAATGGACACAAATCAGACGTCAAGAATTATAACATTCAAAAATCAGTTGGAGAACACTTCAATCTCTCTGGTCACTCTATTACAGACCTAAGAGTGGCTATCCTTCAACAAAAAAGCTTCAAAAACAGACTCCAACGAGAGACTGCTGAATTGGAATTAATTTGCAAACTGGATACAATTAACTTAGGCTTGAATAGAGACTGGGAATGGATGAGTCATTACACAAAGTAAAACTATTTCCCCATGTTATTTCTCCTCCCCACCTCACCCCCCCACTGTTCCTCAGCTATTCTTAAAAAGAAAAGGAGTACTTGTGGCACCTTAGAGACTAACAAATTTATTAGAGCATAAGCTTTTGTGAGCTACAGCTCACTTCATCGGATGCATTGGGTTCAGATATTCTTGTTAACTGCTGGAAATAGCCTACCTTGCTTGTCACCATGAAAGGTTTTCCTCCTTCCCCCCCCCCCCCCGTGCTGCTGGTGATGGCTTATCTTAAGTGATCACTCTCCTTACAGTGTGTATGATAAACCCATTGTTTCATGTTCTCTGTGTGTGTATATCAATCTCCCCTCTGTTTTTTCCACCAAATGCATCCGATGAAGTGAGCTGTAGCTCACGAAAGCTTATGCTCTAACAAATGTGTTAGTCTCTAAGGTGCCACAAGTACTCCTTTTCTTTTTAGGAATAAAAAGGAATCTTAACAATGGTATTGGTCCATTACTAGATGGAAATGGTAAAATTGTCAATAATGCAGGAAAGACAGAAGTGTTCAATAAATATTTTTATTCTGTATCTGGAAAAAAGACAGATGATGTAATCATAACATGATTGATGCTGCACATTTCAATAGTAACTCAGGAGGATAAACAGCAGCTACTAAGTTAATTTGCATCTAAGAGTTTAAAGAGATTGAGGAGCTCAGTGTACCATTAATGTTGATTTTCAATAAGTCTTAAAATACTGAGGAAGTTCCAGAAGGCAGGAAGAAAGTTAATGTTGTACCAATATTTAAAAAGGGTAAACAGAATGACCTAAGTAATTATAAGCCTGTCAATCTGAGATCAAGCCTGTGCAGAATAATTGAGCGGTAGCATGGTAGCATGGGCAGCAGTGAGCAGAGATACAGGGTATCTGCCCTGAGCACAATGTTGCCTGGACCTCCTGGGTACATATTTGGGGCAGCTAAGCTACGTTGCCACTCACTGCTGCCTGTGCTACATGGCTTTGCTACTATTTTTAGTATGATAGCTCAATGAAAGCTAGCATAAGTATGTCTTCATGAGGTGGGAATCACACCCCTAACTCCAAAGTTACACATAGCCTTAGACTTATGTAAAAAAAATTGATTTGGTATAGCACCATGTTTTGATTAAGAAAGTAGAACAATACATAAGGAACATGGCACATATTACAAGGATTAAAAACTGGCTAACTGATAGATCTCACAGTATAACTGTAAATGCAAAATCCTCATGGAGTGGATGTGCTTCTAGTGGGGTCCCAGATGGATTGGTTCTAGGCCCTACACTATTTAACATTTTTACCAGTGACCTGGAAGAGAACATAAAATCATCACTGATAAAGTATGCAGATGACACAAAAATTGGGAAGTGGTAAATAATGAAAAGGGCAAGTCACTAATACAGAGCAATCTGGATCACTTAGTCTTGGTCTACACTAGGAGTTGAGGTCAAATTTAGCAGCGTTATCTTGATTTAACCCTGCACCCGTCCACACGACGAAGCCCTTTTTTTCGACTTAAAGGGCTCTTGAAATCGATTTCCTTACTCCACCCCCGACAAGGGGATTAGCGCTGAAATAGGCCTTGCCGGGTCAAATTTGGGGTACTGTGGACACAATTAGATGGTATTGGCCTCCGGGAGCTATCCCAGATTGCTGTCCAGAGCAGTCACAATGGAGCACTCTCAACTCAGATGCACTGGCCAGGTAGACAGAAAAAGGCCCGCGAACTTTTGAATTTCAATTTCCTGTTTGGCCAGCATGGCAAGATGCAGAGCTCATCAGCAGAGGTGACCATGATGGAGTCCCAGAATCGCAAAAGAGCTCCAGCATGGACCGAACGGGAGGTACGGGACCTGATCACTGTATGGGAAGAGGAATCCGTGCTATCAGAACTACGTTCCAGTTTTTGAAATGCCAAAACATTTGTCAAAATCTCCCAGGGCATGAAGGACAGAGGCCATAACAGGGACTCGATGCAGTGCCGAGTGAAACTTAAAGAGCTGAGGCAAGCCTACCAGAAAACCAGAGAGGCGAACGGCCACGCCAGGTCAGAGCCCAAAACATGCCGCTTCTATGATGAGCTGCATGCCATTTTAGGGGGTTCAGCCACCACTACCCCAGCTGTGTTGTTTGACTCCTTTAATGGAAATGGAGGCAACATGGAAGCAGGTTTTGGGGACGAGGAAGATTATGATGATGAGGTTATAGATAGCTCACAGCAAGCAAGTGGAGAAACCGGTTTTCCCAACAGCCAGGAACTGTTTCTCACCCTGGACCTGGAGCCAGTACACCCCAAACCTACCCAAGGCTGCTTCCTGGACCTGCCAGGTGGAGAAGGGACCTCTGGTGAGTGTACCTTTTAAAATACTATATATGGTTTAAAAGCAAGCATATTTAATGATTAATTTGCCCTGGCATTCGCAGCTGTCCTGGATGTACTCCCAAAGCATTTGCAAAAGGTTTCTGAGGAGGGCAGTCTTATTCCGTCCAACATGGTAGGACACTTTACCACTCCAGGCCAGTAGCATGTACTCGGGAATCATTGTAGAACAAAGCATTGCAGCGTATGTTTGCTGGCATTCAAACAACATCCGTTCTTTATCTCTCTGTGTTATCCTCAGGATATCATTCATGGTCACCTGGTTGAAATAGGGTGCTTTTCTTAAGGGGACATTCACAGGTGCCTGTTCCTGCTGGGTTGTTTGCCTGCAGCTGAACAGAAATGTTCCCCGCTGTTAGCTATGGGGAGGGATGAGGGGCTAGCCATGTGGTGGGGGGAGGCAAAATGCGACCTTGAAATGAAAGCACATGTGTTATGTATGTAATGTTAACAGCAAGGTTTACCATGAAAGAGTGTACCCATTGCTCTACAGTGGGAATATTGATTTTGCTGAGGACTAACCGAGTCAGTAAACTGCACCAGTGTGCTTTTAAACACCCAAATGCACATTCTACCACCATTCTGCACTTGTTCAGCCTATAGTTGAACAGCTCCTGACTACTGTCCAGGCTGCTTGTGTATGGCTTCATGAGCCATGGCATTAAGGGGTAGGCTGGGTCCCCAAGGATAACTATAAGCATTTCAACATCCCCAACACTTATTTTCTGGTCTGGGAATAAAGCCCCTTCCTGCAGCTTTTGAAACAGACTGGAGTTCCTGAAGATGCGAGCATCATGAACCTTTCCCAGCCATCCCACGTTGATGTTGGTGAAATGTCCCTTGAGATCCACCAGTGCTTGCAGTACTGTTGAAAAAAGTACCCCTTGTGGTTTATGTACTCGCCAGCTTGGTGCTCCAGTGCCAAGATAGGGATATGGGTTCCGTCTCAGGCCCCACCACAGTTAGGGAATCCCATTGCAACAAAGCCATCCACTATGACCTGCACATTTCCCAGGGTCACTACCCTTGATATCAGCAGATCTTTGATTGTGTTGGCTACTTGCATCACAGCAGCCCCCACAGTAGATTTGCCCACTCCAAATTGATTCCCAACTGACTGGTAGCTGTCTGGCGTTGCAAGCTTCCACAGGCTATTGCCACTCGCTTCTCAACTGTGAGGGCTGCTCTCATCTTGGTATTCTTGCATCTCAGGGCGGGGAAAGCAAGTCACAAAGTTCCATGAAAGTGCCCTTACGCATGCGAAAGTTTCACCTCCACTGTGAATCATCCCAGACCTGCAACACTATGCGGTCCCAGCAGTCCATGCTTGTTTCCCGAGCCCAGAATCAGTGTTCCACCACATGAACCTGCCCCATTAGCACCATGATGCCCACATTGCCAGGGCCTGTGCTTTGAGAGAAGTCTGTGTCCATGTCCTCATCACTCTTGTCACCACGCTGATGTTGCCTACTTGTCCAGTTTCGCTTTGCCAGGTTCTGGTGCTGCATATACTGCTGGATAATGCATGTGGTGTTTAATGTGCTCCTAATTTCCAAAGTGATATGAGCAGGCTCCCTGCTTGCTGTGGTATGGACTCTGCACAGAAAAAAGGCACGGAACGATTGTCTGCTGTTGCCCTCATGGAAGGAGGGGCGACTGATGACATGGCTTACAGGGTTGGCTTACAGGAAATTAAAATCAACAAAGGGGGTGGCTTTGCGAGAAATTGAATGGCCCTCTCAAGGATAGAACTCAAAACCTCAAGGATAGAACTCAAAACTGGGTTTAGCAGGCCATTGATTTCATGGAGGGAGGGAGGGAGGGAGGGGAAAATGAATACAAAACAAATTTGGTTTATTTCTTGTTTTGAGCCACTTCATCTATCTTTATACATCTTGCTGGCAGCAGACTGTGCAATATGACTGCTAGCCATCGTCATCTCCTGGGTGCTTGGCAGAAGACAGTGCAGTATGACTGCTGGCCATCATCTTCTGCTGGCTGCTTATTAAAAAACAGTGCACTGCCGGTAGGACTGAATCGCCATGAGACTAAACTTAAAAGGGAAATGACCTGGCTAAGTCACTCCCATGTTTGCCCAGGCGCCCCTGACCCCATCGAGGTTGGTTAAAAGAGCACCCAGGACTACGTCGACAACGGCTACCAGTCATACTGCACTGTCTGCTGCCAAAAGGCAATAAACTGCTGCTGTGTAGCAATACAGTACCGCGTCTGCCAGCACCCAGGAGACATACGGTGATGGTTAGCTGAGTGGGCTCCATGCTTGCCGTGGTATGGCGTCTACACAGGTAAGTCAAGTAAAAAGGCGCAAAACCATTGTCTGCCCTTGCTTTCACAGAAGGAGGGAGGGAAGGGGGGCCTGACGATATGTACCCAGAACCACCCGTGACAATGTTTTAGCCACATCCGGCACTTGGATTTCTACCCAGAATTCAAATGGGCGGTGGAGACTGCGGGAACTGTGGGATAGCTACCCACAGTGCAACCCTCCGGAAGTGGACGGTTGCCTTGGTACTGTGGACACACTCCGCCGACTACATGCACTTAGAGCATTTGTGTGGGGACACACACAATCGACTGTATAAAAACACTTTCTACAAAACCGACTTCTATAAATTCAACCTAATTTCGTAGTGTAGACATACCCTTAGTAAGATAGACAGAAGCAAATAATATATGTTTTAATATGGTTAAATGTATCTAGGAGCAAAGAATGTAGGCCATACTTACATGATGGGGGATTCTATCCTGGGAAGCACTGACTCTGGAAAAGATTTAGGGGTCATGGTGGATAATCTCCTAAACATAAGTTATCAGAGCAACACTGTGGTCAAAAGGGCTGATGCGATCCTTGGATGCATAAACAGGGGAATCTCGAGTAGGAGTAGAGAAATTATTTTACCCCTGTATTTGGCACTGGTGCAACCCCTGTTGTAATACTGCATCTTGTTCTGGTATCCACAATACAAGAAGGATGTTACCAACTGGAGAGAGTTCAGAAAAGAACCAGAATAATAACTGAAGGATTGGAAGCATGCTTTAGAGTGCTAGACTCAAGGAGCTCAATCTATTTAACTTAACAAAGATAAGGTTAAGGGGCGACTTGATCACTCTGTATATCTACATGGGGAACAAATATTTGATAATAGGCTCTTCAGATTAAAAGATGAAGGTATAATAAGATTCAGTGGCTGGAAGTTGAAGCTAGACAGATTCAGAACAGTGAGAGTAATTAACCATTGGAACAAGTTACTAAGAGTCATGTTGGATTCTCCATCACTGTCAAATTTTAAATCAAGACTGGGTGTTTTTTTAAAACCATATGGTCTAGTTGAAAAGAAATTATTTTGAGGAAGTTCTATGGCTTCTGTTATACAAGAGATCAGACTAGATCACAATGGTACTTTCTGGCCTTGGAATCTATAAATCTATGAAACATACTCAGTCAGCTACTTCTGTTCTCTAGTGTGGCATGAGAAAGCCTTTGAAGTTGATTGGGAGAAAGCTTCAGAGAAACCTTGAGGAAAAAAAGACCCCTGCAGTATGTGTGTTGCTTTGTAGAGGAGGATCTTCAGCAAAGCACCAGCTGCTGTCACTAAGTGCTAGTCTACACTAGAAGTGCTAAATCAGCACAACTCTACTGATGCAATCTGCACAGCTGTAGATCATCTGGTGAAGATGGTCTATGCTAATGGGAGAGAGCTCTGCCTTCAGCATAATTACTCCACCTCCATGAGAGGTGGAAGCTATGTCAGTGGGAAAACGTCTCCTGCCGACATAACATCATAAGTGGACAGAAGTTAGGTCGCTATAACCTGCATTGCTCAGGGGAGTAGCTTTTTCACACCCCATGAGCAATGGAAGTTATATCAACATATGTAGTAGTGTAGACCTACCCTGAGAACAAGATCTGAGTCAGGTGCTAAATTTCACAAAGACCTTGCTCTTAGGGACATCTAAGCCTGCTCAAGAGTCATCTGAACACTTTCCTGAAAACCAGGATATTTGGTAAAGAAATTACTATTATATGAAGTGTTTGGGGGTATTTGTTATCTATAAACATATACACACACACTGTGCAAAATCTGTAGATTAGGGCTGCAGACTAAAAGCATGTGACACAGTTTGAATAAGTGGGGGAGGGAGAAGAGGAAGCATTTTGTCCAGAACACCTTGGCAAACACCTACTTTTCTAGAGAGTAAAATTGGATTGTAATGGCACCACATCTCTGCATATAGCTCACTTCTGAAATGCCAGTCACAACCTGATGAATGGCTGGATCAGTCCTGCTGGGATCTGAAGGAATCTGTGAACTGCAAAACTCAAGTTTACCGTGCATAGCCATTTTCTCCAGTTCACTCTACTGTAGTACTAGGATCAACCTCACCACCCCACTCACTGCATCCAGATGGATCTCTGTTTTGGGGAACATGAAATGAAGAAAGCAAGGTTCTGGTACCCTTATCTATATTGAATACTGTAGTCAATGGGACTACTCGTGAATGTCCTAATCTGGGCAGTACATTGCACTGTAACTAACATATACATGTCTATATTAAACTTACCTGAGCAAATAACCCCGGCTGTGTCTCTGGGGGAGCAGGCTGGGTTGCCCAGGGCTGTGCGAGAACAATCCCACAGACAGGATTCAGTCCCTTCACAATGAAAAGCGTCGCTCCATACAGTTCCTCTCCCTTCCCCAAAATGGGTTCCTCCCCAGGTTGACTCGGCGTATCCACAGTTCAGCTGATGGCAGAGGACATTGGCATCTTGCAAATCCCAGTGGGAGTCACAGAGGCTTCCCCATGTGTCTCCATATCGGATCTCCACTCTCCCGGAGCACTCGGTACCATTCACTAACCTGCCGCCTGAGCACTCTGAGTACAAGGGAAAGTAAGTGTTGAGATGGCGCAGTGATCAGTGTCAATGGCAACAACAGGGAGGGGAGTGGGGAACAGGAAGGGACTGTTGCTCGTGTTCAATGCTAGCAGTTACTCTGTGGGGGCTGTGTGGCTTTTCTCCATCAGCATATGCACAAACTGATACTTGATCCATCTCACTTAGTGCAAAGGGAGGACAAGGGTCTTTCATATATGCATCTTCATACCACCCCTGTGAGATAGGGAAGTACAGTTATCCCCATTTTACGGGAGGGGAATTGAGGCCAAGAGAGACTAAGGAACTTCCCCTGGGTCATACAGGATTTTGTAGTGGAGCAGGAACTGAACACGGCTCTCCCACAGCCCAGGCTAGTGCTCTAACCACTGGACATTCCTTCCTCTGCTTTCAGCTCCTCTTCCCACTGCAGCTCACCTGAACACACCACGCTGGCTTTGCTCCCAGGGGGACACTCTGTTGTACCCAGCGCAGTAACAGGACAGTCCCTCAGATGGGATTCGTTCCTCTCACAGCCAAATGTGCCGTTCCAGACAGGCCCATCTCCTGTCCCAAAGAGCTGCCCTGCTGGCATTGACAGGGCGAATCCACAGTCAAGCTGCTGGCAGAGGGTGTGGGCAGCCTGTAAATCCCACTGGGAGTCACAGAGGGTTCCCCAGGCACCTCCATGGTGAAGCTCCACTCTCCCTGAACACCCTGTGCTGCCGTTTGCCAGCCTGTACCCAGCATACCCTGAGAACAAGGAAAAGGGAGATCAGAGGGACATTTCTCTTACACAATTGTGTATTATCTACAGAGATGAGATAAAGGAGCCTCAGTTACCTGGGATCAGTAATAATTAATTCACAGCTTAATGGGGACTTTTTTAACTCAGGACACACAGACTTTATAATCAGGCTCTTACATTAAGAACATAAGAATTGCCATACTGGGTCAAACCAAAAGTCCATCTAGCCCAGTATCCTGTCTTTCAACAGTGGCCAATGCTAGGTGCTTCAGAGGGAATGAACAGAACATGTAACCATCAAGTGATCCATCCCCTGTTCCCCATTCTCAGTTTCTGGCAAAACTAAGGCTAGGGACACCATTCCTGCCCATCCTGGCTAATAGCCATTGATGGACCTATTCTCCATGAATGTATCTAGTTTTTTTTGGAACCCTGTTTAGAGTTTTGGCATTCACAATATCCTCTGGCAAGGAGCTCCACAGGTTGACTGTGCGTTGTGTGAACAAATACTTCCTTTTGCTTGTTTTAAGCCTGCTGCATAAGAATTTCATTTGGTGACCCTTAGTTTTTATGTTATAAGTAAGGGTATGACTTAGTCATAGGTATTTGTAGTAAAAGTCATGGACAGGTCATGGGCAATAAACAAAAATTCACGGCCCATGACCTGTTCATGACTTATACTATAAATACCCCTGACTAAATCTTGGGGTGGCTGCTGCAGGGGCACACCCCAGGGGGCTGCTGCTGAAGGAGGGGGCTGGGGCCAGCAGCACCTACAGCCAGAAATCCACTGGAGCAGCAGCTGCTCTGGCTGCCCTGGGGACAACTGCCAGGAGCCATCAGAACAGCGGCTTCTTCAGCCGCCCAGGAACCACTGCTGGGAGTCACCAGAGCAGCGGTTGCTCTGGCTACCCCGGGAACTGCTGCTCGGGCAGTCCCCAGGGCCAGCTACCTGGGGTTGCCAAAGCAGCAGCTGGTGCGACTAGTCCCAGGGCCACCCACACTGGCCGCTGCAGAAGTTACAGAATCTGTGACTTCTGCGACCTCTGTGACAGAACGGAGCCCTAATTATGAGGGGTAAATAACACTTCCTTATTTACTTCCTCCACACCAGTCATGATTTTATAGACCTCCATCATATCCCCCCTTAGTCATCTCTTTTGAAAGCTGAAAAATTCCAGTCTTTTCAATCTTTCCTCATATGGAAGCTGTTCCATACCTCTATCATTTTTGTTGCCCTTTTCTGAATCTTTTCCAATTCCAAAATATATATATATTTTTTGAGATGGGACAACCAGATCTGCACACAGTATTCAAAATGTGGACATACCATGGATTTATATAGAAGCAATTCAATATTCTCTGTCTTATTATCTGTCCCTTTCTGGATGATTCCCAACATTTTGTAAGCTTGTTTGACTACTGCTGCACATTGGGTGGATGTTTTCAAAGAACTATCCACAAAGACTCCAAGATCTCTTTCTTGAGTGGTAACAGCTAATTTAGACTCCATCATTTTATATTGTGGCAAGGTGGCTGATGTTTATATGGTGGGTCCTGTGCTTTTCTTGGGGAGGAGCTAAGATGCCACCTCTTGCCCCTGCTCTTGGGTGCCGAGGGCCCCACTACTAGCCCGAGAAGGTGGTAGAGGAGGGAAGCAGGGGAGGGGTTTGGGTTTGCTCCTCACTCTAACTCCCAGCCCCTCTCAACCCCTGCGGGTTTCTTACTCTTGTCCCTCTTAGGTGGGGTTACCCTCAGTCCTTAGGTGTTGGGGGGAAGGGAGTCCCCCTGTCGCGCTGGGGCAGGGTCTCCCTTACTTCAGTTCTCAGGTATTCCAAATCTCTCAACAAACCTCCAAGCTCCAGTCCTCTCTCCTTCCTCCTCCAACTGCCTGAAGCAGGGGGTTTTATTAGGTTCCTGACAGGGTTTAATTGACCATAGGTGCTCCAATTAACCTGTAGCAACCCTCCCTAGTCTACAGGGAACCATGACTTAATTAGCCTAGGGTTTATATATTTCTTCTTGACCACTCTACCACTGCTCCCTGGCCCTCCTGTATCACATACCCACCCCCACTCAACACCACTGGGTTGGGCTACTTGGGACAAGAGAGTGTTGTCATGACAGGCTATCCACTTTGCTGTGTTGGCTTCCAGCTCTATGCTTTATCCAGAAGTGGAAAGGTTGTAGGGATAGAAACCATCTAGTCACTCGTGCATTCCTCTCCTTGTTTGTGTGCATCCATTGGAGCAGGGCATGGTCTATCACAAGAGTGAACCGCCACCCAAGCAGGTAATACGGTAGAATTTCCATGGCCCATTTAACCGCTAGGCATTCTTTTTCTACTACAGCATATCATTGCTTCCTGGGCAGGAGCTTTTGGCTAAGGTAAAGGATTGGGTGCTCCTCATCCCCCACCATCTGTGAAAGGACAACCCCAAGTCCTACCTCCAAGGCATCTGAAGGATGAATTAGTTTTTAAAATCTGAGGCTATGAGCACTGGATGACTGCAAAGGGCCATCCTTAGATCTGTGAAAGCTTCTTCTGCCGCTTCGGTCCACTTAACTATTTCCAGGCCCCGAGCTCTTGTGAGGGATGAACAGGCAATAGTACCCCACTATCCCTAAGAATGCTCTGACTTGCTTCTTCCGGATTGGGCGGGGCCATTCCTGTATTGCCTTCACTTTGTTCCATTGGGGCTTCAACAGGCCCCTTTCAACTACATACCCGAGGTATCTGGCCTCGGCTAACCCTATTGCACATTTGGACAGGTTAGCGGTGAGTCCAGCCTGTCTAAGAGTATCTAGTACCACTTCCACTTTCCCCAGGTGCATCTCCCAGTCAGGGCTATGGATTACCACATCATCTAAATAGGTGGCAGCATACTTGGCATGGGGTCGAAGCAATCTGTCCATCAATTGTTGGAAAGTCGCGGAGGCCCCATGGAGCCCAAAAAGGAGGACAGTATATTGGAAAAGGCCATCGGGCGTAGACAAAGCGTTTTTTTCCTTGGCGTCCTCAGCCAGGGGGATCTGACAGTAGCCTTTTGTCAAGTCCAAGGTGGTTAAGTATCGGGCCTTGCCTAACTGATCCATCAGCTCATCAATACGTGATATTGGTTAGGCATCGAATTGGGATACCTCATTTAACTTCTGGAAGTCATTACAAAACCTCAGGCTGCCATCAGACTTGGGGACCAAGACAATAGGGCTGGACCACTGGCTGTGTGATTCCTCAATCACCCCAAATTCCAGCATCTTCTTTACTTCTGCCCTAATTTCTTCTTTTTGCCTCTGGTACGCAATATGGCTTTATTGTCACCCTTGCTCCAGGAGAGATGACAATGTGGTGCTGGATCAGCGTCGTACGGCCTGGTTGTGTGAAGAACACATCTTGGTTCCTCTGGATCATTTCGACAACTTCTATTCATTGTTCTGGGGCTAATTCGGGGGATATCTTTACCTGCCCTTGTGGGCCATCTGCCTGGGATGGAACTGGCAGGACTGCCAGGCATGTTTCCCGATCATGCTAGGGTTTCAGTAAGTTGACGTGGTATATCTGCTCTGGCCTTCGGCGGTCTGGCTGCTTCACCTTATAATTCACCTCCCCAACGGCTTCCACGATCTCATAGGGTCCATGCCAACTGGCCAGGAGCTAACTTTCTGTTGTTGGTACCAGCACCAATTACCGTGTTTTTGCCCGATGATTGTAGTAGGTTCGTTGGGACTCTTGTGCTTTTTCCAAATGTTCTCGTACTATGGGGGTCACTTGGGCTATTCATTCTCTCATCTGGGCTACATGTGTAATGATGTTCTTCCCTGGGTTGGGTTGTTCCTCCCATTCCTCCTTTGCAATGTCTAATATGCCATGTGGGTGACATCCATACAGTAACTCGAAGCGGGAGAATCCAGTAGATGCTTGGGGGACTTCTTGTATTGCACACATCAGGTATGGGAGGAGGGAATCCCAGTCTTTTCTGTCTTGGGCCACCACCTTTTGTATCATATTCTTGAGAGTTTGGTTAAATCACTCAACCAGAACATCTGTTTGGGGATGGTAGACCAAGGTTTGCAAGGCTTGGATGTGAAGCAGGGTACACAAGTCTTTCATTACTCTCAACATGAAGGGAGTCCCTTGGTCTGTCAGGATCTCCTTAGGGATGCCTACCGTAGCAAAAACCTGCACCAGTTCTTTTGCAATCACCTTGGACGTGGGGTTTCTTAAAGGAATGGCTTTGGGGTACTGTGTAGCATAGTCCAGAATGATGAGTATGCTTTGGTGGCCCCGGGCTGTTCTTTCTAGTGGTACCAACAAGGCCCTCAACTGAGGTCGGGGACTATGCAGCTGGCACTCTGGGCAGGAGCTACAATAGCGCCAGACTTCTGCCCATAACCCCAGCCAGTAAAACCTCCTTAGGACTCTATCCAGGGTCTTGTCTACTCCTAAATGTCCCCCAAACAGATGACTGCAAGCTAACTCTAATACGGCCCTTGTGTGCTTCCGTGGCACCAAGAGCTATTCTACTACTTCCCCCCCCCCCCCATATTAGCACTACCTGGTACAACAGATCCTGCTTGATAATAATAGTAGGGCCCTGGGGCTTTGGTTTTCCCTTCTACTTGCATGCCATTTACCACTACTACATCCTCCCTCACGTACACATACAGTGGGTCATCGGCTTGGTCCTGCCCAAAACATTCACGTGTGGGACCGATCTGGCCTGATTCTATTAGAATGAGCTCCCGTCCTTCTCTTGGGGTGTTTCCGCTTGTTCTGGGGGCCATTTCTGGGTCTCCACGGGACCTCCTCCCAACCAGGGCAGCTCTTTTGTTTGCTGTCAAAATCCTGATTCCTAGTCTTTTGTCTGCCCTCCTTTCCCATCTGGATTTCCAAGACTTCCTGGGAGGTGAAAATAACTCTGGGGAAAACCCAGCAAAAAAATGTGGTAGGGCCATCCACAGACGCCTTGAACTCTGGTTGGGGTTTACTTCCCTCCCCTAACTCGATGCGGGGGGGAGTAAGCTCTCAAACCCAGAAAAGTCTCTGCCAATGAAGACGGGTAGGGGAGCTTGGAGACCACCCCTGCAGTCATCCTGGTAGTGTTTCCCTGGATCTCAATCCGTATTGGAATTGTGGGGTACAAATGTACTGTGCCATGGACACATCACTCTGGTGCTCTTGGCCCGGCTCAGCTGGTCTTGCCCCACTAACTTTCCTGAGACCAATGTGACAGCACTTCCAGAGTCCACCAAAGCTGTGGTCTGGATGCCATTTATCTTTACTGGCCTGGTGTACTCATGTGAGGCCATCACGACCTCCACTAGCCTGATTAGGCCACATTGGTCTCTGGCATCCCCCAAGTTGCATTGCATGGGCTCCTCCCTGTTGGGGCACTGGGCTGCTATATGCCCCAGCTCCCCACACTCATAACAGCGATATCTCATCCCAGAGGTTGCCCTCTGTCTTGGGCCCACTGACATGCTCCCCCAGCCCTCTCCCCCAAGATCCACAGGTCCCTTTGGGGCCTCAGGCCACTCCTTGGTGCCTGTTCTTCCCGCTATGGCTTTCCTGGAGTTCTCAATGATCCGGGGTCTGGGGGTCAGGACTGGTTTCCTGGAACGCCGTGTTTCACCTCCCGGGGTTTTGACCAGTTCACAAGTTTCCCATTGTCTCCCTACAATGGTGACCAGTTCACCATAGGTGGAGGGGTCATTCTGGCCTACCCCAGCTCAGAGGCCCGAGGGTAGTCCCCTCATATAGTGGTCCAGCACCAGGAGCTCCATCATTTTCTCCGAGCTCAGAGCCTCTGGGCGTAACCACTTCTGGGCTAGGTGGATTAGGTCAAACAGTTGTGACCGTGGTGTCTTGTCCTTGCAGTAATACCATTCATGGAACCTCTGGGCTCGCAAGGCCGTCGTTACCACTGCCCTGGCCAGAATCTCCCCCTTCAGTCAGGTGTAATCTGCTGCCTTCTCTGAAGTCATATCATAGTAGGCCTTCTGGCCTCCCCGCACAAAAATGGGGTGAATATGCCTGACCACTGGTCTCAGGGCCAGGCCTCCCACAGGGCTGTCCTCTCAAAGCCCAGGAGGTATGCCTCCATATCATCCTCTCAGGTCATTTTCTGCAGACAGTAGGTGGCCCATATGGTCCGTGTTCCATCATACCCGTGGCTCAGCTCCGTAAGGGCCTTCACTTGGTTCACTAGTTCCTGCAGCATGGCCCGATCTTGGGTGGCTTGGGTCATCAGCAGGTGATTGGCCTCTTGCTGCAGCCTCATGGCCTCCTGTTGGGCAGCTGCCTGGACCCGGGTAGCCTTCTGCTGGGCAGCAGTGGCTTGCATCAGTGTTTTGACCACGTCCTCCACCTTGGGGCAAGGTGGTCATGACCCACCCCGGATTATGTTCACGGAACAGAAATCCCACCCCTGACACCACATGGGGCAAGATGGCCGATGTTTATATGGTGGGTCCTGTGCTTTTCTTGGGGAGGGGCTAAGATGCCACCCCTTGCCCCTGCTCTTGGGTGCCGAGGGCCCTGCTACTAGCCCGAGAAGGTGGTAGAAGAGGGAAGCAGGGGAGGGGTCTGGGTTTGAGTCCCACTCTGAGTCCCAGCCCCTCTCAACCCCTGCGGGTTTTTACTCTCATCCCTCTTAGGTGGGGTTACCCTCAGTTTTTAGGTGTTGGGGGGAAGGGAGTCCCCCTGTCCCACTGGGGCAGGGTCTCCTTACTTCAATTCTCAGGTATTCCAAATTTCTCAACACACCTCAAAGTTCCAGTCCTCTCTTCTTCCTCCTCCGACTGCCTGAAGCAGCGGGTTTTATTAGGTTCCTGACAGGGTTTAATTGACCACAGGTGTGCCAATTAACCCGTAGCAACCCTCCCTAGTCTACAGGGAGCAATGCCTTAATTAGGCTAGGGTTTATATATTTCCCCTCGACCACTCTACCACTGCTCCCTGGCCCCCCTGTATCACAATATGTATAGTTGGGATTATGTTTTCCAAGGTACATTACTTTGCCCTCATCAACACTGGTTTTCATCTGCCATTTTCATAGCCCAGTCATCCAGTTTTGTGAGTTCCCTTTGTGTCTCTTCTCAGTCCACTTTGGAATTAACTATCTTGAGTAGTTTTGCATCATCTGCAAATTTTGCCAGCTCGCTATTTACCCTTTTTTCCAGATCATTTATGAATGTGTTGCATAGTACTGATCCCAGTACAGACCTCTGGGGGACACCACTATTAACCTCTCTCCATTCTGAGAACTGACCATTTATTCCTACTCTTTGTTTCCTATCTTTTAATCAGTTACTGATCCTGGTGGCTTATTACTGTTTAGTTTATTAATTTGTTCCAAAACCTCCTCTAATGACACCTCAATCTGGGACAGTTCCTCACATTTGTCGCCTAATAAGAATGGCTCAAGTTTGGGAATCTCCCTCACATCCGCAACCATGAAGACCGATGCAAAGAATTCATTTAGTTTCTCTGGAAAGGCCTTATCGTCTTTGAGTGCTCCTTTAACAACTCAATCATCTAGTGGCCCCACTGATTGTTTAGCAGGCTTCCTGCTTCTTATATACTTAAAAAAATGTTGCTATTATTTTTTGAGTCTTTGGCCAGCTGTTCTTCAAAAAAAAAAATTGGCCTTCCCAATTATATTTTTACACTTCATTTGTCAGAGGTTATGCTCCTTTCTATTTTCCTCAATAGAATTTAATTTCTGGTTTTTAAAGGATGCCTTTTTGCCTCTTACTGCTTCTTTTACTTTGTTATTTAGCCACCGTTGCACTTTTTTGGTTCTCTTACTATGTTTTTTAATTTGTAGTGTACATTTAAGTTGAGCCTCTATCACGGTGTCTTTAAAAAGTTTCCATGGAGCTTGCACTTTTGGCATTGTACCTTTTAATTTCTGTTTAACTAATTTCCTCATTTTTGTGTAGTTCCCCTTTCTGAAATTAAATGCTATCATGATGGGCTGCTGTGGTGTTTTCCCTGCCATAGGGATGTTAAATGTAATTATTTTATGGTCACTATTACCAAGCGTTCCAGCTATATTTATTTCTTGGACCAGATCCTGTGCTCCACTTAGGACTAAATCAAGGATTGCCTCTCCTCTTGTGGGTTCCAGTACTAGCTGCTTGGTGTTATTGCCATATCTGATGTCTGCCCTGCCTGAGGGGTCCTGCAGCACTCACCAAACTCTGCCCCAGCATATACTGCTCTGGGTTCAGTGTCACACCTCGGATGGAATGCATCCGATGAAGTGAGCTGTAGCTCACAAAAGCTTATGCTCAAATAAATTTGTTGATCTCTAAGATGCCACAATTACACCTCAGATGGATTCTCTGAGGGCTGGGCCAGTCTCTCTTTGATTGTTCCAAAATCTTAGACAGGATTCTGCAGGGACTGTTCCCAAGACTTCATATAAATGTCATGTGAAGGAAATGGGGTTCTTACATGTCACTGCTACTGTGTTCTAAATTACTGGAAGTTCATTTAATCAAAGCACTAGGACTCAGGGGTCTGACTAGAGAAAAATAAGGAATGGAGATATTCTACTCAAACTCTGGCTTCAGTCTCCAGTTCTACCCCAGTCCCAGATCAGCTCTAAAATGATGGGCGTGAGATAGTCACTGGTGCTTGCTTAGTCATAAAGTCTCAAATTAAACACTGTTCACTGAGGCAATTTACACCTCTTGGAGCTCTTGTTTCACTGATGTTAATGGAAGCACCAAGCAGCTCTTCACCAAGGAAGATATGACCATTTATTTAGCTAATTAAGTATGGATTTAGGTGCCTAACTTGAGGTACCCAAATATGAAAATTTGTCCTTTTATCTTATTGGGTCTTTTTTTTTAAACAAAAGCTTAAGTTATGGAGCATTTGATGCTGCCCAATAAAAGCATTAGCACATTGTACCCCTGAATCCTCGATCAACCCATTCCCTGCTGATAGCATTAATAAATGTAAACAGCTTTATTGTGCATGTTCACACTGCAGGACACAGCACATCCCCTTTTACCCTGTGGCTCTTTACTTTGGATAACACTGTGATGTCCCAAGGGAGGGTCCCTGGGATGGAATACACCCCAGTATTCACACTGTACATACTACTTAACCTTTGTACAAAGTATGCCTTGTAAGGTATCATTTGAAAACTCATAATTTGCTCTTCAGTATTGTCTTGGTAAAATATGTGGGGCAACAGTGTATGTGAAGTTATAAGATTTACCTGTATAATGTGACTGACACATGTTCCAAACCCCACTTCCGTGCCCTGGCAGAAGTCATGTCTGCCCTAAACAAAGGAAGGATTGTGTGCTTGCCTTAATTTTCAGTTATGCATTAAACAGAGGCTTCAAGCAGGAAGGGAAGACAAAAGAGTTTAAACAGGTTTAAAAACCAACAGGGAATAACCTTCCACAAAGACACTTTTGCTCCTGGGTCTCAGCTGGAAATGTTTTTCAAGAGGGGGACTGAAACTATAAAAAGGAGGGACAAACACCCCAAGGGACTGCTCTCTCTCTCCCCCGACCATTGAATTCTCTGCACCTGAGAAGACAAAAGAAAACTGTCCCTGGAATTTGGAAGAAGGGCCCTGACCTGAAGAGTTTGGTCAGTAACCTGGCTGGAAACATGTGATGAGAATTTTTGCTTGAATCTAGCATAGTTTGTGGAGTTAGGCACTATTAAACATTTTTCTTGTAACCATTTCTGACTTTTATGCCTCATTACTTATACACACTTAAAATCGGTTTGTAGTCAAACTTGTTTTACTGTTTTATCTAATCCAGGGTGTTTAAATTGAAGTGTCTGGGTACTTGATTTAAAGTAATAAACTGGCATATTATTCCCTTAAAGAAATAATGAACTTAATATATTTGTACTGCCCAGGAGAGGACTGGGCAATACAGGACATACTTTTCTAGGGGAAGATCTGGCAATGGAGGTGTCCTGTGGTCACCCTGCAGTATAACCAAGGCTGGTAAGAACCCAGGTGTGGCTGACCGGCAGCAGCACAAACATAACTGGAAGTGACTTACATGCTGGAGGCTGTTTGTGAGAAGTCCAGGTTGGAGGCTACAGCCTCAAGGTATTATAAAGGGCACCCTAGGTTAGAGGTCAGGGGTGACACAACTGTTCGTTAGTCTGGACTGTGCCCTGGTATGTCACAGTCCCCCAAATACAGAGCTCAATCCCACAAGATATGGAGCAGATCCCTCAACTGCCACTGCCAGATCAGACAGGGAGTGAAACACACCACTGAAGGGAAAATTGGGGAAGGGGCAGGGAGAAGAGAAAGCTTTATCATCTCTAGGAGCTCTGAGAGAGACATTTGCAGTAATGAGCACCAGAGGGCTAGGATCTCCCTCTCTCTCTGCCCCTCTTTATGAAGAAATGTGTTCCCTCTCAGATCCTGGCCTCCTCTCTCCAGGACTTTACCTTTTAGGAAAAAGGACCATTCTGTTTTCCATTTCCCCGACCCATCCCAATACCCAACCTAGCAGCATGACCATGGGCTCTTTATTCACACAGAGACAGGCTAACTGGCTGGCTGCAATGGATGGCTCTTTCAGCCAATGGTGTGTTCCACAGGCAGGCTGGTGGCAGTACAGATCCTTTCCAGGCTGTGCTACTAGCGGTGAGGGGAAAGGCTACGCAGTAGATGGTCCAGCCCTTATTTTAACTCACCCATTTAGATTTGTGTCCTGACAAGATCTTAGCCCTAACAAGAAGACAGTGTTTGTTATATCTGAAAACCAGATCCGTATTAATGGGGGGCACAAAGCCAACCCCTGTTACAGGGCAATAACATACATAAGTGGCGACAACTGCACAAATTCTGTCAGTAAAGATCTGAAACAAACACGTGGCCCGTATGTAGCATGATGTATCCAAGTGCCTGAAAGCACTTTGCAAGCATTAATGAATTAAGCTTCATAACAATTTGCTGAGGTAGGTTATTATTACAGATGGGGAAACTGAGGCAGGGGGATTAATGAACAAAATGGCGTACTGGAACCATGTCTTCCAGTTGCTGGTTCTGTTCTCAGGCCGCTAGACCATGCCCTATCCCTTTACAAATGTTGGGAGTGTAGGAAACAGTTCTCAGCACTGGAAGCACATTGGAGAATATGTACCCCTAATGAAGGATAAAAGGAGAATCAGAGCATTGCTGGGACTGATGTAATAGAGGAAGAAAAGTAAATAGAAGTGTCTCCATTTATTGGATGCAGTCTTGTTGTAGTCTTATTGGTCCCAGCTATTAGAGAGACAAAGTGGTTGAGGTAATATTTTTTATTGGACCAACTGCAGTTGGCATAGCTTGAAAGCTTGTCTCTCTCATCAACAAAAGTTGGTCCAATAAAATATATTACCTCACCCACCTTGTCCGCCCATTTATTGAGGACACATGAAATAGAGTGAGGAATGTGAGAGAGATAATGTAGTTTCCTGCCATTCCTTCTGGCTCCCATTGAGGGGAAAGAGAGTGAAGCCACCCTTGCTAGCAAATTGGAATCCTCTGAAGCATCATGGAAACATGCAAAGGATTCTGAGATGTGCGTTCACAGGAGAAATAGGTGGATGTGGGAGAAAAGAGACCAAGTATCTCAGCTGCCGGACCCATGTTTACGGTATGTTAAAGTCATCAGTCTGAATTCTTACCTGAGCACAATAGGCCGACATCATTAGCGTGGGAGCATGTCTCATTAGAATGGGACATCCTGGGACAGTTTGAAAGGACAGTCTCATTCCCTACACACTGGAATGCTTCCTTCCAGATCAGATCATGTCCTTCTCCAAAGTGAGCTGCTCCCAAGGTGGCTACAGCCTGTCCACACTCTAATTCATTACAGATAATTGTAGCGGCTTTGAAATCTAAGTGTGAATCACAGACTGTCTCCCATGTTTCTCCATGTTTTACTTCAACACGTCCTGAGCAGGCAGTGTCCCCTCCAACCAGCCGGAGCTCAATGTGACCTAGAAAGTCAATAAATCCATGAGTAAGCAGGGGCTGCACTGACATCCCATAGCCCTCCACACACTTTCATAAAGACAAAACGAAGGGCACCTTCTTCTCCCAGTGACAGATATTTTTAAATAGGCAGGAATCCTTTACCCACTCTGACAATTTCTGTGCTCCAGTGATGAGAGTTTGAACCATAGAATCATAGGGTTAGAAGGGACTTCCAGGGTCATCTAGTCTAACCCCCTGCCAAGGAGCAGGAATTGTTGTGTCTAAACCATCCAAGACAGATGATTATCCATCCTCCTTTTGAAAACCTCCAGTGAAGGAGCTTTCACAGCCTCCCTAGACAGTCTGTTCCATTGTCCTATTGTACTTACAGTTAGGAAATTTTTCCTGAGATTTAATCTCAATCTGCTATGCTGTAGTTTGAATCCATTACCTCTTGTCCTGTCCTCCGTAGCAAAAGAAAGCAACTTTTCTCAATTTTTTAATGGAACTGTTTCAAGTATTTGTAGACCACTATCATGTTGTCGCCCCCCCATATCGCCTCTTTTCCAAACTAAACATACCCAGTTCCTTCAGCCTTTGCTCATATGGCTTGTATTCCATCCCTTTGATCCTCTTTGTTGCTCACCTCTGGATCCTTTCCAGTTTCTCCACATCCTTTCTGTACATCGGTGACCAAAATTGGTCACAGTACTTCAGGTAAGGCCTAACCAGTGCTAAGTAGAGCAGTACTATCACCTCCCATGACTTGCATGTTATGCCTCTGTTAATGGAACCTAAAATTGCATTTTCTTCTTTCCAACAGCATTGCATTGCTGACTAATGTTGAGGTTGTGATTCACCACAACTCCCAGATTCTTCTTAGCAGTGCTGCTGCCAAGCCAGTTATCCCCCATTCTGTATTTGTTTTTTCTTCAATAAGTGTAACACCTTACATTTGTCTTTGTTGAGTTTCATTTTGTTGTATATAGGCCAGTTCTCCAATTTATCAATATCCCACTGAATTTTAGCTCCGTCCTCCAAAGTGTTGGCAACCCCCAGCCCTAGCTTTGAGTCATCTGTAAGCTTGATCAGTGTGCTCTCTATTCCTACATCCAGGTTATTAATAAAGATCAGCTGCACACATACAAAATGGGAAATTACTACCTAGGAAGGAGTACTGTGGAAAGGGATTGGGGGGGGGTCATAGTGGACTATAAGCTAAATGAGTCAGTGTAACACCATTGCAAAAACAAAACAAACAAAAAAAACCACGAACATCATTCTGGGATGTATTAACAGTTGGTGCAGTTGTTTTGATTGCCTCCCCCTTGCCAAGTTCAGGTTCATGGCTCCTCTCCTGCTGCCTCAGTGAACTCTGGGGAAAGCTCCACAGCACTCAACTCCCATTGGCTCCTGTTCCAGATCCAGCAGCCACTGTCATGACCTGCTGCTGCAACCCTGGTGAGATACTGGGCTTCTTTACACAGGCACCTACCAGCACAGACCTTCTAATGGGACCATCTGACCTCCATCTGCCCCAGCTGCCCCATATTGGCAGCCTAGAGGATGTTGCAGCCAGCTCACTCCCAGTTTGCCCAGAGGAGCTCAGGGAGAGACTGGTCAGCTCCACATGGACCCCAGTGCAGGGCATGGTCCAGTTCTGACTCATCAAGAGTGTCACACACATGGGTTCAGTCCCTTCTCTTTCATGGTGAGTTTCCTATGGGGGCAGATTTGCCGAGTTCTTACCTGAGCAGATCACTCCGGCATCAGCAGAATGAGAGCAGGTGATTATACCCCATCCTGGATGTTTGCAGTCCCAGAGAGCAGACTCGTCACCATCACAATCAACTACAATCAGCCAAGTTGGTCCAGATCCTTGTCCAAAATGAGCCCAAACATGGGCGCTGACAGCAGATCCACATCCCATCTGCTTACAAACCACCTCAGCATCTTCCATGTCCCAGCGATCATCACACACCGTCCCCCACTGATTGTTGTGTTTAACCTCCACTCTCCCAGCACAGGGGCTGCTTCCATCCACCAGCCTCAGTTCATCAGCACCTTCAAAGAGAGACAAAGAGCAGGGTTACAGACAGCACAGAGCCCCCTTGTTGTTGGTAATAATCCCTCTGGCCTGGACAGTATCAAACATGGAGTTTACCCCCTGCTGCCCGAGTCAGACCTCATCCCTTTCTGCCTGCTGCCCCTGAAATCATCCCTGGCCCACCCCAGAGCCTGCACCCCCAGCCCAGATTCCATACCCCCTCCCACATCCCAACCCCCTGCCTCAACCTGCAGCCCCCTCCCATACTTTGAATTCCTTGACCCCCCCACCTAGCCCCCTCTTGCACCCCAAATCTCTCATCCCTGATCCCACCGGAGAACCTGCACCCCCAGCCCAGTGAAAGTGAGTGAGGATAATGTAGTGAGCAGGGGGCAGGTGTGAAGTTTCTCTGGTGTTACTTGGACTGGTGATCTGTTAGGTCACTCCAATCCTCGACTCTGGGAGCCAGCCTTACTCTGCACCGTTGTGAGAACCTCTGCTTCTGGGCTGTTCAGGCACAGCCTCTGGCATGTAAACTGTTCCCAGCTATGTGAGTGAGCACTTTTGGCCAGTCATTGTTTGGATTCTGCAACCGAATGACTCTAGCCAATATCTCCGGTCCCAGACACAACCCTACGAACCTCTGTCTTGCAGTGTCCAGTTGTGCCTGCTAGACACTGCAAGCTTATATGAGTTTGTCAATTTAACAAAGAAATTGATATGTACCAGGCTTGTTATCCCAAGGGGAGCCTCTGACACACTTCAAACCAGACACATTGCTTCAGGTAGAACAAACAAAAAAAAATTAACCACAAAAGATAGATTTTAAGTGATTATAAGTCAAAGTACAACAAGTAGGATTTGATCAAATGAAATAAAAGCAAAAACACATTCTAAGATGATCTCAACACGTTCAGAGCCCTTACAAACTTAGATGTTTCTCATCACAGGCTGCTGGTTGGCCTTCAGCCAGGCTCTCCCCTTTGATCAGCACTTCAGGTGGTTGGTGGTGATGTCTGTAGATGGAGGTGGAAGAGAGAGGAAGAGTATGGCAAATGTCTCTCCCTTTTATCATGTTCTTTCTTCCCTCTTGGCGTTGTCCCCCTCCCCCCACCTTCAGGTTCAAGTGAGCATTACCTCATCATAGCTCCAAACTGACCAAGGGAAGGGGGCTAACTCACTTGGGAATCCAACATATCCTTTCTTGCTGCCTAGATCAATGTCCTTTGTTCCTCACTGAATTTGTCCCATACTTGCCCTGATGAGGTGTGAACTGCCCCTCTGTTCCTGGAGAGTTTTGCCTGGGATTGTTTTAAGCCATGAGGACACATTTTCAGCCTTGTAACTTTATACATAAAACTACAAGCTATAACATTACTATTATAACAATGCTCAGTGCATCATGAGCCTTCTGAAGACACCTGACATGACAAACTTTGCATTGGATACCACACAATCATACTATAAGGATGAACAAAGGGATGCAGGGTGTTCCCCTGAGATACAGAGGGTCACTGTGGGGCCTTGGGGAAGGGCAGGGCTAAGACGTTCGGTTTTGTGTGATTAGAAAGTTGGCAACCCTAGCCGCATTGCGACCTTCCCTCCTCTTCCTTCCCCTCCCCAGACCCCAAGCCACCTGGGAAAATCCTCAAAACATGACAGCATCTCCCCCCAAAGAAGAGCCTGAGGTTTTGATATGCCCCATGCAGGTACCAGCAAGGCTGAGGAGGCAGTATCTGCTACTCAGCTTCTTGGGTTCATCAGTAATCTCTCTGGAGTCCAGAGAGATTACTGATGTACCCAGGAAGCAGAATAGCACATACCGCCTCCTCAGATGCCCTGGAATCTCCGCATGGGCCACAACAAAAAAAAAAAAAAAAAAAAAAAAACTTCTCCCAAAACCCACACCCAGGTGTCCAGCACCAGCAGCAAGCCTCCCCTGGCCTATTATATCTGCCGCCCATGCAGTCAGCTCAATTTGCATGTCCTCCCCTCTTGACTACATGTGTTAGATACTATCCTCACTGTGCTTGAGGCCTAAAAAAAAAAAAAAAAAAAAAAAAGTGCCAGAATGCTAGAACTAACAGGGGGTTGATGTAGGATTTTTGGAAAAGGTCTCTTCTAAAAAATTCAAATATTTTTAGCTTTACAGTTATGACAAGTACTAGGACATTGATCTAGCTCCTAAACTAAATGCCAGAAAGTCATTCTGGAGCATTCCAGCACTATTCAAGAGCTGCACCCTCATGCTGGATGTATCCAGTTTCTGTATTAGCTAAATCACAGAAATAGCATGGATTTACCTCATGTTAAATCCTTCTGATCAATTTTACCTTATCTTAACATATAAATTACTGACAGACCCCAGGTCCTCAGTCACAGGGGCTCTTCCACCATCTGCATTTCATCTGCTTGTTATAAAGTGTAAATGCAGATTCTTCTTCCAGTAGAGGCAGCTGTGCATGCCACTCAGGTGCATGTGTGCATGTGTGTGCGCACGCACGCGCGCCCAGCACTCCAGAGCAAGAAAAATTTGTTTAGCAATACCTGTCAAGGGGCAGCACTTGCATCTTGTGCCCATTGCCCCTCCCCTGACTACATGAGGTGATGGACAGATTTCCAATTAGTCACAGTAGGCTTGTGCCTAGGAGGACCAGCATTCTAGGGGCACTTAAAACTTAAAAGTGGGTTAAAAGTTTCATTTTTTTACAGAAAACATGGAGGTCAGCTGTAGGCGGAGGATGGGGCTGCTGAAGATGCTGTGCCTAGGGGTGCATAAGGTGTAAATCAGGCCCTGGAGGTGACACTGCCACCTCAACCAACCCTCAGTTCCTCTTTACAGCCGAGGCTGGAGTTGGAGCTGTGTGTGATCTTAACCTCACAACCTCTCAGCCAGTTTAGTTTTCTTTTGTTGCATATAGTTATTAGTATCCTTACTGTTAGATTAGCATTAGTTGTATTTGTTTAGTTTTCCTCAGTGATGCCTTCAATGGGGTTTAAACACAGTCCTTCATGTGGGGTAGTGATACCAGTAGTAATCCCCACTGTGATGGGGTATACCAGACCCTCTGAGGCCCCCTGGAGGCCTCCTGGCCCTGCCACACCCCACCCCAAAAAAGGAAAGTGACGAGGGTCCTCCAAGCTGCCTAGAATAGCTGCTTCCCACACAGCCAATCAGGGCCAGCAGCCTAGTATAAGAGCTACAGGGCCAGAAAGAGTTCAGTTCCTTGCAGGTGCTGCAGAAATGTGGATGGTATGTGGCTGGCTGACGAAGCTGGAGAACCTCAGACAGGGCAGGGCTTCCAGAAACTGGGGAGAGCAAGAAGGAGCCCTGAGCCAGTTGATGAGACTCCATTAGGACAAGAACCGGAGGTAAGAGTGAAGACGGCGCATAGTTGTGGGGAAGTGGCCCAGGGAATTAGAGAAGCTGTTTGGCACAGTTAAAGGGACACAGCAAATGGCTGCTATCAGCAGGGTCCCTGGGCTGGGACCCAGAGTAGGGAGTGAGACTGGGTTCTGAACCCATCCTCCATTAGCCACAGGGAGGAAGTGGCCTGGACACTGAGGCACCCCAGAGCTGGAACTGAACTATAGTGGCACAGCTGGAGAGCTGTAGCCAGAAAGCCCAAGTGGACAAAGACATTGTCATGAGGGTGGTAGCCTTGGGGCCACTGCTCTATCCCAGAGCAGAGACAAACTCAAAGAGAGTGCAGGCACACGCACTCAGCCAAGGGGGCACTCATGAGAAGTGAGTGTGCCCCATTACACACTGGTACCAGAAGTGGGGATTTATGACCGACCCCTGAAACAAGGGGCGAATGGAAAAGTTGGTAAGGCTGCTGGCCCAGCAGCAGCACAGCTCTACTGAAACCAAGAGGGTGCTAGCTGAAGCATAACATGAGGTGCAGCGGGCGGCTCAATAAAAGCAGGCTGTATTACTGGAGATGCTTCAGCTCCAGCAGCACTGGCAGCAGCAGGAGCAGCAATTCCCAGAGGCATTGTTGCAGCGACTAACTAGCTCAGCCTCCTCAAAATCAGTTGACCTGTGGGCCGGGTATACCACTGGCCAAGCTGAGGCCACATGTTGATCTGGAGGCCTATTTAGTCACCTTTGAGAGGGTAGCCACAACCACAGCTTGGGATAAAGAGACCTAGGCCACTTACCTGGCTCTGTTCCTGTCTGGGGAAGCTCAGGTGGCTTACCAGGCCCTGGATGATCATAGAATCATAGAAGTTCAGGGTTGGAAGAGACCTCAGGAGGTCATCTAGTCCAACCCCCTGCTCAAAGCAGGACCAACACCAACTAAATCATTCCAGCCAGGGCTTTGTCAAGCTGGGCCTTAAAAACCTCTAAAGAAGGAGATTCCACCACCTCCGTAAGTAACCCATTCCAGTGCTTCATCACCCTCGTAGTGACATAGTTTTTCCTAATATCCAACCTAGACCTCCCCAACTGCAACTTGAGACCATTGCTTCTTGTTCTGTCATTTGCCACCACTGAGAACAGCCGAGCTCCATCCTCTTTGGAACCCCCCTTCAGGTAGTTGAAGGCTGCTATCAAATCCCCCCCTTACTCCTCTCTCCTGTAGACTAAATAAGCCCAGTTCTCTCAGCCTCTCTTCATAAATCATGTGTCTCAGCCCCCTAATCATTTTCATTGCCCTCCGCTGGACACTCTCCAATTTTTCCACATCCTTTCTGTAGTGGGGGGCCCAAAACTAGATGCCATACTCCAGATGTGGTCTCACCAGTGCCTAATAGAGGGGAATAATCATGTCCCTTGATCTCCTGACAATGCTCCTATTAATGCAGCCCAATATGCTGTTAGCCCTCTTGGCAACAAGGGCACACTGCTGACTCATATCCAGCATCTTGTCCACTGTAATCCCCAGGTCCTTTTCTGCAGAACTGCCGCTTTGCCAGTCGGTCCCCAGCCTGTAGCAGTGCAGGGATTCTTCCTTCCTAAGTGCAGGACTCTACATTTGTCCTCACTGAACCTCAGACTTCTTTTGGCCCAATCCTCCAATTTGTCTAGTCACCACTGGCATAAGGCCTATGTGGGCCAAGTTAACATGGGGGGATGCACTATGCTCTGGATGGTGGACTCAGGGTGCTCCCAAACCCTGGTTCAAAAGTCCCTGCTTGACTTTAGCACCATCTAATATGACTGACCCCTGAAGGTGACATGTCATGACATGGGGATGTCCACTCCTATCCCATGGTTTGGATACAGTTGAATTTGGGCAATCATGAAGCAAAAAATTAGGTTGGCATAACAAAATGCCTTCCTTGGAAGGCTACAATTCTGAAAGACTGACAACATTTCCCCCCTTTGCTCCGATCTGGACTTCCTGCTCCATGTGAACCAATACCCTAAAAACTGGATGAGATATTTCCAATACTGAAATCTGACCTTTTGGAGAGGTCTACACAAACCCAGAGGATTAGGAAATCCTGAAGAAGGGAGTGCCTAGTTACAGGCTTATCTGGCTGGGGAAGATAGAACCAGGGGAACTGTCTCACCAGATGGATGGCACCCAGCGTGAAGGGAGAGAAGCGCCTTTTGATCAGGAGATCCTCTCCCAACATAGGCTAAGTCTATTTAACCCAGACCTATGACTTTATACATGGGCAAAAGGAAGATGACACTTTAAGAGAATCATACACCTGGTTAGTGGTGGCTGACAGGACAGTTATCCAGGAGGCCCAAGCTGCCCAATTTCCCCATTTTGAACTAAAGAATGATATGCTCTATCAAGTTGACCTTGACTTGAAAACAAGGGAGGCCTACTACCAACTCCTAGTGACCTCAGGAGGGAGGTCTTGTGGCTGGCTCATTCAATACCGTCAGTTGGCCATCTTGGTTGGGGAAAACACATTAGCCCACTTATTGGCTCAGTTCTTCTGGCCAGAGATCTATAAGGATGCCACTAATCTCTGTGTGTCCTGTTGAGACTGTCAGCAGGTTCCACCAAAGGGTTCAAGGCAGGTGTGATGGGTTCAGTCACATAAACCCCCTTGGGACTGTCACCTGATGTGCTGAGACTACCTCTGAGCCTGTTTTCTCTGCCAATTTGGGCTCCAGAACCCTGACTTGTCAAGCCAGACACGCCAGTCTGCTCCAACACAGAATCAGCGTCTGAACCACATGCCCCAAAGCTGCAGACTTAACTGAAAACAGCTTAAGTGGTGCTCCTGTCTCCAGCACCCAGCTCCCAATGGGATCGAAACCCCATTGAATCTGTATAAGGCTTATACAGGGTAAACTCATATATTGTCTGCCCTCTACAACACAGAGAGAGAGATGCACAGCTGTTTGCTCCCCCAGGTATTACTTACTCTGAGTTAATTAATAAACAAAAGTGATTTTATTAAATATAAAAAGTAGGATTTAAGTGGTTCCAAGTAACAATGGACAGAACAAAGTAAGTTACTGTCAGGCAAGAGTTAAAATTTAGCTAACAGCTAAAACAGAAACCACAGATTAACCAGGAATGCTTTAGTAGCCCAAAGACACTGACAACTGTAAACAATTTATAAACCTATATGGTTATTGCCCACCCAGTAACTCAGCTCTTAGAACAGAACAAACCCTCCCTTCACAGCCCACTGGATATCTGTAAGCACTCATCCCTACCCCCTAACCCCACCTCTTTCCTCTGCAAAGTAGCCACAGATACTTAATGTAATCAAAGTGACCTCTATACATATGTACTGTTCCTATTTTATCTTTGTTCAGAGTTTTTTCCTGACTTGTAGCAATGTCTCTGTATGCACAAATAAATGCAAATAAATTAATAAAAGAATGAATATAACTGGCCACAGTGGCACCATATTTTTGAAGCTGTTTATCAGTACCGTGAATAACCCCCTTCAGTATTGTTTGTGCCTGCCTAATTCTTGAGGGGATAAAAACTTTTTTGCCTAACAATTTTGGTGCAGCAAGCAGGTTGTGATCGGGACTCCTCAGAGCGTTTCTCACAACCAGGGATAGAGGCGAGTACCCTTTTACTTACCTTCTCTAGTGCACACCTAGGTTTGGGACTCCGAGACACCATTTTACACACTTTTTTTTTTTTAAAATACGAACCACATATAGGGTGCACAGAAAAGAGGACTGAACGGGGCTCTGTTTGTGGCCAAGTTTTTGGGGTGCAGGGATTTCTGGAGGTGAAGGCTGCATCGCCAGGTACTGAGCACCAGAATCTGTGGGGCAGTAGACTGAGTACAAGGGTGTGCTCAGACAGTCTCCCCTGAAGCACTTCTTAAGTGGGTTTCAGGAAGCTGGGATACAATGTCATATGACAGGTTTCAGAGTAGCAGCGTGTTAGTCTGTATCCGTAAAAAGAAAAGGAGTACTTGTGGCACCTTAGAGACTAACAAATTTATTAGAGCATAAGCTTTCGTGAGCTACAGCTCACTTCATCGGATGCATACAGTGGAAAATATAGTGGGGAGATTTTACAGACACAGAGAACATGAAACAATGGGTGTTACCATACAGACTGTAACAAGAGTGACCAGGAAAGGGGAGCTATTACCAGCAGGAGAGGGGGGAGCGCAGGTGGAACCTTTTGTAGTGATAATCAAGATGGGCCATTTCCAGCACTTTACAAGAACAGCAGGAGGGGAAACAAACAAGGGGAAATAGTTTTACTTTGTGTAATGACACATCCACTCCCAGTCTTTATTCAAGGCTAGGTTAATTGTATCCAGTTTGCAAATTAATTCCAATTCAGCAATCTCTCTTGTTGGAGTCTGTTTTTGAAGTTTTTTTGTTGAAGAATTGCCATTTTTAGGTCTGTAATCGAATGACCAAACAGATTGAAGTGTTCTCCGACTGGTTTTTGAATGTTATAATTCTTGACGTCTGATTTGTGTCCATTTATTCTTTTACGTAGAGACTGTCCAGTTTGGCCAATGTACATGGCAGAGGGGCATTGCTGGCACATGATGGCATATATCACATTGGTAGATTTGCAGGTGAACGAGCCTCTGATAGTGTGGCTGATGTGATTAGGCCCTATGATGTCCCCTGAATAGATATGTGGACACAGCTGGCAACGGGCTTTGTTGCAAGGATAGGTTCCTGGGTTAGCGTTTTTGTTATGTGGTGTGTGGTTGCTGGTGAATATTTGCTTCAGGTTGGGGGGCTGTCTGTAAGCCAGGACTGGCCTGTCTCCTAAGATCTGTGAGAGTGATAGGTCATCCTTCAGGATAGGTTGTAGATCCCTGATGATGCATTGGAGAGGTTTTAGTTGGGGGCTGAAGGTGATGGCTAGTGGCGTTCTGGTACTTTCTTTGTTGGGCCTGTCCTGTAGAAGGTAACTTCTGGGTACTCTTCTGGCTCTGTCAATCTGTTTCTTCACTTCAGCAGGTGGGTATTGTAGTTTTAAGAACGACAGATCTTGTAAGTGTTTGTCTCTGTCTGAGGGGTTGGAGGAAATACGGTTGTATCGTAGAGCTTGGTTGTAGACAATGGATCACATGGTGTGGTCTGGATGAAAGCTGGAGGCATATAGGTAAGTATAGTGGTCAGTAGGTTTCTGGTATAGGATGGTGTCAACAATTCCCTCTCAGGCAGGAGGACTCGTTGGCATGCCCCAGGGTGCACCAATGATACCCTCTACAGGAAGGAGACTCATTGACTGGCCCCGGGAAACATCAATGATGCCCTCTACGGGAGGGATACTCATTGATTTTATAAAAGGGGAAACATGAGATGGTTCAAAAGACAATGGCAAAAAATGGATGGAATGAGTGTATGAGTACGATAGATAGCATGTCATAATCGTCTGGTCAGAGAAAAAAAATTAAAGAAGAGGACTGTAATAATGTATTGCAAATATAAAAGGAAATTACAAAAGTTAGAAATACTCCAAAAGGCTCTTACCATCAGAGCTAAATCAAAAGGCAAATTGCAACTGCAAGATGAGTGAGCTTGAAGCAGAAAACAAAGCTCTAAAAGCAAAACTAAAAGAAAACAACTCCTCTGCATGGCATATTGTTGCTAGCAAACAACAAAAGGGTAATTTCACCGACTTTGGTTTAGGCAGCAATATTAATAAAAAACAAAATGAAATTAATTGCAAAAACCTAAAATAAGTTCAAAGTTGGAACCTGGCACACACAGGGGAAGATTGAGATAATTGGCCCCCCTCTTCTTCCTCCTCCCGTCCTTTAACCCAGAAGTAAGTGCCAGTGCTCACTTGGCCCCTCTCCAAGTGACCACTCGGTGATCAGGGACAGGAGAAAACAGTGGCCCATAATACTCACAAGTACACTCCTCTCAGCACAAAGGAAATAAGGGCTTACTGAAAGATCTCCCTGATATAAAGCCTGAAGACCGAAATTTGATATTCTGAAAAGAATAAGCCAAATGGTTATCACCTATACGTTATATCCCAGGGATCTTTATATTGTAGCAAAAGCTAAATGCCCCAAACTATCATGGGCCAAGATCCCTACAGAAGGGCACCGAAACGGCATTTGGGCCTCTGTAAAATTTGAATCTGAAAATGATATGACCCGTCCCTCCACTGAGTTTAAGGAAGCCATCCAAGAAGCCTTGGGGAATGGAGCCAGTAACTGGGGATAAGGCAAGGGCCTGCCTGCTTCTCAGTATTGTGAGAGAAAATGGGAGATGTATTCCAGCAATGCAGGTATTGTGGACTCAAAGAAAACTGATCAGGAGTTTCTAAAAATGATAAAGGAAGGTTTTAACTCCCACCTGTAAACAGCCCTTAATTTGGGAGTGAACCCAGGCTCTAATCCATCTATATGTGGGCCTCCAAATGCAAAGCCAAACAAGCTAAAAAAAAAATAAAATAAAAAGCAAGACTACTCGTGTTTCTGTGGTAACAGCAAACAGTAATGTAGCCTGCTATAATTGTGGGTGTCTCAGGCATACCCAAAAAAACTGCAGGCGCAAGGCCCAAAAGCCTAGTCAGGGACAGAATCATGGCCAGTTGAATCCCCCTGCAGCACCTTACTGCCCTTTCAATCTGCTCCTGGTCCCATCCCCACTCCCTCACACACTTCAGTGTTTTGTATGTGGGGAAATCATGCCCAAGCTAGATGCCCAAGCCGAGTAGCCCTGGGCAACTGGCCCCAACCGGTATCTCAACTGGCTGCCAACCCTTACTCACACCTAAGCAAAAAGGAAATGGCCAGGCTTTTACATGCCATGACCTGCTAAAATCCAGCGCACCCCCTGCACCCTTGCTCGTCTGTATTGCTAATGCAGATATAGATCCCTTTAGGCCAAACTTACAAGCATGAATAAGGGGCTGGCCATGCACAATCCTCGTGTACACAAAAGCATCTGCTTCCATTACTGACCCCGCTCTCCCAACTACTAACAGTATACGGGGCCAGCTCTAGGCACAGCAAAACAAGCAGGTGCTTGGGGTGGCACATTTCTAGGTCCTGGCCATGCCACACCTAGAAATGTGCCCCCACTGCCCCAGCTCGCCTCCTCCTGCTCCCCTGAGTGCGCCGCCTCCGCTCCATTTCTCCCCCCTCTCTCCATCCCAGGCTTGCCGCGTGCGAAACAGCCTTTGGTACATGTTACACAAGATACCTGTTTCAAAGCTGGCCAGTATGTGCAACTCCCTACAAGAGGCAGCAGTGAATGGGTTAAACAAAACAAAACAAAAAAAACCCAAACAAACAGACACTTAGCTTACCCCCAGACCGAACCACCTAGAACCTATTGTAATTGCTGCTCGCCTCCAAAAACATCCAGGCTCCAAGGTCTCAGTCCGACTACCACAGCCCAGGAGCAGTCTTCGGCTCCCTCCCTGCATCTCACCGGATCTGGACTATAACTGGGTATTTAGCTTCAGGGGATGTGGGCATTATATGTGTGTGTATGTATATATCACACATACATACACACACACAGGACCCCCAATTTCAGGATGCAAAAATCACAAGATGTTGGGAAAAAGCCAAAAAAAAAAAGAGCATGTTAGATGACAGGATTTTTTTTTGGAAGATCCAATTCCATACTAAATACGCTTAATTTAAAATTCTAAAAAGTCATACAATTCTTGGATCAAAGGCCAAGCCACCCATGCCCTTAAGCATACTAACACCAGGTTATCTTATGCTCTAACTGCAATTAACGTAGCCTGAAAGGATTTTTACAAAATCATTAAAAAACCTCAGATGCTATAGTCAACCTGGCCAAGTCACAAGCTAAAGGTTGTGCTTTTATATGCTGGCTCATAATCTGTTTAACATTTCAAAATAACCCCATGTTAAATGTATGCCCGGGTTTTCCCCCCCGTCTCATACTCTCTTTCCTCTCCCACTCTCGCCCACATTGCAGGCATTTCTATGCATGTAATAGTAGCCTCTTTACTTCCTCCAGACTCACCCTTCTCCTTTAATTTCCTTGTTGTGTACCCTTCTGTTAACCCTACCCATGTGTTTCCTCCTTCTTTCCTTTTTAAAGTCTATTAAATATATAACTAACAATATGGTGTACGAAGTAAGGCTGTCCGGATACCTGGCACCATTCCCTGGTAGCTACACTAATGACAACCTCAAACTGTTGTACAAAAATGGACTGTTACATCATGTGTTCCTGTTCTACCCTTCATCCTTAAAACTCATCCTCTTCTGTTGTTGTAGATGTCCTTTCTCTTGCAAATGGTAACGTTGCTGTACAAGTATCCGCTACACAGTGGTATTTCATCACCTTCATGCATCTTATTTCATGTACAGACCATTACACTGCCAAGCAAACCTTCAATGTGCCTGCAAATTACTAACTCATTTACCCCAGGTGATGTGCACCTCCCTGGCCATATGTTCACTGAAATAACAATGACTCCCCAGTAATATAACAATCTATACCTGGACAACACACTGGTTCAACTAGCCAAAAAGGTATTACTCAAAATAGTCCTGGCTGCTGCTTCTGCGACTACCAACATTCATGACAGCACCACTAAAGGTCACATCCAAGTTCAAACTATCACCTGACTGAAAAATCCTGTTCATAATGAATCCTACAGCCCCATCTCCTAGTAAACCATTGTCCAAACAGCTGCTACTGCTTCTATATTTATATTACTAACCTCTCATGTTACGTGTGAGTACTTTAAACACATGCTTAAAATTCTTACTATGTTTCCTATCTTTACCCCCTTCCTCCAATTCCCCTCCCTTGGGCAACCCTAAAACAAATCATGTATATCAAAGCATTTAAAGTATTGACTTTATCTCACCTAAAAATTCAATATGTCAACAGGAGGGCATTGTCAGGCAAGAGTTAAAATTTAGCTAACACCTAAGACAGAAACCTCAGATCAAGCAGGAATGCTTCAGTAGCACAAAGACACTGACAATTGTAAACAATTGATAAACCTATATGGTTATTGCCCACCCAGTAACTCAGCTCTTAGAACAGAACAAACCCTCCCTTCACAGCCCACCGGATATCTGTAAGCACTCTTCCCTCCCCATCCCCCCCGCCACCTTTCCCTCACAAAGTAGCCACAGATACTTTACGTATGTATAGAGTTCATTTTGATTACGTTCTGTTCCTATTTTATCTTTGTTCAGAGTTTTTTCTTGACTTGTAGCAATGTCTGTTTCTGTATGCACAAATAAATGCAAATAAATAAATAAAATAATGTATATAACTGGCCACGGTGGCAGCATTTTTTTGAAGCTGTTTATCAGTCTTCGCGTTACCGTGAATAAACGCTCTTCGGTATTGTCTGTGCCTGCCTAATCCTTGAGAGGAAAATTTTCTTTTGCCTAACATTACCAGGCAAAATAAAACAAAGCACACAAGTCTAAGCCTAATACACTAAGAAATTGATTTCAAAAAAATCTCACCCTCAGAGATGTTCCAATAAGCTTCTTTCATAGACTGGACTCCTTCCTAGTCTTGGCCCTATCCTTTCCCCCGGTACACTTCTTGTTAGCTCTAGCTCAGGTGGTAACTAGGGGATTTCTCATGACTGGAACCTCCTTTGTTCTGTTCCACCCTGCTATAGCTTTGGCACAAGGCGGGAATCTTTTGTCTCTCTGGATCCCCACCCCTCCTTCTAAATGGAAAAGCCCCAGATTTAAGATGGATTCCAGTACCAGATGACATGGTCACATGTCCTGTGAGACCCCAAGCCTTCCTTCTTCCTGGCCTGACTCACAGGAAGGCTTGCAAGTAAACAGAGCCATTTACAACCAATGGTCTTAGTTGATGGGAGCCATCAAGATTCCAAACCACCATTAATGGCCCACACTTTGCAAAATTACAATAGGACCTCAGAGTTATATCTCATATTTCTAGTTTCAGATACAAGAAAGATACATTTATACAAATAGGATGACCACACTCAGTAGATTATAAGCTTTGTAACGATACCTTAAAGAGACCTTTTGCATGAAGCATATTCCATTTAAATTATTTTCACACTCTAGCATACTTTCATAAAATCATATGGAGTGCAATGTCACAGCGGGCTCCTCTAATACTCCTACCTCTAGTATCCTTTGAGATGATAGGGATCAATATTGTGGGTTCCCTAGGAAAAAAAAAAGTGTTCAGGACCAACAACACATACTGGTTGTGGTGGACTATGCCACATGATATCCAGAAGTGGTCCCCATGCACTCAACAACAGCATGAACTGTAGCAATAGAGCTAGTTCAATTTTTTTCTTGAGTGGGCTTGCTTACCGAAATTCTGACCACCCAAGGGACAAATTTCATGTTCCGGTTGTTCAAGAAGGATAGGACACTTCTCAAGGTTAAGCCTCTCAGGACCTCTGTGTACCATCCCCAAATAGATGGCCTAGTGGAGAGGTTCAATCAAACCTTGAAAAACATGTTAAATAAATTTGTACACACTGATCCTCACAATTGGGACCAACTCACACCCTATCTTATGTTTGCAGTTTGAGAGGTGCCGCAGGCATCAGTGGGATTTTGCCCATTTGAGCTGCTTTATGGCCAGTGATCCTGGGGGATACTGGACCTTCTTAAGGACACATGGGAAGCAGGGCTGACTCCAGCATGTTTGCCGCCCCAAGTGGAGGAAAAAAAAAAAAAAAAAGCCTTGCCGCCGAACATGGAGGCAGAATGATAGTGCGGCCACCGAATTGCTGCCATTGACCGAAGGAGAGTCGCGTCCCATTAGGATAAGGCACGGGGGTGTGGGAAATGGACAAGGGAATTAGAGAAGCTAATTAAAGGGACACAGCAGATGGAGTAGTGGCGAGCTCAGGTTCTGCCCCCATGCCCCATTGGCTACTGGGGGGGAAGTGGTCTGGACACTGATGCACCCCAGAGTGGGAACTGAACTATAGTGGCCCCGCTGGAGAGCTGCAGCCAGAAAGCCCAAGAGGATGAAGATATTGTCACCAGAGTGGATGCCCTGGGGCACTGCTCTATCCCAGAGCAGGGACAAACTCAGAAAGAGTGTGCAGGTACATGCACTTGGCCAAGGGGGTGCTCACGAGAGGCAAGTGTGCCCCGTTAAACTCACACATTGTGCTTGCTCTGTCTCAGTGAGGCCCACATTAAAGAGTGTTGTGTGATCTGCATATTGTTCAAGAAACAGATTCAAGAGGCTTGTCCTGAAACAGCACCTGCTCAAACAGGCCATGAGGTTGTTTTGGCACCAAGGCCCTTGTTGAGTTGGAGGTCACCCTCGGGCTCCAAGAGTACTGTTGCTTCACGTTCAGAGTAGCACCTCTCTGAAGAAACAGAGGGGCTGCTTCCTGTCACCTGCGTCAAGGACAAGGTCACATAAGACTAGTCAAGACAGCTCATCTTCTCAGGGGAACACTTCTGCCTCCACTAGGAAAAGCATGGACTGGCACGCAGTTGGTGCTAGTGTGTGGGATGGCATGGGTACCTCTAGACCTTCCCCGGTACCAAGTAGGGAGGTTAGAAACCCCATACTGTTGACTCCAGTTCTGGCCCCTAGGCATCCATTGAATCCGTACCAACAAGGGAGATACAGGCACTGACTGTTTCCACCTTGGCAGCATACAAGGCGGCTACAGGCCTATTCTACCTTTTGGCCCTGATCTCTCCTTTGGTCCAATACTTCTATAGCCCCATCAACTGCTTGCCACTGAGCCCCCAGGTCTGGCGGCACTACACCCCAATGTTCCCCTTCCACATGTTGGGATTGGTACAGGGAACCTCAGTACTGGGAATCTCCTCAGCACTGCTGCAGGTGGCACCACAAATGTTACCTTGGCAGCTTTTACCACCCTCGACGTCAGTACCGTCAGACACGCTGGTACTGCTGTTGACTTTGGGATTGACACTGCTTCCAGCACCTGCATACTTGGTACCAATGGTACTGCTTACATGCCCATGCCTTTTCCTGCCTCGTTCTGGGCAACAGATGTCAGAATGCTTACTCACTCCCTCTGGTTTTGCTCCTCCCAGATCTCTAGGATCCTGAGGCTCCTTGGTGTCTGGGTCAGGATCATCCTCCTGCTCTCTGTAAGCTGAGATCATGGAGCTCCCACTCTTTGTCTCACTTGAAGACAAGATTGCTGGTGAGGTCTGCGTTGGTGACCATCAATCTGCTACAGGGCCAGGCACCAGAGGTCCTTCTCCCTGCAGAGCCTCCAGAGCCACTGCCCAGGTCTGTCAGCTCTGTAACAGAATCCAGCTTTGAGCCAGTTAAGGACCTTGTCTTGTTCTCTGGACGATTCTGTGCTGCCTGACTCATGCTTCCTTTCACTACCAGAGGATTAAGGCGTAACAAGACCTTTTGCAACATGTAACTGCTTCCCTCAGTATCCAAGTGAACTTATTGCAAGAGAACACCCACAAATTAGTGGATATGCTGCAGCCATCTGCTCCTGGGAGAGTTGCCCTCCCTATCAATGAGGCGGTCCTTGAACTGGCTAAGGCCCTCTGGAGCATTCTGGTTTGGGTACCGCTTGCAGCTAAATGCATGAAAAAGCACATATTCATTCCCCATGTAGGGGTTTGAAGGGTTTCACTCCCATCTGGCCCCAAATTCCCTAGCTGTAACTGCAGTGAATGACAGAACCCAGCAGGGTAGTTTTAAGTCCACCCCCAAGGAACGGGACTAAACGAATGGCCCTTATGGGCAGGAAGATTTACACCTCGTCTTCCTTACAGATGCAAATTGCTAACCAGAAAGCCTTGCTGTCCAAATACAATTTTGTTAACTGGGCAGCTATGTCAAGCAGCTGCCCCGAGGCCTCGCAAGAGGAATTTGGGGCATTTGTCACTGAAGGCTGCTTGGTGGTTAAGATGTCCTTGCAGTCCACGCTAGATGTTGGATACCTCGGCCCTGGTGATGGCCTGAGATCACCATGAGGAGGGCTTCCTGACTGCAGAATTCAGGCATTGGCCCAGCTGTCCAGCAAACTATTGAGGATTTGCCCTTTGATAGCCAAATGCTGTTCTCCAACAAAACTGATAAGATGCTGCACTCCCTCAAAGATTCCAGGGCTACCCTGTGATTCTTGGGGGTGTACATACCTGCAGTGCAGACATACCACTATGGCGTTCGGCAGCAGCAATATCATCCACAGTGCCCTTTTGGCCAACTTTTGCCTCCTCAGATGCAATGGGACTACTTCAGAAATGGACAGATCCCACAGAAGGAAGCAGTTGGACTCAGGGTTGGCCAGTCCACATGACCTACCCTGGCACCCCCCCCTAGTGTCCATTTTGACTCCTTGGTCCAGAGCACTGTTCCTGTCATTGCTCCTCCCTCCCCTTTTAGGACAGGCTAGCCCACTTTTACAATGCTTGGGGCTCAATCACTACCGACAGCTGGGTCGTAAGTATCTTCAGATCGGGTTATGCCATCCAATTCCTCTCCACATCTCCTCTTCACCGTCTCTTCATATCCCTCTTCAGGGACCCGTCTCATGAGATACTGCTCCTTGATCAGGACCACTCACTGCTGCCAGTACTTTCTGGTACCCACACACAAAGAATGGGGAAGACCCATCCTTGACCTTCTTGGCCTCAAATATATCTGGTACATGAGGTTCCGAATGGTCACTTTATCAGCTATGCCACTGTAGAAATTCTAGTGTAAACTAACTCCTAGAGAGGATCGATGAAGGAATAAGGAGAAGAAAAAAAAACACCTGTTTTCTTCACAGCGCAGAAGATACAGGACCAGAGTCACATCTGAATGGAGCTTTGTGTAAACTGACTTCTCAGAGTAGGGTTATTTGTGTTATAATTTGAAATACACCTGAGGGTCACCCTGTCCCAAAACCACCGACCAAGATTTATTAAGGGTCCATCACTGTGGTGGCATAATTTACTCAGCAGGTGAGAGCTAGGGGCAGGGTAGTGTTACAGCATGATAAAAGGTTATTTAATGGTAGACAAGATACTACAACTGGTTGTCAAAAAAAATTACATAACATATTTAAACCTGGAACAAACAGAACTGGATTCCACCTAACTACAATAACACTTTATAGATGAAGAATATAGATAATATAAAAAGTGTGTGTTCATTCAAATCATTCTATCATTTACTACTAAGTGTACTTAACTAAATATAACACACTTAAATAAAAGCTATATCTACATCTCTGTATGCACAAGCTATTATTTTCTAGGTTATTATTATTTTCTTCAAGGTTCCCCTTTGCCCAAATACCTCATTTGGTGCTGGATAATGACCAAGTCAGATTTTGAGCATTAGGTGCCTTTTGTGAGTTCCTGATGGGATGAACTTGACTCATGATATTCACTGGTCATTAGACCAGACTCACTGGAACCAATGCTCAGGAACAAACAGGTATGGATGCTCAGGAACACATAGTCAAACATGAACTGACTTGACCAGCCAGCTTTAAACTGACAGGGACCCTCTCCTGCCTGCCTGTCCTGCCCAGCCTCTGCCTCTCCACTCACTCTGGGTTGCTCTCAGTCCCAGTTTTCCTCTATCCCTCTGGCTGCCCTGTCCTCTCATCCTGTTTCTCTCCATTTACTCCCAGACTCTTTCTCTCGGTCTCTCTCAGGCTTCCCCCGCTCCTGTTCCTCAACTGTCCTCCTCCAATTGCCACTCTCCCTGCCAACCCCACAAGGGGAGAGGCCACCTACTCCCACTTTCTCAGAGGGAGGGGCTATCGCCTTTCCATGAAACAAAGACAGAGCATTCACCCTGAGCACACCCTAAATGATATATCCCAAAAGGTCAAACCCCTTTACCTTGTTTACATTTGCATTGTACAGGTGAGTCAGCCAGGGCATGTTGGACAACATTATAACTTATAGCAGGCTATGAAATACTCTTGAGTTCTACCAACTGGAATTATTTATGAACTGTTTAAAACAATCTTGTGTCTGGTTCTCCTTTGGTTTGCACTTTGGGTAGTTATTTCTGCCTGTGCAATCTGTATGTACAGTGGGTTTCAAACATGACATATTCAGAATGGCAATCCTTCATATGCACTTTGCCTAGTAAAAGGTTCAAGAAGTGGACAGCCAGGCCTTTGTGTGATTCTGGGACAAAGCAGAATATGTTTTTGATCATTAACAATCTGTTGACCACATCCCCAGTACTAGCATCTTATGACAGTTCCAGTCATCTCCGCAAACTAAACAGCTGTGGTTGCATTGAGGTGCTACTCCAGAATGATTGGCTGCCTGTAGCTTATTGTTATGGGCTGGGTTAAACCCCACTGAAACTGGTGGATGTAACTGCTGCCCTTCCATTCTGGCTAAATGACCGAGAATTTAAATGCCCCTTTGTTCATCAATAGCTGAAATAATAGAGGCCACTGCCCCAAACACAGGTCCATATGGCAAGGCTGAGCAGAAGCTGTATGATATGGCCCAAAGGATTTCCCAGGGGCTGACACAGCAAATGCAGGGTTGGGGCATTGACTGGTGGCACTATGTGTATTACTGTGTTTTTGAGATAAGCAGAACTGCAGGAGAAAACACCAGAGTGTAGAAGCAGCAGCAAAGCCAAGGACACAGCCATAATAAGCACTGGGAACATGGCCCTGAGAAAAGCCTAGAGAGAGCTTTTGGGCTAAGTGCTGACTGGAAAGGGGCTTGGAGCTGTGAGCAAAGAAATTGTCTCTTGTTTTATTCCCGTCATGTTCTGGGGGAAAGCACTTTGTACATTTCTTGGAAATAAACAGAAATGCATCAAAGAATATTGGACTCTACCAATAATTTCTCCTAACTGGGACAACCTGCAAAACCTCAAAATTCTGCCCCAAGCCTCAACATTCATGGAGGATAGTTCTACAAATAGTTATTAGCCAGGATGGGCAGGGAATGAGCAACAGGGAATGGATCACCGTTGTGTTCATTCCCTCTGGGGAACGGATTACCTGTTCTGGCCACTGTCAGAAGACAGGATACTGGGCTAGATGGACCTTTGTCTGACCCAGTATGGCTGTTCTTATGCTCTTAACTGCTCAGGTCAAAAGAGGTAACAATATTATTCTGTGAGGGTTTCAGATTCCAAGAGCAGTTACACCCAACTAGGGAGAGATAGTCTGGCAAATGTATGGGTGTGAATGTGGTATACAAGATAGTTGCAAGGTTTGATAATTTCAAGCTTATGAGAGACCAACAGCCACTAGTGACACAAACAGTAAAAAGCTAGCCCCTTATTACAAAGGCAAGTGGTGAGATTTAAACCATTAGGAGAATATGAACCATGGAAGTCCCTAGTGAGTGTTTTTTTTTTTTTGTTTTTACACACACACACCCGTACACCCAGAGAAGTAGAAGAAAATATAAATACTCTTTCTGGAAGATTGCAATGGAACATGACTTTATTTCTTAGACTGCAGAACCCCAACACACAAGAACCACTCTGCCCCCCCAAAAGGAGGATGGTCCCTAAAGCAGAGATGACCAGGAAGATACAACTCAAAGATCCTTCCCTACTTATTGTGTCACTTGATAGGCTGTGGAAAGGAACAACTTTAGAACAAAAGCTGGTTGGAAAAATCAAAAAGTATTTCTGGCAAAAAAATTGAGCGAAAAATCTTTGTGCTAAACTTTTCTGTAAAAAAAAATATTTGTTTTCTGAGGGAAATTTTGAACAGATTTGAAGAAAAAAATTTCCAGTCAACATTTTGAAACCAGATGAAAATTTGTCCCTGTGTTTTGATTCTTTAAACTAAAATGCTGAAATAGAACATTACGTCAAGATAAAATGAAAATCATTTTAATATTTATGTGAAATTGAAATTTATCAGAATAGATATTTTCCTGTAAAAAAATTGTTTAACAAAGCCATCTTTTTGGAGGGCCATCTATAATTAGATCTGTGTGAGAAAAAGGGACACACCTGGGTCCAATAGCCATGGATGTTCTTCTAGATTTGCAGCACCATTGTCAACATTAAAAGGCATCTCCTCTCATTTTGGTATTATGGACCACAGTTTGCCATCTCTGAATTAGAACCTTTTGGGGGTATAGGATGATTTCAAGTATATTATCTCCACCTCCCCCGCCCATGAGGGAATAAAATGCTGGAAATAGCAGCTCAAGTTGCTAAGAAAATTCTGTAGCAAAAAGACCCATATTAGCTCATTTGTAGCGCAGGCCCCATGTCAGTTATCAGAATAACCTTGAGCAGCTGCTCATGGGTCAACAGATAAGAATGTTGCCAGCCTTAGAGATAGAACTTCATCTTAAGTGCTCCATGCTTAAAGGATGCACACAGACACAATAAATAATTTTATCCGCCCACTAAGAATCTACACAGCTCCAGAACTCAGCACCTTCTGCTGCACTGAACTATCAGCTCACTTCTTAGAAAAAAAAATCACCTGCATCACAGAGGGCTTCTCAGGACACTAATAACTACACGTCAGACAAAAGACAGAGAATGCAACCTTCCTTTAAATTTAACCCATTCACCCAACTGGAAATCTAAGAGGATCCCAGATCCTCCATTACATTGCGACTTTGACCCTAATCTTTCTTGCCCAGTGAAAGCTGTGCGCGCCTCAGACCCCTTCTAATAGAAATCATCCTCACTTCCTTTGAGGAGAGAATCATAGAAAGAAGGGATGAAGAGACTTGTTTAGTTCATCCCCCTGCATTGAGGCAAGGCCAAGTAAACTTAGAATATTCCTGACAAGCATTTGACTAACCTTCTCTTAAAAACCTCCAATTTTATCTGTAAAAAGAAAAGGAGTACTTGTGGCACCTTAGAGACTAACAAATTTATTAGAGCATAAGCTTTCGTGAGCTACAGCTCACTTCATCGGATGCTGGACCACATTTCCCTATTCCGCTTCTGAGAATGTCACATGGGACTGTATCAGAAACATTACTAAAGTCAAAATATAGCATGTCTATTGCTTCCCTCATCCATTAGCCAATAACTCTGTCAAAGAAGATATTAGGTTGCTTTGGTGTAATTTATTCTTGACAAATCCATGTTGGCCATTCCTTATAGACCTATTACCCTACAGCTGTTTACAAACTGATTGTCCACTACTGCTCCCTCACCGTCATCCCCCCACATTGCTGGCTTCCTCCAGGCCTTGGGGGTGCTCAACTTCCTGCTCCATCCCATGCCCCACCTCCACCCACCCCCTTTCCCCAAGCCTCCACACCATCTCTTCCCATTTCTGCTCCACCCCAGACCTCACCTCCACCTGTGCCCTTCCTCCAAGCCCCAACCCCTGCCTCTTCCCACCCAGATCCACCCCCTCCTCCAAGCATGCCTTGTCCCTGCTCCTCCAACACCTCCTGCATGCTGTGAAACAGCTGATTGCGACAGGTGGGAGGTGCCGGGGGGGGAAGGGGGAGCTTGGTTGCTGGTGGGTGCTCAGCACCCACTAAATTTTCCATGGGTGATCCAGCCTTGGAGCATCCATGGAATCAGTGCTGAAACATCCCCCTAAATTTAACATAATCCAGCCATTACTTAATAAACCATTGCTTGATTCAGCCAATCTCTGCAGCTACTAACTGGTATCTAACCTCCCATTCCTGTGCAGGCTAATGGTGAGGTTCACCAAGGGTACACTGTGTTTTACAACCCACTGCTATAAGTCTGAGAGCACAGGTCTACAGACACAGGCTCACTCCCCTGCACTAAAAACAGTAGTGCAGAAGCTGCCACTCGTGCGGATGTTTGGGCTCTGAAACCTAATCCCTTCCCTGGGTTTCATAGGTTAAGCATCTACATAATGCTGTAACGCGAGCCCCACAAACCCAAGTCTGTAGACCTGGACTCCGAGACTGGTTGCTGCAGGTTTTAAAACACAATGTAGATGTACCCAAAGGTCCCTCCAACTCTACCTGTAAGGCCAACAGTCTGGTCCCCTCCCTATCAGGCTTCACATGAGGACATGCAGCAGAGCTGGCACTAGTGGCCCTGATGGATGATTTACTCCTGGCCATGGGCAAGAGCTATACATGGGCAAGGGTCATACATCCACGACGCTACTGCTGGAACTCCACATAGCATTGTTGGTAACTCTGACTCAAAGCCACTGGAAGTCAAGAGTGGATTATTCAAGTGAATGCTCCTCCAATAACTTCTTAGAGTAAGTGAATTAAAGTGCTCTTCCAGTTAGGAATTTTAGCAAAAAAAGTCAGTAATGCAGTAAATACAGTACTACTGCTTTAACAACAAAATTCCCTTTAGCCCATTGTAAATTATTATCCCAAGGCAAAAACCAAAAGCCCTTGTTAAATTGGAATACAGATTGGAAAAGTATGGGTAATTTAAAGAACGTAAATCGTTGAGAATATTTTAGATTTTGGAAAAAGAACCCCACAAATATAAGAAAAACATGGAACCTCTAAATTAAGGTTTAACTTTAAAATTCAGTTAAGTTAACCAAACAATATTTACTCTCCTTCTCTTGACCATTTTGGGGATTAAAGGAAATTGGCTTATAGCTGAATGATTTCAGCTCTTCCGTGCTTGAATTTTAAGTCCTTTAGCACATGTTCTTTTCAGCATACTAAATTGCATGGGATTCTTTAATCAGAGCCTTTGTTGGGGATACTCCATGCACTAAGGGGGAAACATTCCCCATATCATTAATCTATATTTCCTCTAGTATATCCTATGAGGGATTGTGTTGAGAGATATAGCCAGATTCTGACACTCTTCCTCATGCTGAGCAGCACCTAACTCTACAAGTGGTCCCACTGGACTCAGCAGGACTATTCATGCAGCAAGGACCTACACAGCACGAGAAGTTTCTCAAGAATGAGAATCTGGCCCATATATAAATGCCCATTTGTAGATATGGAAAGCACCCCATTACTGAGGGAGGGTGGCAGAGAACTCCTGTGCCATTTTAAACGGTTATTTAATTCAAGCTCATACAACATGCTCATGGTCTGTTGGATTATGAACTTTTAACTAGACACAAGTGTGATGATATTCCTGTTCCACAGAGCCACATTAAAGGCAAGAAAAGCAATACTTTAACCAGCTCCTATTAATACTCTCACCAGACTGTTCATAAATGGAATCCACGGACACCCTCTCTCTCTCTCCCTCTCTCTGAAAGGTACAAGTTACGCCCATTGTAGCTAATGGAAACCATTCTGACTCTGTGGAGAGAATAGGGCCCCATATTTTCACATTAAGCCTGTCAGTGTGGTTACCCAGGAATCCCAGTGGAATTCTCTGCTGCTTCTCTCTAGTGAAGTTCAGTTTTATTGTGAGATCAAACTCCAGCTAATTCTATTTGAATTTCTTGGGAAGTTCAGATACAAACTCCAGACAGAGAGAACGATGGTGGGCAACTGCCCAGGGCACTGTGGTCAGGGGGACACCATGGCCAAGAGGCAAGGAGCAGGGAAGGCCTAGTGTGTGAGGTCGTGGAAGGGAGCTCGGGGCAATGAGCGGGGGAGGCAGTGGGCCCCCAGGGTGATGGGGGAGCCCAGGGAGGCAATGGGGGCCGGAGGAGAGTCCCGAGCGGGGGTCAGGGGCAAAGGGGGGGAGCCCAGGGAGGCAGCAGGGCCCATGGGGGTGAGGGGGAGTTCAGGGAGGCATGGGGGTGTGTGGGTGGGAAGCCCGGGGAGGCAGTGGGGGACAAAGAGGCCAAAATATAAGTTCGCCCAGGGCACTAATTTCCCTAACCCCAGCCCTGACCTCACATTAGCTGCTCCTGAAAATGTCTTGCTCTGCAGTCCCCAGCTTCTACCCTCCCAGACACAGAGATGTTGCAGAGCTATCTGTGATCTGCACATACCAGGTGTGATACCATGGTTTGTCTCTAGCAAAATATCTGAGGTTTTAAAATCTGATTCCCATCTTCAACTTCACCGATTTATACTTCAATGTCTCACACTGCACCAACTCAAAGAAACAGGCTGTTACTGGACAGTTCAATATCTTGACATGTGGATCGCTCAAACCCTGCTGAAGTTGGCCCAGCACATTTGACACACACAGCATAGCAGTGTTATTTAAATTCTATGGGCTGTATGTCTGGAATTATTTACAGGTCCCATACTCAGGCACAGAGTTGGACAGGGGGATGAGACTGGATTTCACAATATAGAAGCCCACTTTGCTTGTCTTGTAGTAAGTTTCTTTATCAGGAATTTCTAAGCATTGAAGTCAGTCTTTCCTTGAAACCAAATCTGGGCTCACAGTGCTACAAGAGTGGGACAATTCATAAATACGCACAGTCTGTAACTGGGTAAAATCTATGATTACTGTAAATATATAAACCTCTTCTCTCAAAATCACCTTTGGGAGCTAATCCGAGACACAAATTTACTTGAATTCAATTGCCTGCTTGCCCTTTGTCCACTGACTTCTGGAATAAAACACATTTCTAGTGGATTCAAAATTACATTCCCAGTTCCAGTCTGCCCAGCTCAATAAGTGAAATAAAGCAGGCACTTACCCATGGCAACCTGAAGAGAGAGGAGAAACAGCCAAAGCAGCTGAGCAGAGATATGCCTCTTCATTGCCATCCTGACCCCGTGCCCTCCTGACACTGTACTGGCTTCTGTGTCTGACAAGTGACAACAAAGCACTTGCAGGGAAATATATAGATTCAGAGGCTGGCATCAGCTGCCAGAAGGAACCAATAGAAACAACATTCACCTTTTTAGACATTATCAGAGAGTTTATCTAAAACTTTATGCAGCCAAAACATCCAATACAATTCTAAAACTCCAGCTGTGACCATATATGAGTGACGAGTCCGCTTCTGATGTCATGTTCGCTTCAGTCTCGGATCATCATGTAACCACCCTCCTTGGCATAGGGCAGAACAGCGTGAAAAATGATTCTGCCTTATTAGGCAAATAAATGTGGAGCCTTGAATGCTGATCATTGTATAATTTGAGAAAAATAAACCTCCAAAATCCAACCCCTCAGAGATGTTGGGGTCCAGTTTTAGCTTCACCACTAAAACCACACAGCTGAGACAGTACCCCTGGGATCAGCTGCATCAGAAACACAGGGAACCACCCCTGCTCCTCCTGTGGAACTTAGACTGCTCAGGGCCTCCTGAATGGAGCATGAATGGCAGTGGTAAATTGGAGGGAGGAGTGTGTCATAGAGCTTCCTTCTTAACATGTGACTATCACTTGCAACAGAGGCTTGTAGGGCTTTCTGTTCAGGCTGTTAGACCTTGTTCTTAATGCTTATTGATTTGATTACGAATAGAGCCCATTGGGAATTTTCCAATGGACATCCAGACTCTGTGGCTCCAGACCAGACCCTGTACACAGACTGCCTCAGAGTTGGGGATGTCCGGGCTTCCAGGGTCCCCTGAACCTTAGCTGAACTGTAACCTTTGGAGCTTGGATTCTTAGGCTCAGATTTCACTTCCGCTTGAGCCAGGGCTCTAAGGACTTCCTGGCAGCCAGTGGAGAGTCAGGAGTTTAGAAATCCTAGGAGACACAACTGAGTTCTCAGGCTCAATTTCCATTAGACATTTTCAAATGAATTTCTTTTTTCAGATTTTTTGCTTTCATGGGAAATTTCAACTTTTTGTTCAGAAATAGAACAATTTTTTTTCAGGAATGGAAATTCCGACTTTTGACCAGGTCTGGTTATCAGTGACTATCCCTGGTGCTGCAGTGTAGTTAGCAACCCTTTCCAGGACTCTCAGTGCAGGCCAGTGTTTAGGGCTGCCCTGTGTGGTAACTCTAGGATACACAATCTGCATTAGTCCGCCTGGCAGCTAGAGAGAACACCAGGGTCCTGCTTGATTGCATCAGTCTGGATAGAGCTTCTGTTGTGTAGTCAGTGCAGCTGAATCCCACCTCTCCTGTACCAAGGAGAGCACTACATTGGCCATAAGGACATGAGGCCCCCTCGGTGGAGACATCAGCAAGGAAAAACAATGGAGCACATTATGTAACACATTCAGGCAGTGGTTTTCAAACTGGGGCGTGCCCTCCTAGGGGGAAGAGAGGACCGTTCAGGGGGGTTGAGTGGTGATGTTCAGGCTTCAGCTCAGCACCGCAGGGCTAGGGGAGGTAGTTCCACCTGCACCCCCAACTCACCTCTTTTTGTCTAGGTTGGGGAGGCGCAACCAAAACTTAACTCAAAGTTTGAAAACCACTGCATTAGGGGGCTGGTGGGTCCTTAATTTTGCATGGCAGATTGTGTGCATCAGTGTTACAAAGTGTAACAAGGGGGTAGGTGGGTCCTGAATATCACCAAAAAATGGGATGAGTAATTAATGGACAGCCCCCACCACCTCCACCCAGTGGAAAGGTGGCCCGGGGAGGGGCAATCAAAGATTAAATTCAGCCTGAAGAAGCCATGTGTCAGTGTTGAAGAATGGCTCACTGGCTGGCCTGCCCCCAGTGGCTGGGCATGGCATAGCAGGTTCCCCCTGACAACAGACACTCCAGCCCAGCTGCAGCCTGCTTCTTCTCAGGACTTGGCCCTCTGGCTAGCTCACTTATAGTCCTTCCTTTCCAGGATAGCAGAGAGCCCCACAGATAGAAGTCCAGCAGCCTCACACTGAGTTTTTGATCCAAGTCCAAACTCACTAGTCCTTCCACCCTTGTTCTCCAGGGACCTTGCACCACCCTTCTCAGTGGGCTATCAGAGTTCTCAGACCCTCCCTCTCCTCTGGATTGCAGCCCAAGGACCCTGTAGTGAGCAGGCAAAATCTGTGTGTTCAGATCCCACACACACTGCCGCCCTGGGCTTCTTCCTACCTCAGTCTGTCAGCAGACCTTTTCCAGAGCCTCTTCTAGGCCCGGTATGAAACTGTATTTTTCTCAGCCTCCGTGACCACTCCATGTTCCCAGGCACCACAGCTTCTCCAGGTTCACCCTTCTTTCTGGGCCAGAACTCACAGGGCTCCTGCATGGAGCTCCCCAAGCCCTTTTGGGCTGGAACATTCCTCCATCTTAAGTTCCCCCTGTGCTCCATTCCTCACCTGAGCACCTGCCAGTGCTTTCTCCTTGGAAATCCAGATCCTCTCTTTTATCAAGGCTCACTGCCAGAGCTTGCTCCACACTTGTGTTTTCTCCCTTTCTCCTCCTGCACTTTTGCCAGAGTATTCAAGGGAGGATCTCAAGACCAACTCTTCCCCTGAGCTTCCCTCTCTCCTTCTGCCATTCCTTTTTATTAGTCACCCAGCTCCTCCCCAGCTGGGTCTCATCCTTCACTGGGCCAACCATGCCCAGTCATTTCCACCAGGTGCCTTATTTGAGCTCTCCAGCTCCCTCTAACTCTGTCAGTTCCAGATTGGATATATACCCCATCACTGTAGGTATGTGTTAGAGCAGGCTTACCTGAGGAGAGTTTAGCATGAAATTTTAAATCTGCCCCTCACAGCAGGTGTGGTGCAAAGCAGAAGGCATGGATGACTGGCACCTCCCCATACTGAAGGGGGTACAATCTAAAGGAGAGGATATGTGATTGCCCCACATGTCCTCTGTCTAGTGACTCCCCTGCCTTGCGCCCCAGAGGGCTGCTGCACTCTCCCCACCCCACATTACCTGCTGGGGGGGGAGGCCTCTGTCCTTCTCTTCCTGTGCCTCCCTCCCTGGGGCCAAGCATGGAGGGAGGGGCTCTGGCTCACTAGGCCCCTGTCCCAGGCAGCAGAGAGGTGGATTTTAGAGGACATAGTCTCTCCTTGTCCCTTTGGATTCCCCAGATGTCCCTCTGGGGCCAGAATTGCAGGATGGTGATGAAGGGAGCCCATGCCAGTGAACAGAAGCAAGGTCCACTAAGCAGCTTTCACAACTACGTTCAGGGAGGGCCAAGATGGAGCAGGCAGTCCTAGTCAGGTTGTGTGTTGAATCAGAGCAGGCGGGGACAGATAGAGGCTCCATTGTGAGAAGCAAGCAATGAAATTGCAGGATCTCCCACCAACTGAGGGGTCAGGGAATACCTGGGACAGCAATGCAGTGAGGGAAAGCTCAGTGGTTTGAGGATTGGCCTGCTAAACCCAGGGTTGTGAGTTCAATCCTTGAGAGGGCCATTTAGGGATCTGGGGCAAAAATTAGGGATTGGTCCTGCTTTGAGCAGGGGGTTGGACTAGATGACCTCCTGAGGTCCCTTCCAACCCTGATATTCTAGGATTCTATGAATGCACCCTGCTTCAGCACCAAATGAGATGATGGGTATGGCAGAGGCCCCTGGTGAATCAGAAAGCCCTCAAGTCTGATGGCCAGGAAGCTGGAAACTGCACCCAACACCATTAGTAATGACAAATGAGCTGAACTGCTGATCTCAGAAAGAGAAGGGGGCATATTTGGCCACCAGCCTGTCTGGGGTAGCCCTACCAGTTCTGGCCTCTGTTAGCATGGAGGAGCCTGACAATTACCAAGCTCTGTGCCCAGATGGGAAGCAGGCAAAGGGGGCCACATCTAATTCCAGGCACACAGGACACAAATGGCTGAGATGCTCCTAAGTCTCCCTAAGGATCTGCAGGGGCTGGTGCAGATGGCTTCTCTAATGGTACCTGTGGCAACACTGGTGGACTAATGCAGATTGTGTATCCTAGAGTTACCACACAGAGCAGCCCTAAATACTGGCCTGCACTGAGAGTCCTGGAAAGAGTTGCTTACTACACTGCAGCACCAGGGATGGTCACTGATATGGGAGTGCCAGGGTGCTACTCTAAAGTACAGAGTGTCACAGTAGGCCTTTTTGTTTAGACTAATTCAGTCTGTCTGTTTCTTTTTTTGCCACCTTTTACCAAAAAACCATGTTGTTCATAGAATCATAGAAATGTAGGGCTGTAAGGGACCTTGAGAAATCATCAAATCCAACCTGCTGTGCTGAGGCAGGACTGAGTAAATCTAGACCATCACTGGCAGGTGTTTATCCAACCTGATCTTAAAAACCTCCAGTGCTGAGGATCCCACACATCCCTTGGAAACCTGTTCCAGAGCTTAGTTACCCTCATAGTTAAAAAGTTTTGCCTAATATCTAACCTAAATCTCCCTTGCTGTAGATTAAGTCCATTACTTCTTGTCCTAGCTTCAGTGGACCTGGAGAACAATTTATCACCTTCCTCTTTATAACAACCCTTAACATATTTAAAGACTGTTATCCGGTCTTCTCTCAGTCTGTGTTTTTCAACCTTTCCTCATAGGTCAGTTTTCTAAACACTTTATCATTTTTGTTGCTCTTCTCTGAACTCTCGCCAGTTTGTCTACATCATTTCTAAAGTGTGGCATCCAGAACTGCATGCAGTATTCCAGCTGAGGCCTCACCAGTGCCAAGTAGAGGGACAATGACACTCCTGTTAATACACCAGAGAATAATATTATCCCTTTTTGCAACTGCATCACATTGTTGGCTCAACTTCAAATTTTGTGATCCGCTGTATCCCCCATATCCTGTTCAGGAGTACTATCACCTAACCAATTATTCCCCATTTTGTAGTTGTGAATTTGATTTTTCTTTCTTAAGTGAAGTACTTTGCATTTGTCTTTATTGAATTTCATCTTGTTGATTTCAGACCAATACTCTAATTTGTCAAGATCATTTTAAATTCTAATCCTGTCCTCTAAGTGCTTGCAACCCCCTCAGCTTGCTGTCATCTACTTTTTTATAAACATACTGTTTACTCCATTATCCAGGTCATTAATGAAAATATTGAATAGTGCCAATCTCAGGACAGATCCTCTGGGACCACACCAGATACGCCCTCCCAGTTTGAAAACAAACCATTGAGTACTCTTTGAGTATGGTCTTTCAACCAGTTTATAGTAATTTCATCTTTTACTTCATAGTAATTTAATCTCAACCACATTTCCCTTGTTTGTTTATGAGAATGTAATGTGGGACAATATCAAAAAGCTTTACTAAAATCAAAATACATCATGTCTATTGCTTCCCCCTTATCCATTAGGCCAGCAACACTGTCAAAGAAGGGACTTAGGTTGGTTTGGCATTATTTGTTTTTGACAAAATCTATGCTGGCTATTCCTTATAACCTTATTATCCTCTAGGGGTTTATAAATTGATTGCTTAATAATTGGTTCCAGTATCTTTCCAGGTATCAAAGTTAGGCTGACTGGGCTATAATTCCCCAGTTTCTCTTTGCTCCTTTTTAAAAATATAGGTACTATATTTGCCCTTCTCCAGTCCTCTGGTACTTCACCAATTCTCCAAGAGTTTTCAAAGATAATTGCTAACAGTTCCGAGCTTGTTTCACCTAGTGCATTAAGTGCCCTGGATGAATTTTATCAGGCCCTACAGACTTGAATACATCCAATTTATCTATATATTATTTCATACAATCATAGAATCATAGGACTGGAAAGAATCTCAAGAAGTCATCTAGTCCAATCCCCTGCACTCCTGGCAGGACTAAGTATTATCTAGACCATCCCTGACGTATTTGTCTAACTTGCTCTTAAAAATCTCTAGTGATGGAGATTCCGCAACCTCCCTAAGCAATTTATTCCAGAGCTTAACCATCCTGACAGTTAGGAAGTTTTTCTTAATGTCCAACCTAAACCTCCCTTGCTGCAATTTAAGCCCATTGCTTCTTGTCCTATCCTCAGAGGTTAAGAAGAAAAAATTTTCTCCCTCCTCCTTGTAACAACCTTTTATGTACTTGAAAACTATTATCATGTCCCCTCTCAGTCTTCTCTTTTCCAGACTAAACAAATCCAATTTTTTTCAGTCTTCCTGGTCATGTTTTCTAGATCTTTAATAATTTTTGGTGCTCTTCTCTGGACTTTCTCCAATTTGTCCATATCTTTCCTGAAATGTGGCACCCAGAACTGCACACAATACTCCACCTGAAGCCTAATCAGCGTGGAGTAAAGTGGAAGAATTATTTCTCATCTCTTGCTTACAACACTCCTGCTAATACATCCCAGAATGATGTTCACTGTTGTTACACTGTTGACCCATATTTAGTTTGTGGTCCACTATGACCATTCCTCAGTACTCCTTCCTAGGCAGTTATTTCCCATTTTGTATGTGTGCAGCTGATTGTTCCTTCCGTAGTGGAGTACTTTGCATTTGTCCTTATCATCCTATTTACTTCAGACCATTTCCCCAGTTTGTCCAGATCATTTTGAATTATAATCCTATCCTCCAAAGCACTTGCAACCCCTCCCATCTTGGTATCATCTACAAACTTTATAAGTGTAGTTCCTATGCCATTATCTAAATCATTGTGGATATTGAACAGAACTGGACCCAGAACTGATACCTGCGGGACCCCACTCATCATGCCCTTCCACCATGACTGTGAACCGCTGATAACTACTCTCTGGGAATGGTTTCCAACCAGTTATGTACCTTCCTTATAGTAGCTCCATCTAGGTTGCATTTCCCTAGTTTGTTTATGAGCAGGTCATGCCAGACAGTATCAAAGCTTTACTAAAGTCAAGATATAGCACATCTACCGCTTCCCCACTATCCACAAGGCTTGTTATTCTGTCAAAGAAAGCTATCTGGTTGGTTTGACATGATTTGTTCTTGACAAATCCGTGCTGACTGTTACTTATCACCTTATTATCTTCTAGATGTTTGCAAACTGATTGCTTTATTATTTGTTCCATTATCTTTCCAGGTACAGAAGTTAAGCTGACTGTTCTGTAATTCCCCAGGTTGTCCTTATTTACCTTTTTATAGATTGGCACTATATTTGCCCTTTTCCAGTCTTTTGGAATCTCTCCCGTCTTCCATGACTTTTCAAAGATAAGTGCTAATGGCTCAGATATCTCCTCAGTCAGCTCCTTGAGTATTCTAGGATGCATTTCATCAAGCCCTGGTGACTTGAAGACATCTAACTTGTCTAAGTAACCTGTTCTTTCCCTATTTTGGTTTGCATTCCTTATCCCTTGTTAATATTCATTGTGTTGAGTATCTGATCACCATTCAGCTTTTTAGTGAAGTTATTAGCTCTCCTTCCCAAATAAGTAGAAGACCTACACTTTCCTTTGTCTTTCTCTTACTCCTAATGTATTTAAAGGATCTCTTTATATTGATCTTTATGATTCTTTATGGGTTTGACTGATTTTGTGCTTTGTATTATAGGTTGTATGGCATATTACAAACTTTTATTCATTTTCTCACAGTTAGGCTTACAGTTACGGTAAGCCTAGTAGGCCCCAATTATCACTACAGGTCCCCTGGAGAAGACAACATGGAGGCAGAGGGGACTGATGCCAGCCTAAGCCATCAAGTCTCTGAGAAGTCCATTATTATTCCTGATGTCAGGCTGCCAGTTCCCTCAGCTGCTGGACACCCAGTGAGCAGTTCCCAGCCCGCAGGACAACCTCAGAGGATTCACAAGCCACCAAGATTGGCTGGACCCTATCACAGGTCAGAGCAACTGCACCTGTATTTCCCCCTAGTGGTCGAGCAATGGCACCCACTCTTAGGCTTCTGGCTCTTCAGCCATTACCTCTCTTGAGGCTGATACATGTGTCTCTTTCTTTCTCTCCTGACCTGGGTATTTCCAGGCTGCATGGTTCCTTGCCTACACTGTGAATTCCCCAGCAAGGCAGACTGCCTCAGTGGCCTTGCTTTGCCCTCTCCTCACAGGCTATAAACAGAGTAATTGCTCACCATTAACTTACTGCACAGCTCTTTCTAAGCAAGCAGGTTTATTCTTAAAGTGAAATTATTATGGAGAAAACATATCATCTATCTATCTACATATATAAAAGAACCTACACATGTGCTAATACATGTGTGATTTGTGTGTGTGTGTGTGGTTACAAGTTCATAACAGCCTTGTCTCAGAACAAGCACACTGATGAATAATTTAGCCTCATCCTTTATATAGCCTGGTTCTTTGATCTGGGAACAGGTAATTTGTAAGCAATAGATCTCTCTTCAGAGCATAGCTTCAAAAGGTTGGGTCCAGAGATGTAAATTATCCCAAATATGTCCTAAGAAACACACTCAACTTTAAAAGTTTGCATTGTTTCAAATAGTCCTTTGAAGCTCATAAAATTTCAGAGGGTTTAGTCAGGCCTTCTATCTAGGGGAGTTACATACAATCTGACAATATGACACACACATTTTCATTTTTAATACAATGAACTACTAAGATATTTAAATGTAATTCAATAAGGTTTGTCCTGGAAATTGTCTGTCACAGGCCTTTTCTGTCCTGGGAAGGATGAGGGGAAATAAGGCATGAGGATATGCAAGGCTCAGCATATGGACTCTGCTTTCTAGAAAGTTCTGAAGTCACCCACATAGGGCTTTGGCGCCAACAGTGGGATCCACCTGGACATAGGTGGATCCCCATTAACACTTTTGTTGTCCCCTCACCTCCTATTGCTGTTCTCAAGGTGATTCAAGATAGCTGTTTTTGACCTACTGTGCCACACCCCCACACCAAATACAGCCGCACCATCTACATCCTGTCATACTTCTCAGATGCTGGTCCACATACACCAACTAGTGTCTGTGATGTGATTCAGGTGGGAGGTTTCCAGATCACAAATGTTTATAAGCCACCAAATGTTAACCGGACCAGCAAGTTTTGCCGAGACTAGCTCACCCAGCTGTCTACATAGGTGGTTTCAACAGCCACAATCCTGAGTGGAGATACTCAGCATCAAACTCTAATGGAGACAAACTGGTGGAGTGGTCATCTAACATCAATCGTGCCCTTACCCATGATGCAAAGCAGAGAGGCATATTCTGCTCAGCCAGATGCTCTCAGGAATACCTCATGATTTGTGCTGGGTGTCAAATATGATCATTCCAAACCTGCATCATATCTGGTCTTAGAAGATTTCCCACACAGCCAACACAAACCTTCTGTTATCCACATCATCCTAAAACTCCCAATCATTAGAACTTTTAACAAGCCAAGATGGAACGTCAAGAAGGCAGAGTGGTAGAAGTACTCAGATGCTCTAGAAAAAAGTGTTATCTCCATACCATCATGCATAACCCCAATCAATGAAGCTTATAGTCTATTCCAATGAGCCATTTTTAGTGCTGCCAGTACATTTGTACCATGCAGCCACCATCCAGCCTATACACCAGGCCTTGAGGCTGAATGTGCTAAACTCCTCAGTCAGAACGAATCCTTTGGTGATCCAGATATTTCTGATAATCTAATCAGGTCACTGGATGCTGCCAGATGGGCACAATGGGAAGACACAACTTGGAATCAAGACATCACCCACTCAAGCCAGAAAGGCTTGAATTTGATTTGTCATCTCGGTGCAGCTCAGCAACCAACAACCTTAAGCCAACCACCTGTCAAACCAAACCATGCTGCCAGCCATCTGCTGAATTGTCAAAGTCCCTAAATGAGAAGCATGTGAGATGACAAGTTTGTGATGAATGGTGTCAGTGGCATCAGAGAAATACCTCTCAGCAACTCAGAGAGCCATTCACAGCCTCAGATTTAGACAAAATTCTGAGTGGCACTGCTGCTGGCTATGACAACATATTGCCAGAGTTTTTGAACTACCTTGAGAGTTGTTTTCATCAGTGGCTGGAGCACTTCTTCATGCAAATGGTCAACAAAAAGTGACTTTTGAAGACACGGTGAATATCAAAAGTCATTGCTCTCCTGAAGCTGGAGAAAGACCCACATAATGTTGCAAGCTATCAACTGATATCTCTGTTGTCTGTTCCATTCAAGGTGCTTTCCCAACATTAATTGAAAATGGTTTTCAAAAAAACCTGGAGACAGGTGTCATATTTCTGGACCTGACAGCAACATATGACAGTCTGGCAGATGGGGGTTTTTAGTCAAGTGCACCCCCAGCATGGATAGCCAGTGTTGTTGACATTCTCATCCGCAACAAACATTTCTGAGTGCACATGGGAAACAGTGCTTGGAGAAAACAAGCAAACTGTCTACCCCAAGACTTTGTGCTGACACCTATGCTTTTCAACCTGTACAGAAACAACCTTCCATGTACCCAGTCCCACAAGGTCACATATGCAGATGACATTTGTCATCTGTTGAGAGTCTTTGGGTTAAGTTTAGAAGCAAGAGCAACAAGGGTGATGTCGGGGTGTGTGTGTGCTATAGACCACCAGACCAGGAGGATGAGGTAGATGAGCCTTTCTTCAGACAATTAATTGAAGTTTCCAGAGCACAGGCCCTGGTTCCAATGGGGGACTTCAATCACCCTGACATCTGCTGGGAGAGCAATACAGCAGTGCACAGACAATCCAGGAAGTTTTTAGAGAGTGGTGGGGACGACTTCTTGGTGCAACCACTGGAGGAACCAACCAAGGGCCGTTCTTCTCTTGACCTGCTGCTTACAAACAGGGAAGAATTGGTAGGGGAAGTAGAAGTGGGTGGCAACCTGGCAGCAGTGACCATGAGATAGTTGAGTCCAGGATCCTCACAAAAGGAAGAAAGGAGAGTAGTAAAATACGGACCCTGGACTTCACAAAAGCAAACTATGACTCCCTTATGGAAATGATGGGCAAGATCCCCTGGGAGGCTCATATGAGGGGGAAAGGAGTCCAGGAGAGCTGGCTGTATTTTAAAGAAACCTTATTGAGGGCACAGGAACAAACCATCCCAATGTGCAAAAAGAATAGCAAATATGGCAGGTGATCAGTTTGGCTTACAAGTGAAATCTTTGGTGAGCTTAAACACAAAAAGGAAGCTCACAAGAAGAGGAAACTTGGTCAGATGACTAGGGAGAAGTATAAAAATATTGCTCAAGCATGCAGGGGTGTAACCAGGAAGGCCAAAACACAACTGAGGTTGCAGCTAGCAAGGGATGTGAAGGGTAACAAGAAGGGTCTCTACAGGTTTGTTAACAACAAGAAAAAGGTCAGGGAAAGTGTGGGACCCCTACTGAATGGGGGAGGCAACCTCGCGACAGATGATGTGGAAAAAGCTGAAATACTCAATGCTTTTTTTGCCTCGGTCTTCACAGACAAGGTCAGCTTCCACACTGCTGTCCTGGGCAACACTGTATGGGGAGGAGGTGAGCAGCCCTCAGTGGTGAAATAACAGGTTAAGGACTATTTAAAAAAGCTGGACATGCACAAGTCCATGGGTCCAGATCTAATGCATCAGAGGGTGCTGAAAGAATTGGCTGATGTGATTGCAGAGTCATTGGCCATTATCTTTAAAAACTTGTAGTGATCGGGGGAGGTCCCAGACAATTGGAAACAGCAAATATAGTGCCAATCTTTAAAAAAGGGAAGAAAGAGAACCTGGGGAACTACAGATCTCATCTCAGTCCCTGGAAAAATCATGGAACAGGTCTTCAAGGAAACCATTTTGAAGCACTTAGAGGAGAGGAAGGTGATCAGGAACAGTCAACATGGATTCACCAAGGGCAAGTCATGCCTGACCAACCTGATTGCCTTCTATGATGAAATAACTGGCTCTACAGTCATGGGGAAAGCAGTGAACATGGTATATCTTTACTTTAGCAAAGCTTTTGACACAATCTCCCACAGTATTCTTGCTAACAAGTTAAAAAAGTATGGATTGGATGAATGGACTATAAGGTGGATAGAAAGCTGGCTAGATTGTCGGGCTCAATGGGTAGTGATCAATGGCTCAATGTCTCATTGGCATCCTGTATCAAATGGAGTGCCCCAGAGGTCGGTCTTGGGGCCAGTTTTGTTCAACATCTTTATTAATGATCTGGATGATGGGATAGATTGCACCCTCAGCAAGTTCACGGATGACACTAAGCTGGGGGGAGTGGTAGATACACTGGAGGGTAGGGATAGGGTCCAGAGTGACCCGGACAAATTGGAGGATTGGGCCAAAAGAAATCTGATGAGGTTCAACAAGGATAAGTGCAAAGTTCTGCACTTAAGATGGAAGATTCCCATGCGCAGCTACAGGCTGGGGACCAACTGGCTAAGCAGAAGTTCTGCAGAAAAGGACTTGGGGATTACAGTGGATGAGAAGCTGGATATGAGTCAGCAGTGTGCCCTTGTTGCCAAGGAGGCTAATGACATATTGGGCTGCATTAGTAGGAGCATTGCCAGCAGATTGAGGGAAGTCATTATTCCCCTCTATTCAGCATTGGTGAGGCCACACCTGGAGTATTGAGTCCTGTTTTGGAACCCCCGCTACAGAAAGGATGTGGACAAATTGGAGAGAGTCCAGAAGAGGTCAACAAAAATTATTAGAGGGCTAGAGCACATGACTTATGAGGAGAGGCTGAGGGAACTGAGCTTATTTAGTCTGCAGAAGAGAAGAGTGAGGGGGGATTTGATAGCAGCCTTCAACTACCTGAAAGCGGGGGGGAGGGGTTCCAAAGAGGATGGAGCTAGGCTGTTCTCAGTGATGGCAGATGACGGAACAAGGAGCAATGGTCTCAAGTTACAGTGTGGGAGATCTAGTTGGATATTAGGAAACAACACATAGGAAGCTCCGGGCTGTGGGCTGCCAGCTACCGCCCAGCCCCACATGGTGGGCTGCAGGCTCCTGGCTGCCGCCCACTGCCCAGCCCCACACAGAGGGCTCGGGGTCCAGGGTCCCAGCTGCGGCCCGGAGTTGCAGCAGAGTCTGAGGTCAGAGTCCTGGCTGCCTCCCGGCCCCACACAGCGGGATCCAGGGTCGGGGGTCCCCACGCAGCAGGGTCTGGGTCCCTGCCGCCCACCCCATGCCCAGCGCTCTGCTCCTGGCCCCACCCATTGGAGGGGGTCTCTGGGTGGCAGGTGCTGGGCATAGAGGTTTGTGGGGGGGATTAGGTGGGGAGCATTGTAACCCAGGTAACACTTTGAGGGCCGCATATGCAACCCACAATTATAAATAGGTTGAGAACCACTGCTTTAGATGATGGTCCTTGTTGGTGGATGTTTAGAGTCGCTGATTCTCACTCTCCTCCTCACACTCTGGGACCAACAAGAGCTGCAGAGGATGCTGCACAGGCACATTACACTGCCCAGGCAGCAGGTTGGGTTGCAGACAGGGAAAGCGACAGACTGGCAAGAGGAAGTCCAGAACAGTGATCTAGTGTGTGGGAGTGCAATCCAGACCAGTGATGGATTGTGTCACTGGCTGTCCTGCAACCTTGGGGTCAGCTTTGCTGTTGTACCTCCCAACCTGGGCTGTGACCCTGAAACCTCTGTATGTTGCCCCAGAAAAGGGACAGGGATTTCAGAGGTCATACCCCCTCCCCAATCATGCATGTCTGATGTCAGGGACTCTGTGATGTCACTGCCACTCCATCACCTATGCAAAATGAAGTCACTTCCACACCCATCCCGCAGCCCCTGGCCAGCCCTTCTTGATGTTTGAGCTGCTCCTTTGAATCTCCTGGAAGACCCCACTTGCTCACTGTGATTCTGGGGATCATCAAGCTACCCAGTATAATAGCAGAGGCTGCTCCCCATGCTATACTGAGTTAGCTTTTCAGCCCTCAGGCACTACATATCCTCTTGTTCCCTGCAGAGCAGGGAAAGGGCTCCTGGCCCACGTCTCACATGGGGTCAAACACAGGATATGCACATGCTTAGGAGCCATGTCAGCCATGGGACTCTGAACCTTTCAGGCAGTCACTAGCTTAAAAACTCACTAAAAATCTGAAACATAAACAGGGTCCAAATCTCTGCATTTCTCACCCTGTTAAATGAGATACTAAACACAACCCTGAGTACCTCCATTTTATAGTTGTGGAAACCAAGTCACAGCGAGGACAAGTGACTTGCTCATGGCCATTCAGTGACTCAGTGGCAAAGCCAGGAATAGAAAGCGACAGGTCTTCTGATTGCCAGGCCTGTGCAATCTCCTGTTCTCCTTGTCTCTCTGTTCTAACTTCAGATACAGCCCAACTAGAAATTTTTCCTTTTTCCCATTTCCTTTAACTTCACATTATCAAAGAGGAAGGGTTCCTGTTATCAAGTAGGAGAGAGCCAGGATAAAGGGGTGATACCTGGCTTGTGGAACTGACACCAGAGCCCCAGCCAGGAGACCTGGATTAGGAGACCGAACAAGGGACCCTAGGAGATTGTGTCCATGGATGGGGAACAGCCTCAGCAGAAGGACAGTGAGTCCCCTGGATTGCAGTGATACTTGTGTGTGGGATGTTGCACTGAGAACATGTACGATAAGAGCTGATTGACACAAGGTCAGCTGTGATTATTTTGTGACCCCAAGTCCTGCACAAAATGGGTGCTTCCTGCAGAAGAAACAGGGTCCAGCCAGTGGGCAACTGAAGACTGCATCAGGGAGTTAGCCAGGATAGTTGGGCAGGGCTTGCTGAAGGTTAGACTTGGGGAGATGGAGGTCCACAGGAGATGTGGGTAGTGTAGTCCAGTGGTTCTCAAAGCCGGTCTGCCGCTCCCACTGGCCTCAGTTTGCCGCTGCAGGCCAATGGGGGCTGCGGGAAGGGCGGCCAGCACATCCCTTGGCCCGCGCCGCTTCCTGCAGCCCCCAATGGCCTGGAGCGGCAAACCGCGGTCAGTGGGAGCTGCAATCGGCCGAACCTGCAGACGCGGCAGGTAAACATACTGGTCTGGCGTGCCAGGGGCTTTCCCTGAACAAGCGGCAGACCAACTTTGAGAACCACTGGTGTAGCCCATAGGATTATTTTGCTAGCTACTCTATTATAACCTACCAGCCAGCCAGCCAGCCAGCCAGCAGTATCAATTAATATGTTTCTTTTTCTGAAATTAATCCATTTTATTCTTATATTTTATCAGTATTAATTTCTTGGAATTTAGGATGTGTTGAAGCATGTGTTTCCTAATAATAAGTTTTGCTGAAATGCTGAAATGCAAGAAGCCTACCAGCCTGTAAGATCCGGTAAGATCTACTATATAGCAAAAAGAATAATCAGTTATAAATACGTCACCATAAAAGCTGGCAACCTTTGGCACAGATAAGAATGGCCCCTGAACTTTGGGGAATCAAAGGGAGGAACGATCCACATCACATCACAGATTTATCTGGCTTCTACAACCGGTTGGTAACCGCAGGGCACACCACAACTTGTAGGTCATCAAGAGAGCCTAGGTTTGCAGTTTTGGAATAAGATCATCCTTATTAATATATTTAGAAAGTAAGTGTCATAATCGACTAACCTATAGGAGAAGGGTACACATAAATTTCTTAGGGTATGGAAATAAGATTTGATTATAGTAGGTTGGGCCTGAATTACATAGGTCAGGAGCCATTAAAATACCTTGTAAGAGAGTTCAGTTAGTGCAGTTGGGTTCTGCTAAGTTTAGCTCTTCTAAATTCTAAGCTCTATCTATCTATTCTATCTTCTATCTATTATCATGCTGTCAGCTCAGCTTGTGCAGTATTGTATAACTAGTCAACATTCCTAACCATTGGGAAAGCCAGCACAATTGCGTAATCCGGCTTGCCAGGAGTGAGGCTGGTCCTTCACCTCTATTACCTGGTCCTCAAGGAAGAGTGTGAGTATGTTAGGTTAAGGTATTTATAATAGAAAGAAAAAACTGAATGCAAGATTCATCATATGGCACCTGCTACATTTAAGCAGTTAATGAAGCAACCTTAAGGAATCCGCCGCCTGCTGGCTATCAAGTGCACTCAGATGACATCCTGGGCCAGGCAGGAGCCATTGAGCTAGCTCTGGAAAGGCTGAGGAATGTGCTAGAGCAGCTTTGGTGAACAAACTTACAGCTCCCCCTGCAAAGTGAAAATTATTCCAAAGTGAACCTCTTCCTGGAGTACGTTGTTAGTGGGGAAGGGATCTCCATGGACCCAAGGAACATGGCTGCAGGGGCATAGTGGCCATATCCCCAGCATGCCCACCAGCTCATTAAAACAGTGTATTGAGGATTAGTAGCTCACACAGTGTTTTACTACAAGTGACACTGAATGGGGGAAATAAGGGGAGAGACAGAAACCACTTTCTTCCTGGTTTGGGCCTTGTTGAAGGGAGTTCATGTCTCATGCTGATGGGTTGCCATGTGCTGTGGTTTCTGCACCTGCAATCTGCATGTTCAGGAGCTTAATCTCCAGATCACAATGTGAAGGGGAATATCTGGGACTTTATTTTTAAATACCTAAAGCAATATCTCTGGATCTGTGTGTTTGATTTCACCTGTGTCATTTCATAGCTGTGTGTGTGTGTGTGTGTGTACATCAAGGTCACTGAACAAATATCCCTCTGTGTGTGTGCGTGTGTCTGTCTGTCAACACCCAGGTCGCTGAAAAAATGTCCCCATTAATAGCCAAGGGCAGGGACTAACCTTTGCATTTATTGACTTAGTTTTGGGGGCAGACACAGGGATTAGGAAAATGGAAATTATTTATTAACAAATAATAATTCACTAAGACTCAAACTGCAGCAGACAGCCTTTCACAGGCCCCAGTAGCAGCACCTCAGGAAAACATGTGAGTAAACAGCTGGCCTGACACAGTCCTGCAGGTTAGCAAAACAGGATTTAATCCACCAATGTATGGCATGAGCATCAGCGCTTTGGGCTGCCCACTTCCCCTAGATAGTCAAATCTCAGGAAAGGAAGTAGGAACATCTAAGATGTTGGGAAGGGAGAGAGGAGGGTACTTTGTTTATCTAGGACCTATACTACAGAGGGGATTATAGATCCATATCTTGAATTGAACCATGTTCTGACTAAGAAGCAAATGCACACAACCCTTAGCTACCCCCTCCCTTCACCCTGAGCTACACGGTGACTGCATACAGCCCCTAGCTACCCCATCCCTGCACCCTGAGCTACCTACTGTCCATACACAGCTACCCCTCTCAAAGTACCTTGAGTGATACTCCTGTCTGCACCTTGAGCTACTCCTGTCCATAAACAACTACCCCTCTCCTAGTATCCTGAATGATACCCCTGTCTGCACACAGCCCCTAGCTACCCTCATCCTGTACCCTGAGTGACACCCCTCAGTGCACACAGCCTCTAGCTATCCCGTCTCTGGACCCTGAGCTATGCCCCTGCCTCCACACACAGACACTAGCTAGCCCCTCTCTGCACCCTAAGCTTCACCGCTACCCCCACAGAGCCCCTAGTTACCCAATCCCTACAACCTGAGATACAACCCTGCCTGCACTCAGCGCCTAGTTACTCCTCTCAATGCACCCTGAGCTACATCCGGCCCTCACAAATCCCCACCTACTGCCTCCCTACACCCTAAGCTACCCCTTGCCTGCACGCAGCCTTTAGCTATTCCCTGCCTGCACTCTGAGCTGCCCCCATGCCTGCACACAGCTCTTAGCTACCCCCCTCCCTGCACAATGTGCTATCCCCCTGCCTGCACACAGCCCCTAGCTACCCCCTGCCTGCACTCTGAACTACCCCTCTGCCTGCACACAACACCTTGTTGCCCCTCTCACTGCAACCTGAGCTATCCCCGCTCACATACAGCCTCTAGACACCCCCTTCCTGCACCCTGAGTTACCCCCCTGCCTGGACACAGCCCCTAGATACCCCCCACCTGCATCCTGAGCTACATTCCTGCCTGCATCCTGAGGTATACCCCTCCTAGCACGCAGCTGTCATCAGTCGTTGGCTGCATGTGTATATTCTCTGTGCGCTGCACTGGCTCTGGCCAACTAACCTGTACAGCAGGCTCTGATCAAACTGCCCATGAAGACCACAGACTCCATTCAGTGACGAAGGTGCTAGGCCAGTTTATTGTCAACAAAGCACAATATTAGTGCCCTATATATACTACAAATTCATTTAATACATGTAGGCCCATGACAACAGAACAGATGAGTGAAATCCGTGCCCCCCTTGGCCAGATAATGACACCCTTTCAGTAATTCCTCTTTTATACGCTGATACAAATGCATTGCCCCTCTGATGGGGTTAGTTACCACCCTTTATCTTGATCCTGTTGGTTCAATCAAAACATCTCTTCCCATCACGTCATCCTGACCTTATCTTTAAGAGGGGTCAGTGTGTCCATGCATCATCTCTGGGGAGTGTGTTTACACCATAACTGTGTATCTGGGTGTTCTGGTACTACTTTTCTGGAACATGTTTTCATGAATACTTAGTGCAAGAAGTGCTTGTGTTTTTGCAATGCCAGCCCTGTTCTTGCCAAGTTCACATATCGGGTAGTGAACCTGCAAGCAGGTACCTGCTTTGTAACAGGGCTGGACATTTGCTCATAGCCTGATTCTTGCTAACTTTGCTTTATCCCAGCAGAGCCTGACTTTAGTTCATGCCTTAGGCTTTACATCAGGCCCCATTTAACAGTCCACCTGTCTCAGGATCTCTCTTTCTACTACAGCAGCCCCTAGCTACCCCCTGCCTGCACCCTGAGCGGTTTTCAAACTTTTTGAGCTGAGTCCCCCACTTTGAGTTATAATTTTTGATTATGTCCCCCAACAACCTGGACAAGGTGGGTGACCTGCTGAGGTGAGTCGGGGTAAAGGTGGTGCTCGCTCTCTGGGCCCTGCTGTGCGGAGCTGGCCTGAGTCCCGCCATGTCCTGCCCTCCCAATATAGAAGTCAAACTATGCCTGCGCACTGCCACTTCCAGCCTTTGAGCTCTGCTGCTGAGTACTCTGTGCTCAGAGTGAGCCCGCTGCCACTCAGCACAGCGCTAGCACACATGAAGTGCCAACCCTTTCCACACGATCCACCCAGGATGCCATAAGCTTGGGATGTGCCATCCTCTATCCCTGTGAGGAAAAGGGGGCGTATTAGTTCGTTATTCCCCCTTCCACATGCTGTACTTTAAATTGGTCACTGTTATCTCTGGCTGTGTGATGCCCTGTGTGGAGATGCTAAGTAGGTGATGTAAACTGCCCCCGCTCCCACAAAAACCAATCAGGATAGTAGTATCATTGGGATTTTCCAATGGCAATGCAGGACCATGGGACAACTTTCAAACTCTGGGCCAGATTCATGCTGTTCCACACAATGCGGGACACTTGAGAGGTACACAGTGAGGAGATCACATAGCCAGAGACAACTGCGAGGAGTCCAGTTCACAGACAAATCATTGCACTGATGTAGCTAAACACAAATGGATGCTACCTGGGGATTTACAAGTAGTTGGGGACTGTAGAAGAATGAGTCCTGGTCATAGATTCATACATATTAAGGTCAGAAGGGACTGTCATGATCATCTAGTCTGACCTCCTGCACAACGCAGGCCTCAGAATGTCACCCACCCACTTCTGCAATAAACCTCTCACCTATGTCTGAGCTATTGAAGTCCTCAAATCATGGTTTAAAAACTTCAAGGTGCAGAGAATCCTCCAGCAAGTGACCCGTGCCCCATGCTACAAAGGAAGGCGAAAAACCCCCAGGCCTCTTCCAATCTGCCCTGGAGGAAAAATTCCTTCCCGACCCCAAATATGGCGATCAGCTGAACCCTGAGCATATAGGCAAGACTCACCAGCCAGATACCCAGGAAAGAATTCTCTGTAGTTACTCAGATCCCACCCCATCTAACATCCCATCACAGGCCATTGGGCCTATTTACCATGAATATTTAAAGATCAATTAATTGCCAAAATCATCTTTTCCCGTCATACCATCTCCTCCATAAACTTATTGAGTTTAATCTTGAAGCCAGATAGGTCTTTTGCCCCCACTACTTCCCTTGGAAGGCTATTCCAGAACTTCACTCCTCTGATGGTTAGAAACCTTCATCTAATTTCAAGTCTAAACTTCCCGATGGCCAGTTTATATGCATTTGTTCTTGTGTCCACATTGATACTGAGCTTAAGTAATTCCTCTCCCTCTCCAGTATTTATCCCTCTGATATATTTATAGAGAGCAATCATATCTCCCCTCAACCTTCTTTTGGTTAGGCTAAACAAGCCAAGCTCCTTGAGTCTCCTTTCATAAGACAAATTTTCCATTCCTCAGATCATCCTAGTAGCCCTTCTCTGTACCTGTTCCAGTTTGAATTCATCCTTCTTAAACATGAGAAACACAGTATTCCAGGTGAGATCCCACCAGTGCCTTCTATAGTGTTACTAACACCTCCTTATCTCTACTGGAAATACCTTGCCTGATGCATCCCAAGACTGCATTAGCTTTTTTCACGGCCATATCACATTGGCGGCTCATAGTCATCCTGTGATCAACCAATACTCCAAGGTCCCTCTCCTCCTCCGTTACTTCTAATTGATGTGTCCCCATCTTATAACTAAAATTCTTGTTATTAATCCCTAAATGCATGACCTTACACTTCTCACTATTAAATTCCATCCTATTACTATTATTCCAATTTACAAGGTCATCCAGATCCTCCTGTATGATATCCCGGTCGTTCTCTAAATTGACAATACCTTCCAGCTTTGTAGCATCCATTAGCACACTCACACTTTTTGTGCCAAGGTCAGTAATAAAAAGATTAAATAAGATTGGTCCCAAAACTGATCCCTGAGGAACTCCACTGGTAACCTCCCTCCAGCCTGACAGTTCACCTTTCAGTATGACCCGCTGTAGTCTCCCTTTTAACCAATTCCTTATCCACCTTTCAATGTTCATATTGATCCCCGTCTTTTCCAATTTAACTAATAATTCCCCATGTGACACCATATCAAACGCCTTACTGAAATCGAGGGTAAATTAGATCAACTGCATTTCCTTTGTCTAAAAAATCTGTTACTTTCTCAAAGAAGATCAGGTTGGTTTGGCACGATCTACCTTTTGTAAAACCATGTTGTATTTTGTCCCATTTACCATTGACCTCAATGTCCTTACCAACTTTCTCCTTCAGATTTTTTTCCAAGACCTTGCATACTACAGATGTCAAACTAACAGGCCTGTAGTTACCCAGCTCACTTTTTTTCCCCTTTCTTAAAAATAGGAACTATATTAGCAATTCTCCAATCATTCGGTATAACTCCTGAGTTTATAGATTCATTAAAAATTCTTGATAATTGGCTTGCAATTTCAGGTGCCAATTCCTTTAATATTCTTGGATGTAGATTATCTGGGCCACCCGATTTAGTCCCATTAAACTGTTCGATTTTCGCTTCTACCTCAGATATGGTAATATCTACCTCCATATCCTCATTCCCATTTGTCATGCTACCATTATCCCTAAGATACTCATTAGCCTTATTAAAGACTGAGGCAAAGTATTTGTTTAGTTATTGAGCCATGCCTAGATTATCCTTAACCTCCACTCCATCCTCAGTGTTTAGCGGTCCCACTTCTTTCTTTGTTTTCTTCTTATTTATATGGCTATAGAACTTTTTACTATTGGTTTTAATTCCCTTTGCAAGGTCCAACTGTACTTGACTTTTAGCCTTTCTCACTTTATCCCTACATGTTCTGACCTCAATAGGGTAGCTTTCCTTGCTGATCCCTCCCATCTTCCACTCCCTGTAGGCTTTCTGCTTTTTCTTAATCACCTCTCTGAGATACTTGCTCATCCAGCTTGCTCTACAACTCCTGCTATGAATTCTTTCCCCTTTCTTGGGATGCAGGCTTCCGATAGCTTCTGCAGCTTTGACTTAAAGTAATCCCAGGCCTCCTCTGCCTTTAGATCCATAAGTTCTTCAGTCCAATCCACTTCCCTAACTAATTTCCTTAATTTTTGAAAGTCAGCCCTTTTGAAATCAAAAACCCTAGTGGCAGATTTATTTTTGTTTATCTTTCCATTCAGTTTGAACTGAATTAGCTCATGATCACTTGAACCAAGGTTGTCCCCTATAACCATTTCTTCTATGAGGTCCTCACTACTCACCAAAACCAAATCTAAAATGGCATCCCCTCTAGTCGGTTCAGCAATTACTTGATGAAGGAATCCATCAGCTATCGCATCTCGGAAAATCTGAGCCCTAGTATTATTACTAGCACTTGTCCTCCAGTCTATATCTGGGAAGTTAAAGTCTCCCATGATCATGCAGTTTCCATTAGTATTTACTTCATTAAAAACATTAAAGAGGTCTATATTCAAATTAGATCCCAACGGTCTATAGCACACCCCAAGCACTATCACAGGGGGGGCTCTAGTAGTTTTCTTCCCCAGTGTGATTTTTGCCCAGATGGACTCTGTCTTATCCATTGCATCGCTTCTTATTTCTTTACATTCTACCTCATCATTGATATACAATGCTACGCCACCACCTTTACCTTTATTTCTGTCTTTCCTAAACAGCACATACCCTTCAATACCTGTAGTCCAGTCATGACTACTATGTTTTTGTTATCCCTACAATATCTGGTTTCACTTCTTGCACCAGTAGCTCTAGTTCCTCCATTTTGTTACCTAGGCTCCTCGCATTGGTGTACAAACATCTTAATTTTTGCTGTTTGGCCTCGCTCACATTCTTTACCCGATTAGGCACAGTCATTCTACAGCCAGTATGACCTATTAGATACTGCCTTTCCTCCTTATGTCCATTCTCCTACCCACAGCTGTACCCTTTCTTACTTTGTTTTCTTCCCTCTCAATGCTAAAATCCGGTGTGGAGATTACCTGGACATCTCCCAACCATCTCCCCCAAATTCCTAGTTTAAAGCTCTCCTAATCAGCTGTGCCAGCCTCCATTCTAGAAGTCTATTTCCTTCCCTACTCAGATGAAGTCCATCCCAAGAGAACTGTCCTCTGTCCATGAATGCCTTCCAATGGCCATACATCCCAAAGCCCTCCTTATAGCACCACTGCCTGAGCCATCTGTTGATAGTCATAATTTTGTCACACCTTTGTTGCCCTTCTCTAGGAACAGGCAGAATCCCACTAAAGATCACCTGAGCCTCTATTTCCTTAAGCGTCTTCCCCAGCCTGGCATAGTATCCCTTGATACATTCCAACGAGAATCTAGCCATATCATTTGTTCCCACATGAAGGATAATTAGTGGATTCTTTCCCGCTCCCTTAAGGATCCTTTTCAACCTCAGGTCTACATCCCGTATCTTAGTACCTGGAAGACAGCACACCCTTCTATTCTCTGGATCAGCTCTGGTTACAGGCCCATCTATTCTTCTCAGTAAGGAGTCCCCGATCACGTAGACCTGCCTTTTCCTGGTGACGGTGCTATTCTCCAGTCTATCTGTGGCTGGGCATGGCATAGCAAGGTCTCCTCCTTGGAACCCCCTGCCGAGAGTCACTCCAGGCCTTTGGTGGTCTGCTTCTTCTCATGACTTGGCCCTCTGGATAAGTCATGTTCAGTCCCACCCCCTTCTAGGGTAGCAGAGAGTCCCACAATGGTCCAGTGACCTCATGCCTCACGTTTCCGGCCCTCTGACTGTGAGCCCAGTGTTCCTTATACTCCTTGTCTCCAGGCTTTCACTAGTCCTTACCCCTTGTAAGGGGTTTCATGCCACCTTCCTCGGTGGCCAGCAGGGAACCCCAGCCCCCCCTTTACTATGGATTCCAGTCCAGGGACCCTGCTGCAAGCAGCTAATGTCTGTTCCCTCAGACTCCTTGCTGCCTCCCTGGACTGCTTCCGACCTTGACCTGTCTCTAGGCCCATTTCCAAAGCCCATGTCTGGGCTCTGCAGAGTTCTGCTTTCTAGCTCTTGTAGCAGCAATGCCTCCCAGGAGATCCACTCCTGCCCCTTTATCACAATTCACTGCAGAAGCTCTTTCCATCCTTGTTGCTCCCCAGTGTCTTTTGTGGCCTTTTATAAGCGTTCCCTTTTCAGGAAAGGATCTAAGGCCTGCTCTGCCCTGTCTCCCTATTGTCCTGAAGCCCTTTCTTTATATTAATCACCCAGTTCCTCCCCAGCTGGGACTCATCCTTAATTGGGCCTTGCTCACCACACAGGTGCAATCGGGTGCACTAGTTTCTCTTTGGCTCCAGTGAGCTTTTTCATTACCAGTGCGGGGTACACACCCCATCACAGAGACGTATTAGTCACACACCTTGCAAACCTCAGTGACAGATTGGAAGAACACCTTCACTAATGGGAGATAACAGCACCACCCCTCTTCCTTCAGATACTTCCCTGACCTATCAGTATCATCAGCCATCTTGTTCTCACTACAGCCATGCAACGGCTAACACAAGGTGACTGCACCATTCATGTGAGATGGAAAAAAAACATCCTGATAGTTTTTTCCACAGCCCAAAACATCTCACCATCACTCTCTCACCCACCAGCCTAACATAGATTCTGAATACAACGGGTTACACAACAGAGTCTTGCAGAACGGCACACAAAGAGCTCCTGCAGAGCAGGTGAGCAGTTACCCAAAACCAGGGTGGGTGAAAAATGGGTGAGAGGGGGATTTGGTGACAATGTGTTGGAAAAAATTCTTTTTGTTTTGTTGAAATTATAAATTATGACCAAAAATTCAATGAAATTGCAAAGTTTTAAACATTTCCCCTCACCCTGTCTACCACAACGCTCTGGGATCTGTATGGAAGGAAAGAATTGAGCCATTTCAGGGCAGTACCTTTCACTCCAGCCATGGCATGCAGCTAAGGCCACCACCACACCTCAGAGTCAAGAGTTTCAAAGGCTGATAGCAGATCTAAGAGAGCCAGCATAGCTAGAAGGAGATAATCAACCAATGAAATCAGAGCATTTTCCATTTCATGTCCAGGATGTATCCTGACTGAGACAACTCAAGTACATCAGATGATACCAGAACAGCTTCCCCACAGCTTGCCCAAAGAAATAACCCTGAATATGAAAAATAAAGGCAGAGCAAGAGTTTCTGAGAACAGCTTGTAGACATGGATTCTTTGGGCAGGCCCACATTAACCAGTGTCCACACAGTGCAGTCACACAGGATCCCCATCTAGGGGGGCCCCGACCACCAGGGAAAAAACCTAAGTGGCTCTGCAAACCCATGTGCTAGATCACAATGACACTCATTCAAATTTGGCCTGGCTGACTCCCTCCTTTTGTAACGGAAGGGCAGCCAGGCCAAACCTGAGTGGCACTGGGACATGCGAGTGTGGGATGGATGGTGGGAGAGAGCAGAGCTGTGTGACTGGTATAGGGAAGTGTCACCCTAGCCTGGGATGAGAGGAGAGTGCTGAGTTGGGAGGTGCTGGTGAGTGGCCAAGAAAGTTCTAGGGGCAGTGGGTGAGGAGTGGGGGGTGAGTTGTTGGTGGGATGAGTGGGGTGTGTTGGAGGCTGCGGGATTAGAGGTTGGGAATGAGTGAGAGATGCTGGGGTGAGTTGTGATGGTTGTGGAGGGAATGTGGGATGCTGGAGTGAGTTGTGATGGTTGTGGAGGGAATGTGGGATGCTGGAGTCACTGGGGCCAGGATGTTGGGGGGCTGGGGTGAGTTGTGGGGTGAATGGGGGATGCTGGGGGAGATGCGAATGGGACTCAGGATGTTGGGGTCAGTGGGGATGGGGGATGGGATGTTGAGGGAAGGTGGAGGATGTTGGGAGGAATAGGGCATATTGGGGGGCAGTGGAGATAGGGGATGGGATGTTGAGGGGCAAGGAGGATGTTGTGGGCTGTGGCCGATGGGCCTGTGTTGGGGGCTGCAGTGAGCAGGGTGTATATCACTGCTGCTGAGAGGTGTGGTGGGGGCTGTCAGGATAAATGGAGGCTGGTGGAGGGCTGTTGGGATATGTGTGAGGTGGGTGGGATTGGGGGGGATCTGTGTGTGAGGTGGGGAGAGAGGAACATTCTGGGATTAGGGTGGGGTGGGGTGGTATGTATAAGACAATTTGCTGAGCAGCTCCTCTTCAGGAGCTCAGCATACTGTTCATGCCATGCAGGGCAGGCAGCAGCTGGAGCAGAGCTCTAGTTTAAAGAAGATAGGGGGCCCCTTAATTTCCATAAGGGTCCAAAAATTATTTAATCTGGGCCTGTTCTTGGGTGGGAGCCTACCAATGGCTTCTTTGAGGGAAGATGGCACTTCGAAGAAGGAGGATCTGGGGAACTACAGGACAGTCAGCCTCACCTCAGTTCCTAGAAAAATCATGGAGCAGGTCCTCAAGGAATCAATTCTGAAGCACTTAGAGGAGAGGAAAGTGATAAGGAACAGTCAGCATGGATTCACCAAGGGCAAGTCATGCCTGACTAATCTAATTGCCTTCTATGATGAGATAACTGGCTCTGTGGATAAGGGGAAAGCAGTGGATGTGTTATTCCTTGACTTTAGCAAAGCTTTTGACACGGTCTCCCACAGTATTCTTGCCAGCAAGTTAAAGAAGTATGGGCTGGATGAATGGACTATAAGGTGGATAGAAAGCTGGCTAGCTCATCGGGCTCAATGGGTAGTGATCAATGGCTTCATGTCTAGTTGGCAGCCGGTATCAAGCGGAGTGCCCCAAGGGTTGGTCCTGGGGCCGGTTTTGTTCAATATCTTCATTAATGATCTGGAGGATGGCGTGGACTGCACCTTCAGCAAGTGTGCAGATGACACTAAACTGGGAGGAGTGATAGATACGCTGGAGGGTAGGGATAGGATACAGAGGGACCTAGACAAATTAGAGGATTGGGCCAAAAGAAATCTGATGAGGTTCAACAAAGACAAGTGCAAAGCCCTGCACTTAGGACAGAAGAATCCCATGCACCGCTACAGACTAGGGACCAAATGGCGAAGCAGCAGTTCCGCAGAAAAGGACCTAGGGGTTACAGTGGACAAGAAGCTGGATATGAGTCAACAGTGTGCCCTTGTTGCCAAGAGGGCCAATGGCCTTTTGGGATGTATAAGTAGGGGCATTCAAGCAGATCGAGGGATGTGAACACTCCCCTCTATTCGACATTGGTGAGGCCTCATCTGGAGTACTGTGTCCAGTTTTGGGCCCCACACTACAAGAAGGATGTGAAAAAATTGGAAAGCATCCAGTGGAGGGCAACAAAAATTATTAGGGGACTGGAACTCATGACTTATGAAGAGAGGCTGAGGGAACTTGGATTGTTTATTCTCCAGAAGAGAAGAATGAGGGGGGATTTGATAGCTGCTTTCAACTACCTGAAAGCGGGTTCCAAAGAGGATGGATCTAGACTGTTCTCAGTGGTAGCAGATGACAGAACAAGGAGTAATGGTCTCAAGTTGCAGTGGGGAAGGTTTAGGTTGGATATTAGGAAAAACTTTTTCACTAGGAGGGTGGTGAAACACTGGAATGCGTTACTTAGGGAGGTTGTGGAATCTCCTTCCTTTGAGGTTTTTAAGATCAGGCTTGACAAAGCCCTGGCTGGAATGATTTAGTTGGGGATTGGTCCTGCTTTGAGCAGGGGGTTGGACTAGATGACCTCCTGAGGTCCCTTCCAACCCTGATATTCTAGGATTCTATAATTGGAAAGCATTAATTAAGCATTAGTCTCAACCAGCAGTAAAGACAGTGTCCCCTCTATCGCATGAAAGGCATTGGTCTGACATGGAAGTTTCACGCTACAGATCCCCAGGATATGCAGTACCATCATGAGTGATAGTGGGCAAAAGCCAGCTCTAGAAATGAAGTATTTGTCCCCAGCTGACATGGCACTGTTTCCCATGGATTAAGGAAACCAGTCTCAAGGCCATCAACCAGGTCTCTGAAGTAGTAGATGGAGGTTTCTCATTATGAGAGCCATCCCAGAGTGTTTTGAGGGTAGGCAGCCTGGGCTCACCAAGATCCACCACCCAGACCAGTTCTTCTGACAGAGATTTTACAGAAACAATGGTGAAAGGACTCTCAGTTTTCTTCTCCTTAATCCCAGCCTTAGCATGACAGGGTTTCAAATGCTCCTCATTTCCCTACAGACATAGTAGTCTGCACAACTCTCAGCTGGAAATGATCAGAGGTTTTGTGCCCACTGCTGTGGGAAATGCAGATCAGTGTCTAATTTGCACAGCACAGTCACTGATTAGCCACACACACGGGTGCCATACCTGGTTTTGTCCTATCAAAGTCGGTTTCAAGCTATTAAGTATTTGGGTCTAAGCAGGCTGGCTGGGAGTGAATCATAGAATATCAGGGTTGGAAAGGACCTCAGGAGGTCATCTAGTCCAACCCCCCACTCAAAGCAGGAGCTATCCCCAATTTTTGCCCCAGATCCCTAAATGGCCCCCTCAAGGATTGAACTCACAACCCTGGGTTTAGCAGGCCAATGCTCAAACCACTGAGCTATCTCTCTCCCCAGCCTGGTGCTCCAGGTGAGGTATGAACTCACAATCTCAGCATCACTCCATGCAGCACTGCTCTACCCATTGTGCCACTGGAACCCCTAGTGCTCATAGTCCTTTCTACCAAAGGAGCAGCAGGTACACATTGCAGGTAGCATATCTAACTATCAGACTAAAACATTGTGCGATTCCAGTTGTAACAGCATCTTTGTTATTTGCACCCTAAATCGACTGCGAGTCTGCAGGGTGTGTGTCACTGGCTTTTGGGATTGTGCAGATCCTGCTTTATGGCCACTTTCCTATCAGGAGTTGCCATGCAGCAATGGATCCTCATTACTGCAGGTTTCAGAGTAGCAGCCGTGTTAGTCTGTATTCACAAAAAGAAAAGGAGTACTTGTGGCACCTTAGAGACTAACAAATTTATTAGAGCATAAGCTTTCGTGAGCTACAGCTCACGGCATCCGATGAAGTGAGCTGTAGCTCACGAAAGCTTATGCTCTAATAAATTTGTTAGTCTCTAAGGTGCCACAAGTACTCCTTTTCTCATTACTGCAGTGATTGAGAAGTGATCTCCTACACACAGAGAGAGGTTATTCTGCTTCAGTCTGCCATTTGAAATTGTATATTGTTCACAAGAATGAATGGGAGGTATTTTTGGCTCCAGGATCACCCACCTGGAGAAGGTAGTGGTAGTGCTGTGTGATCACCTCCAGATGCTTGATGTATTTGACTTTTCTACCCTCCTCAGTCACACATATGCTAATGGATGTTAGACTCAGTGGCCCTTCAGTATATACACTTATAAGTAAGGGACATCTTACTTGCCATGGCATATTACCTGTATCCAGCACAGTACCTCCTGGTTCCCCATGTGCTTGCATGATGGCACTCAAAATATGTGCATGTGATATGTACATACCTCAAAATATGTGCATGTGAACCCTTTGAATATTACTAGGCCTAGGACACTTTTCACAATAATGTGGAGCTTATGAGCTTGCTGGAATGTCGGCATGGCCAGGATTGCATGCACAGCACAGCACATTACATGGGATATTTCAGGAATGCTTGGGGATGATTTATTCAATCTTGGGATTTTCTGAAGGTGAATGAAGCTCTTTATGAAATTACAAGTGTGACAAGTTGGGTCACAGAGACCCCCTTGGGATTGCCACCTGACGTCCTGAGACTACCTCTAAGCCCGTTTTCCCTGGTAGCTTGGGACTTCAGTGCCCTGTCTTGTTGAGCCAGACACACTAGCCTGCTGCAAACACAGATACAGGTCTGAACCATGTCCCCCAAAAGCTGCAGGCTTAACTGAAAACAGCTTAAGAAGTGCTCCTGTCTCCAGCACCCAGATACCCAGTTCCCAATGGGATCCAAACCCCAAATAAATCCGTTTTACTCTGTATAAAGTTTATACAAGGTAAATTCATAAATTGTCCACCCTCTATAACACTGATAGAGAGATATGCACAGCTGTTTGCTCCCCCAGAAATTAATTACTTGCTCTGGGGTAATTAATAAGCAAAAAGTGATTTTATTAAGTACAAAAAGTAGGATTTAAGTGGTTCCAAGTAATAACAGACAGAACAAAGTAAGTTACCAAGCAAAATAAAACAAAAACACGCAAGGCTAAGCCTAATACATAAAGAAAACTGCTTATAGATAAAATCTCACCTCAGAGATGTTCCAATAAGCTTCTTTCACAGACTAGACATCTTTCTAGTCTGGGCCCAATCCTTTCCCTGGGTACAATCCTTGTTCCAGCTCAGATTGTAGCTCAGGGATTTCTCATGACTGCAGCCTCCTTTATTCTGTTCCACCCACCCCTTATATACCTTTGGCATAAGGTGGGAATCTTTTGTCTCTTTGGGTCGTCCCCACTTCTAAATGGAAAAGCACCAGGTTTAAGATGGATTCCAGTACCAGGTGACATGGTCACATGTCCTGTGAGACCCCAAGCCTTCATTTTTCCCGGCCTGACTCACAGGAAAGCTTGCAAGTAAACAGAGCCATCTACAGTCAATTGTTCTAGTTGATGGGAGCCATCAAGATTCTAAACCACCATTAATGGCCCATACTTTGCATAACTACAATAGGACCTCAGAGTTATATTTTATATTCCTAGTTTTAGATACAAGAATGATACATTCATACAAATAGGAGGACCATACTCAGTAGATTATAAGCTTTGTAATGATACCTGTGACAAAGTTCCTCCTCTACCTTGGTGGGTCTTGTGCTTATTGGCAGATTTGCTCACCTTGGAGATTCACGGCAGCCCTCAGTTTGGCCATTTTCATGAACCCACAGTCCAGGTCAACTCCTCCTGTGTCTGATCAGGAGTTAGTAGGTTTTGGGGGAACCCGGGCCTGCCCTCTACTCTGGGTTCCAGCCCAGGGCCCTGTGGAATGCAACTTCTAGAGGGCCTCCTGGAACAGCTGTGTGACAACTACAACTCCCTGGGCTACTTCCCCATGGCCTCCTCCCAACATCTTCTTTATCCTCACCATAGGACCTTCCTCCCGGTGTCTGATAATGCTTGTACTCCTCAGTCCTCCAGCAGTATGTGTTCTCACTCTCAGCTCCTAGTGCCTCTTGCTCCCAGCTCCTCACATACGCACCACAAACTGAAGTGAGCTCCTTTTTAAACCCAGGTGCCTTGATTAGCCTACCTTAATTGATTCTAGCAGCTTCTTGATTGGCTGCAGGTGTTCTAATCAGCCTGTCTATCTTAATTGTTTCCAGCAAGTTCCTGATTGTTCTGGAACCTTCTCTGTTACCTTACCCAGGGAAAAGGAACTTACTTAACCTGGGGCTAATATATCTGTCTTCTATCACTCTCCTGTAGCCATCTGGCCCGACCCTGTCACATATCCCCCACCTCTGTTCAACACCACGGGGTTGGGCAACTTGGGATGTCAGGGAGTGTACCCATGACAAGCCATGTGCATTGCCGTGGTGGCTTCCAGCCTGGTGATGTATGGTGAATTGGAAAGGTTGTATGGACAGGAACCATCTGGTCACCCTTGCGTTTTCTCTTTATTTCACTGCATCCACTGGAGTAGTGCATGGTCAGTCACAAGGGTAAACTGTCGCCCCAGAAGGTAATAACGTACTGTTTCCATGGCCCATTTCACAGCAAGGCACTCTCTCTCAACCATGGCATACTTCTGTTCTCTCAGGAGGAGTTTCCTGCTGAGGTAGAGGATTAGGTGTTCTTCGTCTCTGACCATCTGCGATTGGACAGCTCCCAATCCTACTTCAGATGCATCTGTTTGTAAAATGAATTCTTTGTCGAAGCACAGAGTTACTGCAGAGGGCTGTCCGTAGATCCGTGAATGCGTTCTCCACAGTGTCAGTCCACTTCACGATGTCTGGACCCCTGGCTTTTATCAGGTCTGTCAGGGGACTCGCTCTGGTAGCGAAATGGGGAATAAATCACTGGTAGTACCCCACCCATACCCAGGAATGCCTGGACTTGCTTTTTCTGATTTCTCTGGGCCAATTTTGGATAGCTTCCAGTTTGTTCAGTTGGGGCTTGACCATGCCCCTTCCTATAATGTAGCCAAGGTATTTAGCCTCAGCTAGCCCTATAGCACTCTTGGCTGGATTGGCTGTAAGGCCAGCCCATCTTAGTGTGTCTAGAATTGCTTCCACCTTTTCCAAGTGGATCTCCCAGTCGGGGGTATGGATAACTACATCATCCAAGTATGCAGCTGCATAACTGGTATGGGGCTGCAGGAGCTTGTCCATAAGATGCTAGAAGACGGCAGGTGTCCCATGCAGTCCAAAAGGAAGAACAGTATATTGAAACAGACCCCCCGGTGTTGAGAATGCCATCTTTTCTTTTGCATCTTTGGCAAGGGGAATCTGCCAGTATCCCTTTGTTAAATCAAAGGTGGTCAAAAATCGGGCATTGCCCAGGCAGTCAACTAATTCATCAATATGAGGTATGGGATATGCATCAAATTTGGATATCTCATTCAGCTGGAGAAAGTCATTACAAATCCTAGTGGTGCCATCGGGTTTGGGCAACAACACAATCAGGCTCGACCACTGACTGTGGGACACTTCTATGACTCCCAGTTCCAACATCCTTTTTACCTCTGCCTTCATCTCCTCCCTTTTTGCCACAGGGACCTGGTAGGGCCTTAAAGTTACCTTTGCCCCAGGGTCTGTGACAATGTGGTGATATGCTTTGGTGGTCTGTCCTGGTTTAGTTGAAAATACGTCCTGGTACCAGTTGATCATCTCAGTTACCTCCTTATCCTCAGGGGTATCCTGATCTGATCATATAGTTTATTTCCCTGGATCTGGGCCTCTTGGGCCACTACACATGCCTCTCACTGGTGCCAAGGTTTCAAGAGGTTAATGTGATAAATCTGTTCTTGTTTTTGGCGTCCTGGATGCCACACCTTGTAGGTTACTTCCCCCACGAGTTCAACAACCTCATAGGGCCCCTGCTATTGGGCCAGAAGCTTGCTTTCTCTCGTGGGTACCAACACCATCACCCGATCCCCTGGTTGGAACTGTTGGACTTTTGCCTGGCAATTGTAATGGATTCACTGGGCCTCCTTCACCTTTTCCAAATATTCCCGTACAATGGGGTGACCCGGGTTATCCAGTCTCGCATCTGCAACACATGGTCAATTATATTTCTCCCCTCATTGGGTTCCTCTTCCCAGGTTTCTTTTGCGATATCTAGTATGCCACGGGGGTGGAGTCTGTATAATAACTCAAAGGGGGAAAACTGAGGCCTGAGGCCTGAGGTACCTCCCAGATGGTGAACATAAGGTAAGGTAGTAGGGTGTCCCAATCCTTCCCATCCCATCTTACCACCTTCCTTATATACCCTTGAGGGTTCGGTTAAACCTTTCCTTAAACCCATTGGTCTGTGGATGATAGACCGAAGTCCTCAGGATATTTATATGGAGCAGTGTACAGAGATCTTTCATTAGCTTCAACATAAACAGAGTTCCTTGGTCTGTTAATATCTCCTTTGGTAGCCCCACTTGGACAAAGATTCCCACCAGCTCTTTGGCTATCATTTTAGAGGCCGTGTTCCTCAGGGAGGCAGCTTCTGGGTAGTGAGTAGCATAATCCAAAACAACAAGTATGTATTGGTGGCCCCACACCATCTTCTCCAGGGGTCCCACCAGGACCATGGCTATTCGCTCGAAGGGGACCTCTACGATGAGAAGGGGTACTAAAGGTGCCCTCAAGTGGGGTTGGGGACTGTGCAGCTGACACTCTGGGCAGGATGCACAGTATCTCCGCACTTCCTCATGTACTCTGGGCTGGAAGAACTGTCGTAGGACCTATGCCAGGGTCTTCTCTACCCCCAAATGCCCCCCATAAGAGGACTATGGGCAAGACTTAATACAGCGTTCTGGTGTTTTTGAAGTACTAGGATCTGCTGTACCTTCTGCCCCTGAACTGGTGCAACCCGGTATAAGAGATCCTTCTTCATTATGAAGTAGGGTCCTTGTCTGTGGGTTTTCCCTTCCACGGGGACCCCATCTATTTCTGTCACCTCCTTCCTAATGTTGTCATACCTTGGGTCTTCAGCCTGGTCCCATCCAAAATTTCCTCTTCCGGGGCTCATCTGCCTGAGATCTAGGGGGCCAGTCTCTGTTGCCTCTACTGGTTCAGAGGCGTTAGGGTAGGGGCCAGACTCGGGTGCTTCTCCCTCCTGGGCAGCCTCCTGTTCAGCTGCTCGGGTCCACCTACCTACGAGAGTGACCCTCTGGCTTTGGGCCAGTATTCGGGTTCCCAAGGCCTTAGCTGCCCTTCTTTCCCTTTTCGTCTTTCTACCCTGTCTGGGAGTGGAGAACAAATCTGGGATATTTCAGAGAAGGTTGGGGGTTTACAGTTTACTGTGGATGCCTCACTAATTTCAGGGTCCCCCTCTCTCTACAATCCCCCTACTGGGAGTAAGTCTCCAAACCCTGGGAAGTCCCTTCCTATGAGCACCGGGTATGGGAGTTTCGGGACTACACCTGCTGCTACCTCAGAAGTGTTCCCCTGGATTTCAATTTTTACTAGGATGGTGGGGTAGTAACTAACTGTCCCATGGACGCATGTTATTCCCGTACATTTAGCCTGCAGCAGCTGACCATGTTTCACGAGCTTCCCTGAGATAAGTGTGATTCATAGATTCATAGATTCATAGATACTAAGGTCAGAAGGGACTATTCTGATCATCTAGTCCGACCTCCTGCACAGCGCAGGCCACAGAATCTCACCCACCCACTCCTATGAAAAACCTCACCTATGTTTGAGCTATTGAAGTCCTTAAATCATGGTTTAAAGACTTCAAGGAGCAGAGAAGCTTCCCTCAAGTCAACCATGCCCCATGCTACAGAGGAAAGCGAAAAACCTCCAGGGCCTCTCCAATCTACCCTGGAGGAAAAATTCCTTCCCGACCCCAAATATGGCAATCAGCTAAACCCTGAGCATATGGGCAAGATTCACCAGCCAGATACTACAGAAAATTCTTTCCTGGGTAACTCAGATCCCATCCATCTAATATCCCATCTCAGGGGATTAGTCCTATTTACCCTGAATATTTAAAGATCAATTACTTACCAAAATCACATTATACCATCATATCATTTCCTCCATAAACTTATCAAGTAGAATCTTAAAACCAGATAGATCTTTTGCCCTCATTGCTTCCCTTGGAAGGCTATTCCAAAACTTCACTCCTCTGATGGTTAAAAACCTTCGTCTAATTTCAAGTCTAAACTTCCTGGTGGCCAGTTTATACCCATTTGTTCTTGTGTCCACATTGGTGCTGAGCTGAAATAATTCCTCTCCCTCTCCTGTATTTATCCCTCTGATATATTTATAGAGAGCAATCATATCTCCCCTCAACCTTCTTTTAGTTAGGCTAAACAAGCCAAGCTCCTTAAGTCTCCTTTCATAAGACAAGTTTTCCATTCCTCGGATCATCCTAGTAGCCCTTCTCTGTACCTGCTCCAGTTTGAATTCATCCTTTTTGAACATGGGAGACCAGAACTGCACACAGTATTCTAGGTGAGGTCTCACCAGTGCGAGTGTGATAGCACTCCCCAAATCAACCAGTGCCGTGGTCTCTACCACATTTAGCTTCACTGGTCCAGTGTACATATGTGGAGTTAGTGAGACCCCCACAAGGTGGATTAGGGAGCATGGGTCTGCCCAGTTCCCCGGTTACACTGCATAGGCTCCTCAGCATTGGGACACTGTGCAGCTATCAGAGTAGCAGCTGTGTTAGTCTGTATCTGCAAAAAGAAAAGGAGTACTTGAGGCACCTTAGAGACTAACACATTTATTTGAGCATAAGCTTTCATGAGGAAATAATTAATTTGCAAACTGGATAAAATTAATTTAGGCTTGAATAAAGTTTGGGAGTGGATATGGGTAATTACACAAAGTAAAACTATTTCCCCATGTTTATTCCCCCGCCCCCACTGTTCCTCAGATGTTCTTGTCAACTGCTGGAAATGGCCCACCTTGAGTATCACTACAAAAAGTTTCCCCCCTACCCCTACTCTCCTGCTGGCTCACAAAAAGTTTATGCTCAAATAAATTTGTTAATCTCTAATGTGTCACAAGTACTCCTTTTCTTTGTGCAGCTATGTGTCCTCACTCCCCACAGGCATAACATCTGTATGTAGTTGTAGGCATTCCCCGGTCTCTTGGTTTGGGCCTTCTAACATCACGATCCTCTTCTCCCTCAGTGCTCCGACTCTTTCTGGCTTCTGGTGGGCCTTCATTCCCTCTCTTTTCCACCTGGGCTTTCCTGGAGGCCCAGTCACCCGAGCTCTAGGGCTTGGTGCTGCTAGTTTAACCCAGGGTGCCTCTTCCTCAATTGGTTGAGTCAGCTCCCTTGCCATCCTTCGCCTCTCTACTAGTGCAACAACCTCGTCATAGGTGGAGGGTTCGTTATGACTTACCCATGTGCGAAGGTCTGGTGGTAGTCCCCTCATGTATCGGTCGATGACCAGAACCTCTAGTATCTCTTCCGGACTCCAGGACTCAGTTCAGTTCACTTTCGTGTGAGATGGATGTGGTCATACAATTGGGACTGCGGGGTTTTGTTTTCCTGGTACCTCCACTCGTGATACCGCTGGGTCTGCACGGCGGTCGTTACCCCAGATCTGGCCAGGATCTCTGCTTTCAGCTGGGGATAGTCTGCTGCAGCTTCTTCAGGCAGATCATAGTTGGCCTTCTGGGCCTCCCCGCACAGGAATATGGCGAGGATGCCGGACCACTGATCTTGAGGTCAGGCCTCCCATAGGGCTGTGCTCTCAAAGGTCAGAATATATGCCTCTGTGTCATCCTCCCTCGTCATTTTCTGCAGGCAATTGCTGGCCCGTATGATCCGCATCCCATCATGGCAGTGGTTCATCTCTGTAAGGGCCTTCACTTGATTTACCAGTTCCTGAAACACAGTACGGTCTTGAATGGCCTAGTCCATCAACAGGCGATTGGTCTCCTGTTGCAACTGCACTGTCTCCTGTTGGGTGGCTGCCTGGACACGGGTAGCTCCTGCTAGACAGCCATGGCTTGTATCAGTGCCCGCACTACGTCTTCCACTGTGGTGAAAAAAAAATAAACCCACTCCCCCTTTTCTTTTTCTTTTTCAAACACCCTCCTTCTTCCATCACACTGTGCACACCAGATCCCACTCCTAACACCAGTTGTGACAAAGTTCCTCCTCTACCTTGGTGGGTCTTGCGCTTATTGGCAGATTTGCTCACCTCAGAGATTCACGGCAGCCCTCAGTTTGGCCATTTTCATGAATCCACAGTCCAGGTCAACTCCTCCTGTGTCTGATCAGGAGTTGGGAGGTTTGGGGGGAACCTGGGCCCGCCCTCTACTCCGGGTTCCAGCCCAGGGCCCTGTGGAATGCAGCTGTCTAGAGTGCCTCCTGGAACGACAGCTGTTGTGCGACAGCTACAACTCCTTGGGCTACTTCCCCATGGCCACCTCCCAACATCTTCTTTATCCTCACCATAGGACCTTCCTCCTGGTGTCTGATAATGCTTGTACTCCTCAGTCCTCCAGCAGTATGTGTTCTCACTCTCAGCTCCTAGTGCCTCTTGCTCCCAACTCCTCACACGCGCACCACAAACTGAAGTGAGCTCCTTTTTAAACCCAGGTGCCCTGATTAGCCTGCCTTAATTGATTCTAGCAACTTCTTGATTGGCTGCAGGTGTTCTAATCAGCCTGTCTATCTTAATTGTTTCCAGAAAGTTCCTGATTGTTCTGGAATCTTCCCTGTTACCTTACCCAGGGAAAGGGGACCTACTTAACCTGGGGCTAATATATCTGTCTTCTATCACTCTCCTGTAGCCATCTGGCCTGACCCTGTCACATACCTTAAAGAAACCTTTTGCATGAAGCATATTCCAGTTACATTATATTCACATTCATTAGCATATTTTCATAAAATCATATGGATTGCAATGTCACAACAAGATATGATTGATGGAAGTCACCTGGGAGGGACAATGGAGATTTATCTGGTGGTACATGGACATGGCAGATGCTTGGCTAGATATTTGGCCCCACTAAGGCCACTGCTAGGACAGTGAAGTCCTTTCTCTTGGACAATCTTCCTCATAGGGTTGAAGTAGATCTTTGCTTTTACAGCTGTCAAAAGAGGCTTGAAGGAAGTTAAGTCTGTTCTTCCCTATGAAATATATTCCTTGAGCTTTGTTGCTGCTGACCAATGCCATCTGCCTATCTGTCTCTAGCATTATGGGACCTGATATGGGGTGGGTTTCTCTCTGGTAGAAGAGGATGGTATCTGAAAAGTATTATCTATCTTTATTTTCTCTTCCCTTATGTGAAGATGAACCAAATGAGGAATACAGGGATGGAAAATGCAATTGTGTAAAGTTTTCAATGCTTCAGGCAGAGCAATTCCCTTTGTGTTGTTGTGACATTGTTTTTTCTCAACACCCTGAGCTCCATTCTCAAAGAAAGAGACCATAATTTCTGGGTATTGCAGACATGTGGGTGAAACAGCTTGAGTTGTCTCTGCTACAGATACTTGATGTCCCATCTCTTTCATCTGAGAGTGAAATCCATCCACCTTTGATGTGCTATTTAACAGAGGTTCTGAAATGGTTTAAGGGCCATTCCATGATAGCAGTTACATTTTGAGTTATCTTTGTTGCAAGATCCTCTGTCCTGCTACACTGCACAATTCTGTCATCTCAGGAATTACCCAATGCAGAGGTGCCCTTCCTGGAAGGTCTAGTTCATATGAGGTTTTACAGCTTAGTCCTTCTGAACAGCTAAAAAAGCGCCTAGAGATATTGGAAAAACTCCTGCAAGTTTGCAGTGATTTGGCTGGCTTTCATCTGTAAAGCACAGGTTCTCAGTGAAAGCTGGTCAGTAAGAGTTGCCTCAGCATTTTACTGCAGCACCTGGCTTCCACAGTTGTCTTTTTGAATGATATGTGTCTCAATGGGATATGGTAGGTCTCAGAGTAAGGCAGCAGAGTAAGGTGTGTGACAAATGCCAGTTACATCTTATGCAAGATGGAAGCCCCCGTCACTTTCCTGCTGGGCTCCTGCAGACTGAACTCCAGTGTGAGTGCAATGAACATGTTGTATCAGTTAGTTCCTGGTGTCCTCACTGCGTGGGAATCGAGAGATATTACAACCACTGCTCATCACAGCCCCTTGCTCTGTCTACTGATGAAGAGATTAGGGGACATTTATCCACAAAAGAACCACGGCCATGTTTTCTCTTTCTGCCCTCCGCATCCTTTGACACTCTGTACCTAAAAATAGTGACCTGGAACCCCCATATTCACCATGGTGATATGATTATGATATGTTTTCTACTAAGTATGCCTTGTGAGGTGTCATTTGACAAGTCATGATCCGTTGAATATTATTATTCTGTTGAATTATATGTGTTCCCATTGTAGCTGGAGTTATGAAGTTTTGCTCTCTGTGTTTTACTGAAATATGTTGTGAGCCCTGGAGATGCCCACAGCTGGACTTTTGGTAGCACCAAAGGAGCAGCTAACACCTCCAAGACAGATTTACATTAGGACTAGCCAACCATGTATTAGTGACCCAATAAGAAGAATCAATTCTTCTAGTGGTCCCCTCCCAAAGCATGTAGACAATGGGGATTGCTTAACCCAGTGATTCAGCAGGGGAAATTGAACCTTAACTCCATGTTTTAGACAGTATCTTTCCATGCCCATGGATTGGGGAGGGGCATAAATTGGAGTTTGTGACATAAGCCCAGGGACTCTCTCCTCCCCCACCTATTCTGAAGGCAACAAGAACATGTGGAAGAAAAGACTTCGAAGTGGGGAGATTGGTCCCAGGTGAGCAAAGAAATCAGCCTGTGTATTAAGAATTGTGAACTGCTTACAGCTCCTAGTGGGGTGAGAAAAACTGCTTTATTCAAATCTTGCTTTGTCTGATAAAGTTTAGAAGTTAGACTGTGATTTTATTTTTATTTCTTATATAACCAACCATGACCTCTATGACTAACACTTGCAATCACTTAAAATCTATTTGTCTATAGTTAATAAACTTATTTTAATGTTTTATCCTTATCAGTGAGTTTGTCTAAAGTTCTTGGGGAATCTACTCAGATTATGAAGGCTGGTGCATGTTCACTATCTTTTGATGAAGTGGCAAACTAATTAATGAGCTTGCATTGTTCAAGAAAAGGTCTTGAGCAGTGTAAGGCAGAACATTTCTGGGTTGAAAGGCTGGGGGTGGGGGGATTTGCTGGTGTCTCCCTCTGTATAGTTTAGAGACCATTCATGCAACTTAGCTGGATGTGTCCATGCATGCTAGTGGCTGAGTGATAACAGCACATGGAGGGGTTTGCTGCTTGTCACTAGCACAGAATTGTGAGAGAAACCCAGATTGGAGAAAGGGCACAGAGTTCCACAATTCCAGGTTGTACCCTGGGGATCCCATCACAATGGTTAAGGCATTGGATTTGAAATCCAATGGGCTTTCCCTGAGCAGGGAAAAATGCACAGCTTGTTGTTCTGCGTGAGATTTGCACTTCGTGCACTGGAGTAGAGATTTTAAGTGAGACTTTAAGAGTATTGGCTGAATACAGTCAAGAAAAGGTTACAAGTTTGTTCTTTTCTGTGCTTATTTCAGGAACAGAAAAGCATAAGGGTGAGTGAGAGTGATGCAGTTGAAAAGTTAGAATTGTACAGACTGCAGGTAGCAGAAAAAGAGAAAGGGCACCAGCGAATCTTGGAGCTAAAGCAATTGGAGAGGAAAGTGAAAGAGGAAGCACACCAGAGGGTTGTAGAAGTAGAGGCTTCCAGGGAAGAAACAGCACATCATTCAGCCCTAGAGCTGAAAACCAAGGAGACCGAGGAAAGAGAGTGAGAGAAAAAATGCCAAAAGAACCTCAGCCATGTTTTCTCTTTCTGCCCTTCCCCCAATAGGTTCTGTGCCAATGCTGCAGATACTCCTGTGGGAATATGCTTGCAGTTATATGGCTAAAATACTAACCTCTGTACCTCAGCTCCCGACATGTGCACTGGGGATAATGATACTTACCTGACGCATAGGGATTTTGTGAGGGTAAATTGAAGAATGCCTGGGAAATGCTCATATATTACAGTGATGGGGGCCATGTGAGTCCCTAGACAGGCAGTTCAATTGATAGACATAGTAAAACTCAAACAGGATGCTAATTTACCTCTGTCTATTTCTGTTTCCAAACAGCCTCTTTCTGATACACTCAGAGAGTAGACATGATCATACTGTACACAAAGCCCATTATTATTATTAATAATGATAATACCTACCTTTTATCTAGCACTTTTCATCAGTAGATCTCAAAGTACTTTACAAAGGAGGTAAGTATCATCATCCCCACTATATAGATGGGGACACAGAAGCATGGAGAGGTGAAGTGACTTTCCCAAGGTTACCCTGCAGACCAGTGGCTGAGCTAGGAATATAGCCCAGGCTGCTTGAGTTCTATTCCAATGCTCTCTTCACTTTCATTAGTTTCATTGGGACACTTGTCTAAATATCTTGGGCTCTGTGTGTGTGTGTGTGTTGTCAGGTTTCCCATATTGCTGTGTAGCTCTTCATGTTTTATCTCAGAACATAGATTCACACTTATAGATTTTAAGGCCAGTAAAGACCATTAGGATCATCTAGTCCAGTGGTTCTCAAACATTTTTTTTCGCAGACCTCTTGAAAATTTCTGAGAGTCTCGGTGGACCACTTAATGATCTTTCCAAATGTTGTATGTACCATTAGCTAACTATTATAAAGCACTTTGGATAAAAGTGTTATATAAAAAAACTCAATAATAATAAACCTTTTTTGTTCTACAAATAGAAGCACACAACTCATATGTTAATATCAGTAGTCTTACCTTTCTAATGTGATGGATGTGCCCTCTCTCCCTCACCAGAGCAGCCGTGAGGGGGCTGAGAAGGAATGGGGTCTTTCCCCTGCCACAGTAGCTACAAAGCTAAGGCTGGGAAGGAGGACCATCTCTCCCTGGCAGCTGCAACCCTGGAGCTGGAGAAAGTTGTCTCTTTCTCTGGCCGCCACAGCCCTGCACGTCCCAAATTCCCCCACCCCGTCTTCTCACCCCACTGCCCCCTCCCACCTACCCTATTCTCCCCAAGGCCACCACCTCACCTTACATGTGCATCTTTTCTAGGGTCCAGGCACCTAATTAGTGGGTGGCCCTTCATCCTCTCGTGTGTGGCCACCCAGGCATGCACCTTAGAGGGAACTATCCGCGGACCACACCTGAAGAGAGCACATGGACTACTGGTGGTCCATGAACCACAGTTTGAGAACCTCTGATCTAGTCTGATCTCCTGAATGACATAGATCAGATAAAACAATGAGGAGTCCTTGTGGCACCTTGGAGACTAACAAATTTATTTGGGCATAAGCTTTCGTCAGATAATTTCACCCAGTGATTCCTGCAACAAGCCTATGATTTCTGGTTCAGCTAGAGCGTATCTTTTACAAAGATGACCAGAGAGCTTGTCAAAATTTTTCCAGTGGAATGTTTCTCATCAGAAAATGCTGTGTCAACAAAACTGAAATGTTTCATGGAAATGGACTAATTTAGTTGAATTTTTTGACGGGACACTATAGAAACTTTTTGTTTTGAATAATTAATATAATATAATTAATTAATGATAAAATTGAAAGTAAACATTCTGATGAGGTTGAAACTAAGTATTTTGGAATATTTTGTTTTGCAAAAAGATTCCAAGATTTCTCCTTTTCATTTTGATTCAGCAGGAAACAAAATTTTGAAAAACCAGAGTCTCTCACAAGATGGGAATTCCATTTTTCATTCAGATCTCATATCCAGTCTGGATGTAAACACTGCAAGTGATGAAGACTCCATTGTGTTCCTACGTAAATTGTTCCAGTGGTTAATTAGCCTCACTATTAGAAATGTGTGTGACAGAAGGCAATCTCCTGGACAAACCTTATTGAATTAAATTAAACATTATTGGATTAAGTTTAAGTATTTTAGGAACCCATTGTATTAAAAATGCAAATGTTTGTGTATTATTGTGAGATTGCATGGAACTATTTTGAGGTGAAAGTCAGGATTAATGCAATCTCTGGGAAGTAGTATGAACGTCACAAGACTATGGTCTGGTCTAAACTACAGACTTACATCAGTATAACTAAGTCACTCAGGGATGTGAAAAATCCACACCACTGAGTGACATAGTTATAGCCACCCAACACCCACTCCCCCCCCCCGCCGTGTAGACAGCATTATGTCAGTGGGACAGCTTCTTCCATCAATATAGCTGTCACCTGTGAGAGAGGTGGACACATCAGTGCAGCCATGCCAATGCAGTATTTTAAGTCTAGGCCTGCCCATACTTGAACAACGTAGCAGACATGACTGATCTTTTGGAAAAATACATGGTGAATTGGAATTCCTAGGAAATACTGGGGGGGGGGATTGTAAACACCCACCTAGAGACTCAGCTTTTGAAGCCTCATCCTAAGTAGGGACCTTTTGTCTGCTGATCAACTGTTACAGGAGGACACTTCAAAGACCCAAACTCTAGGGACCAACAAACAAAGAATGTACTTTTGAATAAAAATGAGTGTAACCTGACTCAGGTCCTTTTCCTGATCTAGCAAATGGACAGAACTCCTGGTTCATGGAGGGCTCCAATCCTCAGGGAAGAGCTGGAAGGACTTTGCCTACTGAGGCCCCATAAGATAGAGTGTTTGTTGTGAGCTGAAGCTGTGATGAATTTGTGACAACAGGGAAAACCCCTTTGTGAGCATTGAAGGACTAATCACTGACCAGAGCCCTTGTTGGAGTGAGGTGGATGATCTCTGGTAAGCTTATTATTGTGCATGTAGTTTATTTTATTGTTTAATATGTTTTCTCTGTAATACTTTTACCTTATGAATAAAATGTTCTTGCTTAGAAAGAGCTGTATGGTAACTTAGAACTGTGGGCAATCAAACTGTTATCAGTCTCTGGAGAGAAAGCAAGTAAGTCTCTCTTTTGTTGGGAGTAACACAGTAAAAAGAGCTGTTCAGCCTGGAAAATACATGGTCAGAAGGGAGAGAGAGACATGGGTCTCCACCCAAGAGAGACAACAGCCAAGGGAATCAGAAGTCTGAGTGTGATTGCCCTGGCTGGACCACTGAGTGGAAATACAGATGCAGTTGCCCTGAACTATGACAACGTGCATCTTATTGCTAGCCTGAATTTATTTTGCTTGAGTTTCCAGCCATTGGATCTTGCTGCACTTTTGTCTGCTAGCTTACAGTTCCATCTACAACCCACCCCCTTGTCTTCTTGATGGCATTTTTTTCAGAATGTCCCTGTTGTCATTTGTCCTGGTTCACAGAAGACCTAATCCTGACAGTCATTGTGTGGGCTGTGGAGACCTGTGGTGAACTTTGCAGGAGGGTGGCATATTGGCAGGCCCATGTGTCTGAGGCCTTGTCTTGTCTGGGATGATAGTAGCTGAGGGAGAAGTGACCTTTAGCAAATATGAAGACTCTGGGGCCTGGTCTATACCTAAAACATGTTAATCTAGATATGTCTTTTTCAGACCCCTAAGAGATATAGCTAAACCGACCTAAGCCCATGTGTAGACAATGCTAGGACAACAAACATCTTCCATTCACCTAGCTACTGCCTCTCTGAGAGGTGGTTTTACTGCAGCAATGAAAGAACCTCTTTCATCGCTGTAGAAAGTGTCTGCACGACAGTGCTACCATGGTGCAGCTGCAGTACTGCAGCTGTGCTGCTGTAGCATTTCTGATGTAGACACACACTTCAAATGGTGCTCACACCTAAAGATCACTGGGTCACCCTTTCCTTCCACCTCTCTGCTCCCCTCCCTGCCTTCCACTGGAGTGTCTTTATTGTCAACAGTCAATGCTGCTGCTATGGGCAAGGTGTTGAGGCTGTTAAAAGAGACTTGATTGTCTGTGGAAAGTGTCTTTGCCTTAGGGTCACTTGTTCCCCCATTGCCTTTACTTGCAGCTGTCAATCTCTGTATCATAGATGTATCTGTGTCCATATCACTGTATCCATGTTGGAGCGTTCAGCTCATACCTCCTGCAGACTGTCTCCTTGTTATTGTGTTAAACAGAAAAGGGAAATTCTCAAACAGCTGTAGCATTCAGTATTTTATAGACCTCTATCAGACCTACTCTTACTCTTCTCATATCAGAACCAAATAGTCCTTGTGTTTCTACTCCATCATTGTATGAAATCAGTTCATGAGAAAGCTCATAAGGAAGTTAGCCAAAGAAATTCAAGCTCATCTAGCTAACATCAATGCCTAGGCCCCTCACAGTCTGGATTCAGACCAGAATAGGAGACGGAAACAGCAATAATAGCACTGATGGATGATCTGCTGTCGTCGATGGATGCAAGACAGACAACCATTCTCCTGGACCTTTCTGCAGCATACAACACAGCTGTTCATGACACAGCCCTATCCTGCCTACAGGAGATGGCAGGAGTTCACAGGCATTTACTCAAATAGTCTGATACCTAGTTATTTCTACACGATGAAATTAGGTCGAATTTATAGAAGTGTTTTTTTTAGAAATCATTTTTATATAGTTGATTATGTGTGTCCCCACACAAAATGCTCTAAGTGCATTAACTTGATGGAGTGCTTCCATAGTACCGAGGCTAGCGTCGGCTTCTGGAGCATTGCACTGTGGGCAGCTATCCCACAATTCCCACAGTCTCTGCTGCCCATTGGAATTCTAGGTTGAGATCCCAATGCCTAATGGGGCAAAAACATTGTCGCGAGTGGTTCTGGGTACATGTCGTCAGTCCTTCCCTCCCTCCGTGAAAGCAACGACAGACAATTGTTTTGTGCCTTTTTTCCTGAGTTACCTGTGCAGACGCCATACCATGGCAAGCATGGAGCCCGCTCAGCTCACTGTGACCGTACGTCTCCTGGGTGCTGGCAGACGTGGTACTGCATTGCTACTCAGCAGCAGCCCATTGTCTTGTGGCAGCAGACGGTGCAATAGGCCTGATAACCATTGTCGTCATGTCCGAGGTGCTCCTAGAGCCTCGGTAAGGTCGGTCAGGAGCATCTGGGCAGACATGGGCACAGGAACTAAAATAGGAGTGACTCGACCAGGTCATTCTCTTTAGTCCTGCCGGCAGTCCTATTGTACCATCTTATGGCGAGCAGCCAGGAGATGAGAATGGCTAGCAGTACTACTGCACCGTCTGCTGCCAGCCAAAGATGTGAAAGATAGATGGAATGGATCAAAACAAGAAATACACCAGATTTGTTTTGTATTCATTTGCTCCCCCTCCCTCCCTCCATGAAATCAATGGCTGACAATCGTTTCAGTGAGGTCCGTCAGGGGCACCTTGAAAAGTTTAATGGAGATTCAGTCCTGCCTGAAATACCGGGGGGGGGGGGGTATAGCTCAGTGGGTTGAGCATTGGCCTGTTTAAACCCAGGGTTTTGAGTTCAATCCTTGAGGGGGCAATTCTGTGTGACAATTGTTTTTGTTTCTCCTTGATGTAAAGCCACCCCCATTGTTGATTTTAATTCCCTGTAAGCCAACCCTGTAAGCTATGTTGTCAGTCGCCTCTCCCTCCATCAGAGCAATGGCAGACAATCGTTCTGCGCCTTTTTTCTGTGCAGACGCCATACCATGGCAAACATGGAGCCCGCTCAAATCACTTTGGCAATTAGGAGCACATTAAACACCACGCACATTATCCAGCAGTATACGCAGCACCAGAACCTGGCAAAGCAAAACCGGGGAGACATTTATGAGAGGGTGGGAGGTTAAGGCAAATTGCCTGGCTGCTGGTTACGCGCAGCCAGACACCAGAGCGGTTAGAAGAGCACAGAAGGGTGCAGTGCGCATCAGAGAAGCTTTGAAAATCAGTTTCATGACTGGCCAGGCTACGATGTGAAAGTTCTGTTCGTTTCTCCTTGATGAAACACCGCCCCCCCCCACCTTGGTTCACTCTACTTCCCTGTAAGTTAAGCACCCTCCCCTCCTCCCTTCCATCACAGCTTACAGAGGCAATAAAGTCATTGTTGCTTCACATTCATGCATTCTTTATTAATTCATCACACAAATAGGGTGATAACTGCCAAGGTAGCCCAGGAGGGGTAGTGGAGGAGGGAAGCACCAGAAGGGGTGGTGGAGGAGGGAAGGACAAGGCCACACAGCACTTTAAAAGTTTAAAACTTTTAAAACTTTAAAAGTTTAAAACTTTTAAAACTTATTGAATGCCAGCCTTCTGTTGCTTGGGCAATCCTCTGGGGTGGAGTGGCTGCGTGGTCGGAGGCCTCCCACCGCGTTCTTGGACGTCTGGATGAGGAGGCTATGGAACTTGGGGAGGAGGGCAGTTGGTTACACAGGGACTGTAGTGGCGGTCTGTGATCCTGCTGCCTTTCCTGCAGCTCAACCATACACTGGAGCATATTAAAGTTTGATCCTCCAGCAGCCTCAGCATTGAATCCTGCCTCCTCTCATCACACTGCCGCCACCTTTCAGCTTCAGCCCTCTCTTCAGCCTGCCACTTACTCTCTTAAGCCCGCAACCTCTCCGCCCGGTCATTTTGTGCTTTCCTACACTCTGACATTGTCTGCCTCCACACATTCGTCTGTGCTCTGTCAGCGTGGGAGGACAGCATGAGCTCTGAGAACATTTCATCGCGAGTGCATTTTTTTCACCTTCCAATATTTGCTAGCTTCTGAGAAGGAGAAGATCCTGTGATTCTTGAAACACATGCAGCTGGTGGAGAAAAAAAAAGGGACAGTGGTATTTAAAAAGACACATTTTATAGAACAATGGGTACACTCTTTCACGATAAACCTTCCTGTTAACATTACATACATAGCACATGTGCTTTCGTTCCAAGGTCACATTTTGCCTCCCCCCACCACGTGGCTAGCCCCTCACCCATCCCTCCTCCCCGTGGCTAACAGCAGGGAACATTTCTGTTCAGCCACAGGTAAACAGCCCAGCAGGAACGGCCACCTCTGAATATCCCCTTAAGAAAAGCACTCTATTTCAACCAGGTGACCATGTATGATATCACTCTCCGGAGGATAACACAGAGATAAAGAATGGATGTTGTTTGAACGCCAACAAAAATACACTGCAATGCTTTGTTCTGCAATGATTCCCAACTACATGCTACTGGCCTGGCGTGGTAAAGTGTCCTACCATGGTGGAGGGAATAAGGCTGCCCTCCCCAGAAACCTTTTGCAAAGGTTTTGGGAGTATATCCAGGAGAGCTTTATGAAGATATCCCTGGATGATTTCTGCTCCATCCCCAGACATGTTAACAGATTTTTCCAAGTAGCTATACTGGCCGTGAATGCCAGGGCAAATTAATCATTAAACATGCTTGCTTTTAAATCATGTATACTATTTAAAAAGGTACACTCACCAGAGGTCCCTTCTCCACCTGGCAGGTCCGGGAAGCAGCCTTGGGTGGGTTTGGGGGGTACTGGCTCCAGGTCCAGGGTGAGAAACAGTTCCTGGCTGTCGGGAAAACTGGTTTCTCCGCTTGCTTGCTGTGAGCTATCTACAACCTCCTCCTCATCATCATCTTCCTTGTCCTCAAAACCTGCTTCCGTGTCACCTCCATCTCCATTGAAGGAGTCAAACAACATGGTTGGGGTAGTGGTGGCTGAACCCCCTAAAATGGCATGCAGCTTATCATAGAAGCGGTATGTTTTGGGCTCTGACCTGGAGCAGTCGTTTGCCTCTGGTTTTCAGGTAGGCTCGCCTCAGCTCCTTAAGTTTCATGTGGCACTGCTTCAGGTCCCTGTTATGGCCTTTGTCCTTCATGCCCTAGGAGATTTTGACAAATGTTTTGGCATTTTGAAAACTGGAACGGAGTTTTGATAGCACGGATTCCTCTTCCCATACAGCGATCAAATCCCGTACCTCCCATTCGGTCCATGCTGGAGCTCTTTTGCAATTCTGGGACTCCATCATGGTCACCTCTGCTGATGAGCTCTGCATGGCCATCTCTGCTGATGAGCTCTGCACTCACCTGCAGCTTGCCAAGCTGGTCAAACAGGAAATGAAATTCGAAAGTTCCCGGGCCTTTTCCTGTCTACCTGGCCAATGCATCTGAGTTGAGAGTGCTGTCCAGAGCAGTCACAATGGAGCAATCTGGGATAGGTCCCGGAGGCCAATACCATCTAATTGAGTCCACAGTACCCCAAATTCAACCCGGGCAAGGCCGATTTCAGCACTAATCCCCTTGTCGGGGTGGAGTAAGGAAATCAATTTTAAGAGCCATTTAAGTCGAAAAAAAGGGGTTCGTCGTGTGGACGGGTGCAGGGTTAAATCAATTTAATGCTGCTAAATTTGACCTCAACTCCTAGTGTAGACCAGGGCTCAGTTGCAAGTAATCTATCCCAGTGATTGATGGATACTCTCAGTATGTCCACTGCCTGGGAAAGAAACACATGCCACAGAAGTGTAGTTTGTGCCAGCAACTGAAGCCCAGATCCAGAAAGGATAGAAAACTCAAGCTCAAACTCCTACTCATGGAAGCAGCCCTTCAACTATCTGAGTTGCAAGACCCCGGATGGTGGAAAACCTAGCCACAATCCTCTACTTCTAAGGGAGGCGAGCCCAAGGAGACGTCCACGAGCCACGCACATAAGCCCTCTAAGAAAAGGGCCATGAGTCCCCATAGTGAGTCCCAATCGAGCCAAAACCAATCTCTGGCTCGATCAGTATCATCAGTACTGATGGCATGGAAGCCATCTAAATCCGATACTCAGGGCTCTCGCAATAATGTCCCAAAAGGATATGTTAGGGTTGCCTAAGGACCCAATGGCCAGAGACAAGGAACCATTGTTTCTGACACCTTCAGCACTGATGGACTTCCGGTATGCGATGGATCTTTCAGTGCCTGACACACCAGATTTGCCTCTGCTCAGTACTGGGGCATGGTACCAAGTTCACCTGGAGCACCTGACTCACCAGCAACCTCTTGTCCTGCACCACCCTTTTCATCCTCCAAGTCAGAAAGCAAGCAAGAGGACATGGTCTCCCACCGCTCTTCTCACCCTCCATATGGTGCCCAGTTCCATTATGGACCAAAACCATACCTCCACTTGATCCACAACCTCCTGTACCATGGTACCAAAACCAGGGTCCCCATCCACCCTCACAATGGCCCTATTGGGATCCCTGGCAGGCTCAAAGACAACATGCCTCCCATAGCTCTAGTGTAGCCTACCTGCAACCAAGGAGACATTCTCCTTTACCTGCTGCTTCAAGGACATCTGAACCCCCTGAACAGATGAGGAAGGACAAGGGGCTGATGTTGAGGAGGGAGTTACCCCTCAGGCTATTTTCTCATTGTAATCACCTGATGAGACAGTGATGCCCCCTCCACCATCGATGGCAGATGACTTTAAACTATTGCAGGAACTTTCACAACAGATGGCAGAGGCAATACAGATACCACCACAGGAGATGTCCGAGTCACACCACAAACTAGTGAACATTTTACATTCTTCTGCCTCATGCAGAGTAGCCTTCCATATTAACGAGGCACTCTTGGACCCTGCCAAAATCATATAGCAGACCACTACGTCAGTCCCGCCAACATGTAAGTGGGCTGTCATAAATATAAAGAGAAGGGTAAACACCTTTAAAATCCCTCCTGGCCAGAGGAAAAACCCTTTCACCTGTAAAGGGTTAAGAAGCTAGGGCAACCTCACTGGCACCTGACCACAATGACCAATGAGGAGACAAGATACTTTCAAAGCTGGAGGGAGGGAGAAATAAAGGGTCTGTCTGTGTGATGCTTTTGAGGAGACAGAACAGGAATGGAGTCTTAGAACTTAGTAAGTAATCTAGCTAGATATGCATTAGATTATGATTTCTTTAAATGGCTGAGAAATTGGACTGTGCTGAATAGAATGAATATTCTTGTTTTTGTGTCTTTTTGTAACTTAAGGTTTTGCCTAGAGGGATTCTTTATCTTTTGAATCTAATTACCCTGTAAGGTATTTACCATTCTGATTTTACAGAGGTGACTCTTTTTACCTTTTCTTATATTAAAATTCTTCTTGTAAGAAATTGAATTTTTTTTCATTTTTCTTAAGATCCAAGGGTTTGGGACTGTGGTCACCTATGCAAATTGGTGAGGATTTTTATCAAGCCTTCCCCAGGCAGGGGGGTGCAAGGTTTTGGTGAGAATTTTGGGGGGAAATACGTTTCCAAACAACGCTTTCTCAAAAATAAACCCGGTGAGACGTTTGGTGGTGGCAGTGGAAGTCCAAGGGCAAAAGGTAAAATAGTTTGTACCTTGGGGAAGTTTTAACCTAAGCTGGTAAAAGTAAGCTTAGGAGGTTTTCATGCAGGTCCCCACATCTGTACCCTAGAGTTCAGAATGGGGAAGGAACCTTGATATGGGCCAACAAAAAATATTATATGCAGGCGAAAGACATGGAGTTCCTCTTCTCCCGCCCACCTTCCAATTCAATCATCATGGACATGGTTAACTCAAAGGGCTGCCAGCACCATTTCAAATCCAACCCATAGGACTGGGACTGGAAATGGAAATGCTTGGATCTTTTTGGCAGGAAAACATACTCCTCAGCCACTCTTCAATTCTGCATTGCAAACTATCAAGCCCTGATGGCAAAATATGATTACCAGAACTATTCAAAACTCAATTCCTTTATTAAGTAGTTCCCAGATTCACACAAACAATTCAAGGCCTTTGTCAGTGAAGGCCAACTGATGGCAAAGACATCACTCCTGTCTGCACTTGATGCAGCTGACATGGCAGCATGTTCCATCTCTACTGCCATTGTGTCATTTTATTACTGCCTGAGTCATTTAATTAGCCAGGTGCAGATTTTACCCCTTCTTCTCCCATCCCAGCCTCTCTGACATACTGAGTCATCACATACACTTATTGCCCACTCAGTTTTGCCCAAGGAAAAGTGAGGTCCCAGGGTAGTATGCTTTCATTTGGGGGAAAATGTGGCACATAAAAAGGTTTTGCCCCTTCAAGCTTCGGGAAGCAGGACTGTTGCTATGGGAAGCCAGACCTCACAATAATTGGTGAATGTGGACTAGACAAGGAAACAGGTCTTTGAATCCCATTTAGAAGTGAGTGGTCACACTGGGATTTCAAACTTCCCTTCTACAGAAGGAGCAATCCAAACTCTACTCTCAGCCCAGAGGAGAGAGAAATTGAGGAACATGCATGATTTTGAACAGGGACCAAACTGGACTTAGGTGCCTGAAATAATTCCTCTGGAAAAGAGTCCAATAATGTGTTCTGAGGGACAATGGAATTCCCTGTCTGAGGGTATCAGAGAAAGGGTGGAACTTGTTTCATAGAATCTAGAAGCTTAAGGAAATGCTAATAACAACTGGTTTCAGAGTAGCAGCCGTGTTAGTCTGTATTCGCAAAAAGAAAAGGAGTACTTGTGGCACCTTAGAGACTAACAAATTTATTAGAGCATAAGCTTTTGTGAGCTACAGCTCACTTCATCTGATGCATTTGGTGGAAAAAACTTTTTTTGCATCCGATGAAGTGAGCTGTAGCTCACGAAAGCTTATGCTCTAATAAATTTGTTAGTCTCTAAGGTGCCACAAGTACTCCTTTTCTTTTTGCTAATAACAACTGAAACCATGCTATGAGCTGCAGATAGAATTTGTGGAGGGAGAAAGAGTGTGGACAGAGTTAGTAGAGAAAGTCATCAGACAGCAGGTCAAACTTAACATCATAGGCCTTCTGAGCCAATTAGGCTGTAGGTCAATCAAATTAGCAGAAGATTTCTCTGCTCTAGAGTCATACCTTCAGAATACACAAAAGCTGTTGCCGGCAATTTTCCCTCTAATTTTTTACATTCATGTGCAGAATGAAATGTGTTTTATGCACCAATATGGAGGTGATGTGTGGCGGGGATGGGACCAAGTGGTTCAGAGCGTGGGAGGGGGCTCAGGGCTGGGGCAGAGGGTTGGAGTGCAGAGTGGTGAGGGCTCTGGCTGAGGGTGCAGATTCTGGGGCGGGGCCAGGGATGAGGGGTTTGGGGTGCAGGCTGCCCCAGGGCTGCGGCAGGGAGAGAGGACTCCCCCCAGCCCTCTCTCATGTCATCAGCCTGGGGCTGGGAAGAGCACCTCTCCCCGGCTGCAGCAGCTCTGGGGCTGGGGCCAGGGGACAGGCAACTCTCCCTGCCTGCGCGGCTCATGATAGCCTTCTGCGTGGCCGCGCAGCTTACAGGGAACTTAGGTTGCAGGAGATAAGTCAGAAACTGAGACTCAGGACTGAGCTGAGGCAGATGAATGAAGAGAAGAATTGCTTCAAAGAGCAACAAAAGGAGAGAGAGCTAGGCCATGAGGTACATCTGGCATAGATTGTACCCTCAGCAAGTTTGCAGATGACACTAAACAGGGAAAGAGGTAGATACTCTGGAGGGTAGGGATAGAAATCAGAGGGACCTAAACAAATTAGAGGATTGGGCCAAAAGAAATCTGATGAGGTTCAACAAGGATAAGTACAGAGTCCTGCACTTAGGACGGAAGGATCCCATGCACTGCTATAGAGTAGGGACCGAATGGCTAGGCAGCAGTTCTGCAGAAAAGGACCTAGGGGTTACAGTGGGCAAGAAGCTGGATATGAGTCAACAATGTTCCCTTGTTGCCAAGAAGGCCAATGGCATTTTGGCCTGTATAAGTAGATGCATTGCCAGCAGCTCGAGGGACGTGATCGTTCCCCTCTATTCGACATTGGTGAGGCCTCATCTGGAGTACTGTGTCCAGTTTTGGGCCCCACACTACAAGAAGAATGTGAAAAAATTGGAAAGCATCTAGCAGAGGGCAACAAAAATGATTAGGGGACTGGAACACATGATTTATGAGGAGAGGCTGAGAGAACTGGGATTGTTTAGTCTGTGGAAGAGAAGAATGAGGGGGGATTTGATAGCTGCTTTTAACTACATGAAAGAGCGTTCCAAAAGAGGATGGCTCTAGACTGTTCTCAGTGGTAGCAGATGACAGAACAAGGAGTAATGGTCTCAAGTTGCAGTGGGGGAGGTTTAGGTTGGATATTAGGAAAAACTTTTTCACTAGGAGGGTGGTGAAGCACTGGAATGCGTTACCTAGGGAGGTGGTGGAATCTCCTTCCTTAGAGACTTTCAAAGTCAGGCTTGACAAAGCCCTGGCTGGGATGATTTAGTTGGGGATTGGTCCTGCTCTGAGCAGGGGCTTGGACTAGATGACTTCCTGAGGTCCCTTCCAACCCTGATATTCTATGATCTGTTGACTGAGGATCCATCACCCAGTTCTGGGTGTGGAATAGCAAACCTTTGAGGAATAGGAAATGAACAGAAAGAGAGACTCTGTTGGGGGAAATATTACTCATAAAACCATGTGGGTGGAAGAAAAAGAGAAGTGGGTTCAGTTAAGTGGGTTTCTAAAAGCCTCAGGCAAGGCTGTGCAGACCTTAGTCACTGCAAACCCCAAGAGACAGCTGCATATTGTTATGGACATTCTCAGTGATGAAGGGGGTGCATGTGTGTATGTTCAGGGAATCTCTTCCCCAAAGTGTCACAAAACAACTTTACACACGGTCACAGCCTGTCCCCATTGACACAGATAGCCCAAGAATTGGGCATTTGGAACATCAGCCTGTTATAAATGATGGTTTCAGAGTAGCAGCCGTGTTAGTCTGTATTCGCAAAAAGAAAAGGAGTACTTGTGGCACCTTAGAGACTAACAAATTTATTAGAGCATAAGCTTTCGTGAGCTACAGCTCATTTCATCGGATGCATTCGATGAAGTGAGCTGTAGCTCACGAAAGCTTATGCTCTAATAAATTTGTTAGTCTCTAAGGTGCCACAAGTACTCCTTTTCTTTTTATAAATGATGATGTGCCCAGAACTCCTGGAGACCACATTGTTTGTATACATTACATTAGGCATAGTTCTGGCTGAGCTTTGGTGAAGTCATTTGTGAGTGGCAAGACCAAGACTATTGACAAAGATTTGCTAGACCTTCTGATGATAACAGAGGAAGTGGTCACTTGGTTGGAGAATTTGACCAAGAGATGGTCACAGTAGAATCAGCCTTGGGTATGTAACGGCTCTGGGTGGGCGAGGTATGTAATGGAGTATTAGCTCTTTAAGACCAGAAGATGTAGTGTGAGAGGCCAGTTACCCCATTCCAGATATTGGGAAAAACCAAAACAGACATTGGGTGGGAGGAAGATGGTCCTGGGGAATAGTTAATGTCTGAGAGGGCAAAGGATTAGGTAAAACCCAGATATGACAGATATGGCAGTTTCCTGCAATATCCTGGACAAACTTAACTGAATTAAGTTAAACCTTACTGAATTAATTTAAAACGTATGGAATTAAGCTAAAGTATCTTAGAATGTCATTGTATCAAAAATGCAAATGTATATGTATTGTTGTGGGATTGTATATAATATCTCTAAGGTGGAGACATAGCTATGTACCCTGGGAAGAGTTATGAGCTTCAATGAGCTCTTTGAAATAATGTGCTAGACAAACAAAGTTAGGTAGGATTCCTAGAAAATACCTAGGAGGTGGGGAAGGCAACTTCTCACCTCCAGACCCAACCTTTTGAAGCTTCACCCAGAGGAAAAATCCATTGACCGCTGACCACCTGTTATATTAGGACAAGATCAGAGGTTCAATCTGGATAAAAGAGTGACTCACAGGTTCATGGATGTGCTTGTTCTGAGCTAACAGGTGTTGTGAACTTTTGTGACCATAGAAAAAAATCCTTGATAGGATTTGAAGGACTGTTCACATGCCAGAGCCCTTGCTGAAGTTGGGATGATCTCTGATAAGATACAGCATGAGTGCAGGTTCATTTATTGTTTTCTCTGTAATGCCTTCCCCTTAATAATAAAGGTGCTTGCTTAGAAAGAGCAGTGTGGTAACTAAACTGTGAGCAGTTATGCTGTTTATAGCCTGTGAGGTGAAGGCAAAGCACACCTGCTTAGACAGTCTGACTTGCTGGGGAACTCATAGTGTGGGCAGGGAACCGCAGTCTGGAAAACCCCCAATCGGGAATGAGAGAGACATGTGTCTCTGCCCAAGAGAGGTGATGGCTGAGGAGCCTGAAGCCTAACAGTGGGTGCCCTTCCTGGACCAGGAGAGGGAATATAGGTACAGCAATTGCCCTGAACTATGACATATATGTGGATCTATAACTGTGTGAATTGCATAAGTGCCAACAACTTTGAACGCAAGTTACATAGAAGAGAAAAGCAGAGAAAAAGTTTCAGTAGTTTTTTTGGAAAAGGAATAGTGAAAAGAGAGACAGGGAAAATGAATTATGAACAACTGAATTAAAATTGGATGGTTGAGCTAGGCAAAGAAAGGCAGCTCTAGATTCAGAATACAAAGGTACAACTAGTAGACTTGCTGTAGTCTAATGATCAGAAGAGGAATGATGGTCCAAGTTCACAGAGAAGTTCCAGCTGACTGGTAGAGGGTCCAGCAGGCAGGGCCATCCTTAGGATTTATGGGGCCCTACGCAGTTAAGAGATAGTGCATAGACAATCCAGGAAGTTTTTGGAAAGCGTAGGGGACAATTTCCTGGTGCAAGTGCTAGGGGAGCCAACTAGGGGGAGCGCTTTTCTTGACCTGCTGCTCACAAACCGGGTAGAATTAGTGGGGGAAGCAAAAGTGGATGGGAATCTGGGAGGCAGTGACCATGAGTTGGTTGAGTTCAGGATCCTGACGCAGGGAAGAAAGGTAAGCAGCAGGATACGGACCCTGGACTTCAGGAAAGCAGACTTTGACTCCCTCAGGGAACAGATGGCCAGGATCCCCTGGGGGACTAACATGAAAGGGAAGGGAGTCCAGGAGAGCTGGCTGTATTTCAAGGAATCCCTGTTGAGGTTACAGGGACAAACCATCCCGATGAGTCGAAAGAATAGTAAATATGGCAGGCGACCAGCTTGGCTTAATGGTGAAATCCTAGCGGATCTTAAACATAAAAAAGAAGCTTACAAGAAGTGGAAGCTTGGACATATGACCAGGGAAGAGTATAAAAATATTGCTCGGGCATGTAGGAAAGATATCAGGAGGGCCAAATCGCACCTGGAGCTGCAGCTAGCAAGAGATGTCAAGAGTAACAAGAAGGGTTTCTTCAGGTATGTTGGCAACAAGAAGAAAGCCAAGGAAAGTGTGGGCCCCTTACTGAATGAGGGAGGCAAGCTAGTGACAGAGGATGTGGAAAAAGCTAATGTACTCAATGCTTTTTTTGCCTCTGTTTTCACTAACAAGGTCAGCTCCCAGACTGCTGTGCTGGGCAACACAAAATGGGGAAGAGATGGCCAGCCCTCTGTAGAGATAGAGGTGGTTAGGGACTATTTAGAAAAGCTGGACGTGCACAAGTCCATGGGGCCGGACGAATTGCATCCGAGAGTGCTGAAGGAATTGGCGGCTGTGATTGCAGAGCCCTTGGCCATTATCTTTGAAAACTCGTGGCGAACGGGGGAAGTCCCGGATGACTGGAAAAAGGCTAATGTAGTGCCCATCTTTAAAAAAGGGAAGAAGGAGGATCCTGGGAACTACAGGCCGGTCAGCCTAACCTCAGTCCCTGGAAAAATCATGGAGCAGGTCCTCAAAGAATCAATCCTGAAGCACTTAGAGGAGAGGAAAGTGATCAGGAACAGTCAGCATGGATTCACCAAGGGAAGGTCATGCCTGACTAATCTAATCGCCTTTTATGATGAGATTACTGGTTCTGTGGATGAAGGGAAAGCAGTGGATGTATTGTTTCTTGACTTTAGCAAAGCTTTTGACACGGTCTCCCACAGCATTCTTGTCAGCAAGTTAAGGAAGTATGGGCTGGATGAATGCACTATAAGGTGGGTAGAAAGCTGGCTAGATTGTCGGGCTCAACGGGTAGTGATCAATGGCTCCATGTCTAGTTGGCAGCCGGTGTCAAGTGGAGTGCCCCAGGGGTCGGTCCTGGGGCCCGTTTTGTTCAATATCTTCATAAATGATCTGGAGGATGGTGTGGATTGCACTCTCAGCAAATTTGCGGATGATACTAAACTGGGAGGAGTGGTAGATACGCTGGAGGGGAGGGATAGGATACAGAAGGACCTAGACAAATTGGAGGATTGGGCCAAAAGAAATCTAATGAGGTTCAATAAGGATAAATGCAGGGTCCTGCACTTAGGATGGAAGAATCCAATGCACCGCTACAGACTAGGGACCGAATGGCTCGGCAGCAGTTCTGCGGAAAAGGACCTAGGGGTGACAGTGGACGAGAAGCTGGATATGAGTCAGCAGTGTGCCCTTGTTGCCAAGAAGGCCAATGGCATTTTGGGATGTATAAGTAGGGGCATAGCGAGCAGATCGAGGGACGTGATCGTTCCCCTCTATTCGACACTGGTGAGGCCTCATCTGGAGTACTGTGTCCAGTTTTGGGCCCCACACTACAGGAAGGATGTGGATAAATTGGAAAGAGTACAACGAAGGGCAACGAAAATGATTAGGGGTCTAGAGCACATGACTTATGAGGAGAGGCTGAGGGAGCTGGGATTGTTTAGTCTGCAGAAGAGAAGAATGAGGGGGGATTTGATAGCTGCTTTCAACTACCTGAAAGGGGGTTTCAAAGAGGATGGCTCTAGACTGTTCTCAATGGTAGCAGATGACAGAACGAGGAGTAATGGTCTCAAGTTGCAATGGGGGAGGTTTAGATTGGATATTAGGAAAAACTTTTTCACTAAGAGGGTGGTGAAACACTGGAATGCGTTACCTAGGGAGGTGGTAGAATCTCCTTCCTTAGAGGTTTTTAAGGTCAGGCTTGACAAAGCCCTAGCTGGGATGATTTAACTGGGACTTGGTCCTGCTTTGAGCAGGGGGTTGGACTAGATGACCTTCTGGGGTCCCTTCCAACCCTGATATTCTATGATTCTATGATTCTATGAATTTATCTTGACTCAGATCTCCCTCCCTTCCTAGGTTTCTCTTCTCTGGCTTTGCCTTTCTTCTGCCCTTTCTTTGATTTAAAAGTTACAAGTTATAGTTATTATAGAAACCTCCATCACAGAAAAAGAAAAAGCAACAACAAACAAACAAAAGGGAAGAAGGAGGATCCAGGGACCTACAGTCCAGTCAGTCTTACCTCAATCCCTGGAAAAATCATGGAGCAGGTCCACAAGGAATCAATTCTGAAGCACTTAGAGGAGAGGAAAGTGATCAGGAACAGTCAGCATGGATTCACCAAGGGCAAGTCACACCTGACTAACCTAATTGCCTTCTATGACGAGATAACTGGCTCTGTGGATAAGGGGAAAGCAGTGGATGTGTTATTCTTTGACTTTAGCAAAGTTTTTGGCACAGTCTCCCACAGTATTCTTGCCAGCAAGTTAAAGAAGTATGGGCTGGATGAATGGACTATAAGGTGGATAGAAAGCTGGCTAGATCATCGGGCTCAACGGGTAGTGATCAATGGCTCCATGTCTAGTTGGCAGCCGGTATCAAGCGGACTGCCCCAAAGGTTGGTCCTGGGGCCGGTTTTGTGCAATCTCTTCATTAATGATCTGGAGGATGGCGTGGACTACACCCTCAGCAAGTGTGCAGATGACACTAAACTGGGAGGAGTAGATACACTGGAGGGTAGGGATAGGATACAGAGAGCCCTAGACAAATTAGAGGATTGGGCCAAAAGAAATCTGACGAGGTTCAACAAGGACAAGTGCAGAGTCCTGCACTTAGGATGGAAGAATCCCATGCACCGCTACAGACTAAGGACCAAATGGCTAGGTAGCAATTCTGCAGAAAAGGGCCTAGGGGTTACAGTGGACAAGAAGCTAGTCAACAGTGTGCCCTTGTTGCCAAGAAGGCCAATGGCATTTTGGGCTGTATAAGTAGATGCATTGCCAGCAGCTCGAGGGATGTGATCGTTCCCTTCATGAGGCCTCATTTGGAGTACTGTGTCCAGTTTTGGGCCCCACACTACAAGAAGGATGTGAAAAAATTGGAAAGCATCCAGTGGAGGGCAACAAAAATTATTAGGGGACTGGAACTCATGACTTACGAGGAGAGGCTGAGGGAACTGGGATTATTTAGTCTGCAGAAGAGAAGAATAAGGGGGGATTTGATAGCTGGTTTCAACTACCTGAAAGGGGGTTCCAAAGAGGATGGATCTAGACTGTTCTCAGTGGTAGCAGATGACAGAACGAGGAGTAATGGTCTCAAGTTGCAGTGGGGGAGGTTTAGGTTGGATATTAGGAAAAACTTTTTCACTAGGAGGGTGGTGAAACACTGGAATGCATTATCTAGGGAGGTGGTGGAATCTCCTTCCTTTGAAGTTTTTAAGGTCAGGCTTGACAAAGCCCTGGCTGGGATGATTTAGTTGGGGATTGGTCCTGCTTTGAACAGGGGGTTGGACTAGATGACCTCCTGAGGTCCCTTCCAACCCTGATATTCTATTATTTAAACAGAAAACTTAAGGTAAAAACTTTACTTTAAATAAGTCCAATAAATTAATTATTCTAATCCTTCAGGAATGCAATCGCTGCAAATGCTCTGAACTTTCTTGAAGATATGGTTGCCAAACAACAGAAGTGTTTAAAATAAAAGTAATATGAAGTAATGAAAATTGCCTTAAGTTAACTAAATTAATACAACAAAGGGGGAAATATTATGGATTTTTATCAATTCTTATTAAAATTTTAAATAAAAAGTTAATATTTTGTTTATTTAAATGTTTAATATTTTTATTTACCTGTCTGTTTTCTAAAATGCACTGCTTTAATAACTAAATTCTTAATGCCTTATTTTGTATAGTTTGAATATAATTTTAGCACCATTTGTCTTTAATAGTAAGTTTGTTCTGTATTTCATTAATGTTGTCCTGTATTGTATGTTGTATTTGTCACATGAAATTTTTTTATTTTGTTGTAACAAAAGTCAATATTATACTTTTTAAAACATAAGTGGTACCACACTATTTTAATATTATGGTTGAGGTATAACCATCATATTATTAATAACTGATTATTTTTTGCAAAGCTCCAAAAGGCCTCAGTTATAAATACATCTACATATATTTCTGCCTCAACAAATAAAGCAATTGCAAACAAAAAGGATTTTCTTTTTTTAATCACAGGTTTGTTTATTTTATTCAAAGGAAAAATGTAAGAGGGAACCTCAATATTAATATAAAGGAAATATCAGCAAAATGTCAATTTCTTGTTTGGGTTTTTATAAACTTGTTTGCACATTTAAATATAGTTATAAGAATGTTATAATGAAAATGTAAAAAAAATATAACAATATGTATGTCTGGTTATTTTGCAAAATATTAAAGATAACCAAACAATTTCAACAGGTTTCCACCTTTGTCTCCCAAACACAACCAGGTGTCATAAAAGCTTAATACCCTCAAAGTGTGTGCATAGACCTGCATTTAATATTCATTTTGATTTAATCTTTATGATCTTTTATTTTGTTATGTTAAAGGGAAGTAATGGTTGTTAAAGTGTGCGCTTTCAAATACAGTAGTTAACAAAATTGAATTGGTATTATAAGCAAATTAACTCTAAAAAGCTTGGGTAAAAAATTATGATGCTACTCTTTTGCTAAAACAGTGCTCAGCATGAGAAAGCAATACACTTTCTCACAGAAGATGGTGGACATCTTTTTTAGCAGTTAAGCACTCTATTTAGTATAAAAAATAAGTAACACAAACGTTAAGGAAGTAAAAATGAATGTCTATGCAAAAACTGCAAATGTATTTGAAACAGTTATATTTGTGCCAGAAAGTTGGAAAAATCAAAACAAAAGAATAGCTTGTGTTATAAAAAACTTGCTCCCTAGTATGTTGTAAACAAACTAAGTTAATCTGTGTATTAAATTTGGGTAACTGAAAACAAGATAAATGTCAAACAAACAAATAAACAATTTTATTATGTTAACTAACATAAGCTGTTTAAAGTGGTTAACATCAGAAGATATCAGAAGATATCAGTGCACAGTGAAGAAATCCCTGGGCATCAAGAAAGAAAAATGAAGTGCTTTATAAATAATAGACTGGTCAATTCCACCTCAGTCTTCTATATACGAACAATTAAGTGTGCAATCAGCTGATAACCACTTGCTGGGACAGGTCTAACTGTGGTTTAGAAATGTATATTATTGAGCAAAGTAAGTTCATGTGCCTGTGGCTTTAAATCTTTATCACTGAAATATGGATTAATTTGGCTACCATGTAAAAGCAACTGTATTATTGTTAAAAAGAAAAGGAGCACTTGTGGCACCTTAGAGATTAACAAATTTATTAACAAGAGTGATAAGGTAAGGGTAATAGCTCACCTTACCTGATCACTCTCATTATAGTGTATATGGTAACATCCATTATTTCATGTTCTCTGTGTATATAAATCTCCCCACTGTATTTTCCACTGAATGCATCCGATGAAGTGAGCTGTAGCTCACGAAAGCTTATGCTCAAATAAATTTGTTAGTCTCTAAGGTGCCAAAAGTACTCCTTTTCCTTTTGCGGATACAGACTAACACGGCTGCTACTCTGAAACCTTTATTATTGCTGTATACTTCTCTGGTAATTGATATACTAGAATTTTATCAGAAATATGCACAACACTCAAGGTCTGGGCAAGAGACTATTCCACAGTCTGGTATCTCTCAAAATATGAGACTTCGAAATCTAGATGGAATTATGATTACATTTCAAGATTATCTGAATCTGGAGATTTATTTGGAACAGGAGTAAGGAGATAGATAGATAGATAGATAAAAACTAACTATTTTGACTACCAAGCAGTGGAAACTAGCTCTGTAATTTATGGTATTAAGGGCCTGACTGCTAAATTGTTTAACCAAATACTAGTAAAAATTAACAAACTAATTGCAGCAAACAATATAAAGGTAAGAAAAAAACAAATTGGTAAAGAAATGTTGAATGTTGTTGCATATAAACAAGTCTGGGGTTTTTCTAAGGCAAAACAATTGTACTTTAGTACACCCAAAATGATTGGTGGATGTGTATGTAAATATAACCCAGCTGGAGAGCCAGAAGGGACATAGTGGCAACCATACTGGGTAGCACAGGAATTCTATGAAATTCTGCAAACAGTAAGAAATTACACTGTAAAATTCACTTGTTAACTGATGGATTAGGTCAAGCCATTAAAAAAGGAGGAGGGATTAGTATTTTAATCATGTAGCCAAAGGCATTAATTATTAGTAATATGTACTTGTTATAAACATACGGGAAACATAAGGGTAGCATAAAATCCCTCCTTTACGTGTAACGGGTTAAGAAGCTCAAATAACCAGGTTGTCACCTGACCAAAAGGACCAATAAGGGAAGAAGATCTTTTCAAATCTGTGGGGGGAGGTTTTGTTTGTGCTCTCTTTGTTTCTGCTCTCTTGGGACACAGAGAGGGACTAGGCAGGAAAAAAACCTCTCCTAAAACCCTACCTGAAATAAGCATCTAAGATTACAAAAAGTGTAAGTAAAGCAAGGAAATGTATTAGATTATCTTTTGTTTTAGCTTGTGAATTTTCCCTAGCCTAAGAGGGAGGTTTGTTCTTGTTTTTGTAACCTTGAAGTTTTGCCTAGAGGGGAATCCTCAGTGTTTTAAATCTTATTACCCTGTAAAATTACCTTCCATCCTGATTTTACTTCTTTCTTTATAATAAAGTTCTGCTTTTAAGAACCTGATTGGTTTTTAGTGTCCTAAAAACCCAAGGGTCTGGTCTGTGGTCACCTTGTTTACCTATTTGGTTGGTATATTATTCTCAAGCCTCCCCAGGAAAGGGGGTGAAGGAGCTTGGGGGGATATTTTGGGCAAACAGGAACTCCAAGTGGTCCTTTTCCTGAATCTTTGTCTAACTTACTTGGTGGTGGCAGCAATACTGTCCAAGGAGAAGGAAGAATTTGTGCCTTGGGGAAGTTTTTAATCTAAGCTGGTAAAAATAAACTTCGGGGGTCTTTCATTTGGGTCCCCACATCTGCACCCCAGAGTTCAGAGTGGGGAGGGAACCCTGCCATGGTAGCAGAGCAGTGGAATAATTCTGAACCAAAAGAACAGACCTCAGGATATTAAAAGGACTTTTTTTCTTCTTCTTTTGGGCTTGAAAACCAGGGAGGGTTTTTTTTTAAAAAAAGGATTTTTTTTTTTAACTGAGAGCAGCTGGAGGTTTTTTTCTCTGCTTCAGAGCAGAGTAGTTAAGTCCTCCAAGGGAATTTACAAGATGTTTTTTTTTTCTTTCTAGCTCTTGGGTTAGGCTAGGCTAAGCACAGGAAGCCTAGGATGATGGAAAGTGAGGTCCAAAAGAAACTAGAATTACCCAGATTGGAAGCTGAAGAGAGACAGAATGAACATGAAAGACAAATGGCCTTAAAACGCTTGCAGTTGGACGCAGAGGAGAGGAAGGAGGCAAAACGCTTGGAGGCAGAAACAGCCAGGGAGGAGACTGCCCTTAAAAGAGCCCTAGAATTAAAAGACAGAGAAATACAGGTCCAGATTGAGACCCAGAAGCATGAACTGGCTATTATGGAGTTGAAAAGACAGACCCCTTCAGCAGCTGGCTCCACTTCCCCAAAAATCCACAAATGGGAGTGACTATGTCCACAGTATGATGAATCCAGTGATATTGCTGAATATTTCATCACCTTTGAGAGACTGTGCACCCTCCATGCAATTCCTGAAGATAACAAGATGACCACACTAGTAGCAAAATTGACTGGAAGTGCTATGGACATATTCAACAAGTTGCCTATTGAGGATGCTTCTGACTATGGTAAATGTAAGGATTTTGTTTTGAAACAATTTCAAATTACACCTGAAATTTACAGAGTAAAATTTAGAGCCCTTAAGAGAGGGGCTGGACTAAGTAATGTGGTTTATGTAAACCACATGAAGGATCTGTTAGAAAAATGGGTCAAAGGAAGGGGTGTAACTAGCTTTGAAGGAATGTGTGATTTGGTTGTACAGGAGCAGTTCCTGACTATGACCAATAATGATGTAAAACAGTGCTTATGGGATAAGAAAATGGACTCAGCAGAAAGTCTTGCTTTTTATGCTGATCAATACGAGCAGTCCCAGATCGCCAGAAAGATGGGGTAAATCAGAACAAAATGGGTGAATGTAGCAGAGAGAAACAACCCTGGTCATAGTTTGGGAAGATACCAGAAGCAACAACCCGAGACCACACCATACCACCAGGGACAGTCCAAAGCCCCACCTACACCCCAAGGAAAACCCCAGACACCTTATCATCCCACCACATCATTCTCCAGCAACCCACCTTGCCCCACTGACCAGTCAGCTGGGCGATTTTTTAAAGGTAATGAGGTGGGACATGTAAAGGCCAACTGCCCCAAGAACCCCAACAGATTACAGTTCATTGCACCAGGGTCACACCAAAGTTCCTCAGGCCCAAATGCCTCCCAGATACCCTCAGAGCAAAGGGAAACTAAGGAAAGGCCTCTCTGTTTTTTCCACCAGATGCATCCGATGAAGTGAGCTGTAGCTCACGAAAGCTTATGCTCTAATAAATTTGTTAGTCTCTAAGGTGCCCCAAGTACTCCTTTTCTTTTTGCGAATACAGACTAACACGGCTGCTACTCTGAAACCTGTCAAAGGGAAACTGTGAGTGTGGGTGGAAATAAGGTTATCGCGTGGAGGGACACTGGAGCATAGATGTCAGCTATCTCCAATCCTTAGTGGACCCCTAATTCATCAACCCAGAGGCCCAAGTGATGATTCAACCCTTCAAGTCAAATTCTTTTGACTTGCCTACTGCCAAGTTGCCTGTCCAGTACAAGGGCTGGTCAGGAATGTGGACTTTTGCAGTCTATGATGATTATCCCATTCCCATGGTGCTGGGGGAAGACTTGGCCAACCATGTGAAGCTGGCCAAGGGGGTGGGAATGGTCACCCGCAGCCAGGCTAAGCAAGCCTCCACATCTATCCATGTTCCTGAGCCTTCTACAAGGGCCCAGTCTGTGTTACCAGAGACCCAGATTGAGGTGTTGGAACTGGACCCCATGCCAACGTCTGCAACGGCCATAGTGGATCCAGTCACAGAGACCCACCCAGAGCCAGTCCCAGAACCGGAAATGGTGGAGCAACCAGCACAAGAACCATTGCCAGCACTGAATCCAGTGCTTGCAACCCCGTCTGCAACTCCAACGCCAGAGGGAACCACTGACCCTGCACTGGCAGCAGCAGCTAAACCTGCACAAGAGGCTCAGTCGGAGCCTGAAACACAACATAGTGCACCAGCGGAGAGTGGTTCACAGTCAACGGAAACAGCCCCATCCCCTACATCGCTTCCAGAGGGACCAAGCCCAGGTCCACAATCCAGTGAGGAACTGATGTCTCCAGCATCAAGAGAACAGTTCCAGGCCGAGAAGGAAGCAGATGAAAGCCTCCAGGGAGTTTGGATGGTGGCACAAAGCAACCCCCGCATCTCAGCTCTTCTAATCTATCCTGGTTTGTTGTAGAAAGAGGACTTTTATCCAAGGAAACTCTTTTTGGTGGGCATCAGGAAGACTGGCATCCTCAAAGACAGTTGGTAGTTCCACCTAAGTACCAGGTAAAGCTCTTGAGCTTAGCCCATGATCATCCTAGTGGCCATGCTGCAGTGAACAGGACCAAAGACCATCTGGGGTGGTCCTTCCACTGGGAGGGAATGGGCAAGGACATTTCTACCTATGTCTGGTCTTGTGAGGTGTTCCAAAGAGTGGGAAAGCCCCAAGACCAGGTCAAAGACCTTCCCCATAATTGAGGTTCCATTATAGCATATATCTGTGGATATTCTGGGTCCCTTCCCTATGAAGACACCCAGAGGAAAGCAGTACATCCTGACCTTCATGGGTTTTGCCACCCGATGGCTTGAAGCAGTAGCTCTAAGCAACACCAGGGCTAAAAGCATGTGCCAGGCATTAACAGACATTTTTGCCAGAGTAGGTTGGCCTTTCAACATCCTTACAGATTCAGGAACTAATTTCCTGGCAGGAACTATGGAAAGCCTTTGGGAAGTTCATGGGGTGAACCACTTGGTTGACACCTCTTACCACCATCAAACAAATAGCCTGGTGGAGAAGTTTAATGGAATTTTGGGGGCCATGATATGTAAATTCATAAATGAGCACTCCAACGATTGGGACCTAGTGTTGCAGCAGTTGCTTTTTGCCTACAGGGCTGTACCACATCCCTTTTTGGGCTTTTCACCATTTGAACTTTTGTATGGCCACGAGGTTAAGGGACCATTACAGTTGGTGAAGCAGCAATGGGAGGGGTTTACACCTTCTCCAGGAACTAACATTCTGGACTTTGTAAACAACCTACAAAATACCCTCCAAGACTCTTTTTAGCCCTTGCTCAAGAACCTAAAAATGCTCAGGAAGAGCAAAAGGCCTGGTATGATAAACATGCCAGAAAGCGTTCCTTCAAAGTAGGGGACCAAGTCATGGTCTTGAAGGCGCTTGAGGACTATAAGATGGAAGCATTGTGGGCAGGGCCATTTACAGTCCAAGAACACCTGGGAGCTGTTAACTATCTCATAGCATCCCCTACCTCAACCCTAAAGCCTAAAGTGAACCACGTTAATTCTCTCAAGCCCTTTTATTCCTGAGAATTAAAGATTTTTCAGTTTACAGTCCAGGGAGGAGATGACGCTGAGTGGCCTGAAGGTGTGAAGAAAAAAGTGACAGTGGCATGGAAGAGGCGAACCTCTCCTTGACCCTTGGATGTATACAGTGACAGCAGATCAAGGAGCTGTGCACTGGCTTTGCACCAATGTTCTCAGCCTCCCCAGGACTGACTGAATGGGCATACCACGCCATTGACACAAGTAATGCTCATCCCATTAGAGCCCAACCTTACCAAGTGACTCCTCAAGCCAAAACTGCTATAGAACGGGAGATCAAGGACATGCTACAGATGGGTGTAATCCACTCCTCACGCAGTACATGGGCATCTCCAGTGGTTCTAGTTCCCAAACCAGATGTGGAAATAAGCTTTTGCATGAACTACCATAAGCTAAATGCTATAACTTGCCCAGACAACTATCCAATGCCACGCGTCAATGAGCTATTGGAGAAACTGTGACGTGCCCAGTTCATGTCTACCTTAGACTTAACTAAGGGGTACTGGCAAGTACTGCTAGATGAATCCACCAAGGAAAGGTCAGCCTTCATCACCCATAAAGAGCTGTATGAATTTAATGTGCTCCCTTTTGGGGTGAGAAATCCACCCGCCACCTTCCAGAAACTTGGAAATAGTCTCCTAGTGGAATTGGGAAATCTGCAGTTACCTACCTTAACAATGTGGCCATATTTTCTAATTCCTGGGCAGAACACCTGGAGCATCTACAAAAAGTCTTCGAGCACATAAGGGAAGCAGAACTAACTGTTAAGGCTAAAAAGTGTCAAATAGTTCTAAACAGAGAACTTACTTTGGACACGTGGTGGGTCAAGGAATTATCAACCCCCTACAGGCCAAAGTGAATGCTATCCAAAAGTGGCCTGTCCCAAAGTCAAAGAAACAGGTCCAATCCTTCTTAGGCTTCGCTGGGTATTACGGGCGATTTGTACCACACTCCAGCCAAATCGCCACCCCACTGACAGACCTGACCAAAAAGAAACAGCCATATGCAGTTCAGTGGACTGAAAAATGTCAGAAGGCCTTTAACCATCTTAAAGCCATACTCATGTCTGAGCCTGTGCTAAGGGCCCCAGATTTTGACAAACCTTTCCTAGTAACCACAGATGCGTCCAAGTGTGGTGTGCAACCAGTTTTAATGCAGAAAGGACCGGATCAAGAATCCCATCCTGTTGTGTTTCTCAGCAAAAAACTGTCTGAGAGGAAAAGCCACTGGTCAATCACAGAGAAGGAATATTATGCCATTGTGTACGTTCTGGAGAAGCTACGCCCATACGTTTGAGGACGGCGTTTCCACCTGCAGACCGACCATGCTGAGCTGAAGTGGCTTCATACTGTCAAGGAAAATAACAAAAAACTTCTTTGGTGGAGTTTAGCTCTCCAAGATTTCAGGAACTTCTAACGAAGTCGCTGATGCATGCTGCTCTAGAAGAATTAACTGGTTAAAATAGTCCTTAAAATGTAAAAAAATACTGTTAGTTCTTATTTAATCAGTAGTATGTCTAGAGGTGCATGTGTCTTATTAACTTTGTTTTCTCCTAGATCTCCAAGAAGAAATCACAGCCAGTGTGGAACAGGCTGTCCAGCACCGTCTCTGATTAGGGGGGATTTCATAAATAGGGGGAAGAGTAGCATAAAATCCCTCCTTGGCAGCTGTACTGAATTGCCTTACCTGTAAGGGGTTAAACAGTTCAAATAAACTAGTTGGCACCTGATCAGAAGGACCAATGATGAAAGTAGATACTTTCAAATCGGGGGGGGGGAGAGGATTTACTTGTTGGTCTCTTTTGTTGTTGTTCCCTCTCCCGAGGGAGGGAGAAGCCAAGCAGGTACAACATCTCCTAAAAATATACCTGGAATCATAGAATATCAGGGTTGGAAGGGACCTCAGGAAGTCATCTAGTCCAACCCCCTGCTCAAAGCAGGACCAATCTCCAACTAAATCATCCCAGCAGAGCTTTGTCAAGCCTGACCTTAAAACCTCCCTAGGTAACCCATTCCAGTGCTTCACCACCCTCCTAGTGAAAAAGATTTTCTAATATCCAACCTACCTCCCTCACGGCAACTTGGGACCATTACTCCTTGTTCTGTCATCTGCTACCACTGAGAACAGTCTAGATCCATCCTCTTTGGAACCCCCTTTCAGGTAGTTGAAACCAGCTATCAAATCCCCCCTCATTCTTCTCTTCTGCAGACTAAATAATCCCAGTTCCCTCAGCCTCTCCTCATAAATCATGTGTTCCAGTCCCCTAATAATTTTTGTTGCCCTCCGCTGGACTCTTTCCAATTTTTCCACATCCTTCTTGTAGTGTGGGGCCCAAAACTGGACACAGTACTCCAGATGAGGCCTCACCAATGCCGAATAGAGGGAATTATCCCGTCTCTCAATCTGCTGGCAATGCTCATACTTATACAGCCCTGCTCGGCAACAAAGGCACACTGTTGACTCATATCCAGCTTCTCATCCACTGTAACCCCTAGGACCTTTTCTGCAGAACTGCTGCCTAGCCACTTGGTCCCTAGTCTGCAGCAGTGCATGGGATTCTTCCGTCCTAAGTGCAGGACTCTGCACTTGTCGTTGTTGAACCTCATCAGATTTCTTTTGGCCTAATCCTCTAATTTGTATAGGTCCCCCTGTATGCTATCCCTACCCTGCAGTGTATCTACCACTCCTCCCAGTTTATGCATAGTAATCCATCTAATACCATAGAACTTGTAAGTAGGGCAAGGAAATGCATTAGGTTATCTTTTGTTTTAGCTTGTGAATTTTCCCGTTCTACAAAGGTAGTTTTATTCCTGTTTTTGTAACGGTGAAGCTGAGCCCAGAGGGGAGTCCTCTGTGTTTTAAATCTTTTATTTACCCTGTAAAGTTACCTTCCATCCTGATATTGCAGGTGTGATTCTTTTTCTTTATAAATAAAGTTTTTTTAAGAACCTGAATGATTCCAGTGCACTAAAGACAAAGGGTCTGGTCTGTGTTCACATTGCTAAAGCAATTGGTTGGTATCTTATTCTCAAGCCTCCCCAGGAAAGGGGGTGAAGGGGATCGGGGGGATATTTTGCAGGGATAGGGATTCCAAGTGACCCTTCTCTGAATTTTTGTGTAAATCACTTAGTGGTGGCAGGAGTACCATCCAAGGACAAGGAAAGGAATTTGTGCCTTGGAAAGTTTTAACCTAAGCTGGTAGAATATAAACTGAGGCATTCTTTCATGGGGGTCCCCACGTCTTCACCACAGAGTTCAGAGTTGGGGAGGAACCCTGAGAATTATTGAACCCAGAGTAAGTGATTAATACCTGGGGGAGCAAACAGCTGCACATATCTCTATATCGCTGATATAGAGGGCGGACAATTTATGAGTTTTTACCCTGCATAAGCTTTATACAGGGTAAAATGGATTTATTTGGGATTTGCATCCCAGTGGGAGCTGAGTGTTTGGGTGCTGGAGGCAAGTAACCTGCTGAACAGTTTTTGGTTAAAGGCTGCAACTTTGGGGGCATGGACCAGACTTGGGTCTGTGTTGCAGCAGGCTAGCTTGTCTGGCTCAACAAGGCAGGGTTCTGGAGTCCCAAGCTAGCAGGGAAAACTGGCTCAGCATGTCAGTGACAGCTCCAAGGGGGTCTCTTTTACCAAACCTGTCACACAAGCAGTTCTTCAGGTTTCCATACGCAGTCTAGAAATCCCTTTAGCCTGTGTCCAGCACTTCCTTCAGTTCAGTCCTTCTTCCTCAGGTGTTTCCAAGAGTTCTCTTGTGTGGGGAGTGAGGCCCCTAGATGACGTCACACCCCACCTTATATAGCTTTAACATATGGCAGGAACCCTTTGTTCCAAAAACAGTTCCCAGCCCAGTCTGTGGAAAAATACAGGTAACCAAAACGACGTTCAGTATCATGTGGTCTGGTCACATGCCCTTGCTGAGTCATAGCAGCCATTACTTACAGGCTGGCTGAAACATTTACAGGAAGGCTAAGCTCTGCCACAGTCCATTGTCTCTCAGGTTTTTCTGCAATTTCATACCAGAGCTCTGAGCAGTCATACTGCTCTCTTACATACAATGCAACTCCCACACCTTTTCTGCCCTGCCTGTCCTTCCTGAACAGTTTATATCCATCCATGACAGTACTCCAGTCATGTGAGTTATCCCACCAAGTCTCTGTTATTCCAATCACATCATAATTCCTTGACTGTGCCAGGACTTCCAGTTCTCCTTGCTTGTTTCCCAGGCTTCTTGTATTTGTGTATAGGCACTTAAGATAACTCATTGGTCATCCTGCTTTCTCAGTATGAAGCAGGATTCCTCCCCTCTTGTGCTGTCCTGCTCGTGCTTCCTCCTGGTATCCCACTTCCCCACTTACCTCAGGGCTTTGGTCTCCTTCCCCTGGTGAACCTAGTTTAGAGCCCTCCTCACTAGGTGAGCCAGCCTGCCTGCAAAGATGCTTTTCCCTCTCTTCATTAGGTGGAGCCATCTCTGCCTAGCAATCCTCCTTCTTGGTACACCATCCCATGGTCAAAGAATCCAAAGCCTTCTCTCCGTCACCACCTGCGTAGCCATTCATTGACTTCCACCATTTGACAGTCTCTACCCAGGCCTTTTCCTTTTACAGGGAGGATGGACGGAAACACCACTTTCACCTCAAACTCTTTTATCCTTCTCCCCAGAGCCACGTAGTCTGCAGAGATCTGCTCAAGGTCATAGAATCTATAGAATAACAGGGGTGGAAGGGGCCTCAGGAGGTCATCTAGTGCAACCCCCTGCTCAAAGCAGGACCAATCCCCAGTTTTTGCCCCGGATCCCTAAATGGCCTCTTCAAGGATTGAACTCACAACCCTGGGTTTAGCAGGCCAATGCTCAAACAACTAAGCTATCCCTCCCCACAAAACAAGACTGTCCCTCTTCTAAATGACAGGTTGTATCCAACTTTTAGAAAGGTTCTACCCAAAGGAGATTCCCCATTGAATTGGAAGCCTGAGTAACACAGTTGGTTGCCAGGTCATTCTTGGCAGTATCATTGGTGCCCACATGGAGAAGCAGGAACGGGTAGTGATCTGAGGGCTTGATGAGTCTCGGCAGTCTCTCTGTCACATCATGAATCCTAGCTCCTGGCAAGCAGCACACTTCTTGGCTTTCCTGGTCGGGATGTTAGATTGATGACTCAGTACCCTTTAGAAGGGAGTCCCCGACCACCACCACCTGCCTCCTTCTCTTCCGAATTTGGTCATGGAACATCCATCCCTAGGAAAATGCATCTCATGCATTCCAATCGGTGGAGTCTCCTTCTGCTCCCTTCCTTCCTATGCATCATCTAGTCCACTCTCCGCATTAGAACCTGTGGAGAGAACATGAAAACGGTTGCTCACCAGTATTTTCATTGCTGGTACATGGATGCTCCTCTTTTTTCTTCTGGAGGTCACATGCTGCCAATTTTTCTTCACCATCCTTCTGTCCCCGCTACGCAGTCTGCTCTGCTTCTTCAGAACTTTGTGCATGCAGAAGCATATCCTGATGTCTGTCTAGGAAATCTTCATTTTCTGTTATGCTCCCTTTGTCCTAGTTGATGGGAGCCATCAAGAATCTAAACCACCATTAATGGCCCACACTTTGCATAACTACAATAAGACCTCAGAGTTAGACTTCATATTTCTAGCTTCAGATACAAGAATGATACATACATACAAATAGGATGAACACACTCAGTAGATTATAAGCTTTGTAATGATACCTTACAAGAGACCATTTGCATAAAGCATATTCCAGTTACATCATATTCACATTCATAAGCATATTTTCATAAAGCATATGGAGTGCAACATCACAGTTCCCTCTATTTTTTTATATCCATGTGCAGAATGAATTTTGTTATGTGCACCATTATAGAGGTGATATGTGGTGGGGTGGGGCTGAGGGGTTCGGAGTGTGGAAAGTGGCTCAGGGCTGGGGCAGAGGGTGGTGGTGCAGCAAGGTGAAGGCTCTGGCTGGGGGTGTGGGCTCTGCGGTAGAGCCGGGGATGAGGGGTTTGGGGTTGTAAGGGGGCTCAGGGCTGGGGCTGAGGTTTGGAGTGTGGGGGCTGAGAGCTACAGCTGGGGGTGAGGACTTTGAGAAGGGGCAGGGATGAGGGGCTCAGGCTGCAGGAGGGGGCTCAGGGTTTGGGCAAAGAGTTGGAGTATGGGGGGAATGAGGGCTCTGGCTGGGGGTGCAGGCTATGGGGTGGGCCTGGGGATGAAGGGTTTGGGATGCAGGCTTCCCTGGGTCTGCAGTCGGGAGAGAGGACTATCCCAGCCCTCTCTTGCCATGGCAGCTCCAGTGCAGGGGGAGACGCACCTCTCCAGTCTAGGCCCCTGTGGCTGGGTGCCTACATGAGCCTTGATAGATTACTTAGAGGGAACGTAGTCCTGGATCACTATATCTATCTTACCATGGAGTCACAGACAGTCCCCTTAGGCTCTCGAGTCTATCTTGTCACCTGGACAAGCTGGACTTAGTGATAATTGGTCACTTACACCAAAAATCACATCACATTCAGGTTACTTCCAGCCCCAAGAGACCAGTCACTTACCCCAGATCAGTTGATACTCTAGATCTTACACCAAAGACAATCCTGTAGACCATCCTGTAATAAATTATATACAGGTTTATTAACTAGGAAAAAAGAAATAAAAGAGTTATTTACAGGTTAAAGCAAGCAATCATCTACACACAAATGAGTTACCATTTAAATCCTAGGAGTAACAGAGTTGTAGTGATCTGTCAATTCCAAATATTCTTCAGCGCTGACCCTGGGGTAACCCCTTGGGGTCTCTGGCTTCAGTTTGGTGTCTCTAGCCCTGTCATAGTTCAAACAGCCAAAAAAATGAAAAATCTTCACATCTACTATTTTTATTGCCCTCTTCCAGCCTTCAAATCGATGGGATGAGACCTTCTGCATGTACTGCTCCATGGACGCGATAAGGCCATTAACCAATCCTTTATATTGTGATGATCCTTGATGGCCCATCTGATTTTGATAGTCCTTGGGGATGGATAGAGGGATGATTCCTGTGCCTGAGTTCACAAGTTCAGAGGCAACATTTTTAGTTATAAAGTAAAACTTACATATTTTCTTGTTGCATGGACCACAGACATTACAAATGAGATTAATGCCTGTAGCAACTAACCACCATTTCATAGAGTCTAAATGCTAGATACTTTCTTACAAGACTAATACCTGTTTTGAGCAACACTAACAAACAGGTGACCTGGTCTGGTCTCCAGCTACAAGATTGTCAGTTCTTAGCTAATGCCTGCAACCTGGCAATCCTTTCCAGCCTTAATCTATTACAATCCGTATGTAGCTGCTGGTAAATGGTGGCATTCCAGAGATGCCCACTCTATTTCTAAGGGGCCTGTGGTGTCTAAAAAAGTCTTTGATTCTTGAAGTGATTCTGACACTTACTGCTGCAGAATAATGCACGGGATCATTAGCAATTGCTGGGATTTCACTTTTCACACGCCAGTTCATTTCAGAATCAGATTATCTAAATTCTCTTTTTGTGCATTTCCTTCTAGAATTCACAGATCTGAGTCTGGTAAGCAACAATGACTATTCTGGGCAGCTTGTTTTCTACAATGGGACGTGGGGCAGTTTTTGCTCCAATCAGATGTCTGAAGTCACCCTAGCAATTGTCTGCAAACAGCTGACAGTCTCTGAATATGGAAAGGGTCCCACATGGCTGGACCACTTAACATGTAGTAAGCAGCACAGCTCCCTCTGGCAGTGCCCATCAGACCCCTGGGATCCAAAGTCACATGATAACCAAGCAGAAGAGACCCATATTTCTTGCACTGGTAATTCTGAAACTACCTGCTTGTGCGCATGCGCACACACATGTATGTGATGTGTTTAATTAATTGAAGGGTTAGGATAGAACTTTTATTGTTGTTCATGTAACCCTTCTGCCTGTCAGAGTTGGCAGCAACAAGGGCCGGGTTCAGTATCTAGGGGTTCCGTTCCAATAACACAATGCAAAACCGACTCCAGCCCCCACCCAGTGACCTGGGACAAATATATACCACTTCTAAGAGTCAATACTTCCCCTCTCGCAAGCACAGAGTCTGAGTGTAGCAAAAGCCTTTTAATAACAGAGAGAAACAACGTGGCATTATGTTGGGGAAACACCACCAACAGGATTCATACCACAAACCATGAGCCAAAACCCACCCCAAGCAAATTGGGCCGTGTCCTTTCCCTTTGTTTTTTGAGTCCAGCAACCCAAAAGTGACCCAAAGTCCCAAAAGTCTCTGTCCCTGGTCAATGCAGCCCCAGAGTTCGAAAGTTTATCTGCAGAGTTTTACCTCCCAGCCTGGGTAGAAATGGGGGGGGGGGGTTAAGAGGCACCTTACATGGTTCAAAGTCAACTGCCCCACCTCCCCGCGGGGCTCCGCTCTGCTCCACCAGCCCTCCCACAAGTTGCTCTGCTCCACCAGCCGCTCCTCTACGCTACTTAACACAGCACTCAGTAACTGCAGCTCTTAGTAATTTTAGCTCTTTAGTGATTTCAGCTTGTAGTAGGAGAGCCTCAGTGTTAGTACACCATTAGCCTAAAATGAATTCAGCCAAGCAGCCTGCAACTAGACTCCTAATGGAATCAAAACTAGCTCTGATATTCCACAGTAGAGCAAGAAGGTACAATTGGTGTTTTGAGCCCTCACCAGAATCCTATACCCCTAAGTACTAATACATATCCCCTGCCTCTCTCTATTCACTAGGTTTTGGAACCCATGACCCTTGCCTAGCAAGTGCTGCTTAGTTGATGGCAAGTCCCTCCATCATAACAAAAGGCCAAGTACAGTTCCACTGTCCTTGATTCACAAAATCAAGATAATAACAGTTTATTCTTCCTTACCCAATAACAGAGAAACTGAGGCTCCTACAGCAGCCAAAGTGACCATCTACGTGGGGTGGGTGTGCCTATGTAAATGAGATCAGCCCCTGAAGTTCTTTTTCACAACCCGCCACAACTCACCACCAGATGTCAGAGTAGAGCTCATCCTGAGTCTGCTTACATCCACATCTCAGTGTAGGCAGATTTAAATTCTCAGCACAAAATACAAACATATTTTCAATCTTTTATAGGAATAAGCATTTGTCTGATTAACAACTGTCAAGGCTGATTCTGACTTTGTGCAGAAGGGGGGGGGGCCGCAAGGATTTTTAAAAATTAATACTTGCCACTCCAGGCTTGTATTAGAGTCCCAAGGTTACAGCTTTTTTCTGACCTTGGCTTGGTAAATGCTGCCACCATCCAAATGCAAAACCCCTTTTTGGAACCCAAGAAGGCGCATTTGGGAATTCCTTCCTGTGGGGTACTCTCAAGCCCTTTCACCCCTCTGGGGAAGAGCTGAGAAAGAAAACAAAGGAAATCAGCTGTTGCTACCAGCTAATTAAACAACATGTGCACAAACCTCTTAGGACACCAAAAATCCAAACCTGTTCTTAAAAAAGATTATTATTAAATAATAATTTAATTATTTAATTAAAAACAAAAAGAAAGAAAATACATCTGGAACTTAGGCTTTTGCTAGATTTTAAAAGAGCAATTCCAAAAATCAAGCACTCAAAATAGCTTTCTTGGGGGTTCAGCTTGAAGGTTACAAGCAGAGAAAAGCATCTAGGGTGAGCACAGAGGAGTCCGCTAGCTATAAGAAATAAACAGAAATAAACCTGATAGCATCTTTCCAAACATTTCTGATCTACTTACACACCTACTTACCAAATAAGTAGTTCTAGGTATGAGCAAATGATCTATGATCATACCTGGCTTAAAGCTTCTCACAGTATAACTGCCCCCCTTTTCCTCTTTCCCGGAGAACCATGACAGACACAAAAGGGAAGTTTTTTTCCCATTTTAAAAAGTTCTAGCCTTCCCATTGGCTCTTTTGCTCAGGTGCCCACCAGAGGTGAAAGTAAGCTGGTCTGGTCTGTTCTGGTCCCACGTTCTGGCAAGAGTCGGTACAGCGGCCAGAGCCCCGGACCCTTTAAATCACTGCCAGAGCCCCGCTGCCAGAGCCCACGGTAGCACCGGTGGCCCAGGGCTCAGGTGGTGATTTAAAGGGCCCGGGTCTCCCAGCAATGGCTGGAGCCCCAGGCCCTTTAATTCACCATCCGAGCCCCAGGACTTCCGGCCGACACCACAGTTACTGCTATCATGGGGCTCCAGCAATGATTTAAAGGGCCTAAGGCTCTCAGCCACTGCTACCGCAGCTGGAGCTACAGGCCCTTTAAATCTCAATTTCAGGGGCCCGGGGTTTTAAAGGCCCTGCCTCTTGCAGTTGAGGCTCCGCCCCCTTCTGGTTGAAGCCCCCCATCACCACCACTGCCCCTCCCTGCTCAGAACTCCGGCATACCGGTAAGTCCTTTAAGTTACTTTCATCCCTGGTGCCCACTCTCTTTCTTTTACCTGGGGACTTACAGCTAACTGACTGGCTGGATGTCCATAAAAGGAAGCTTCCCTTCTCCCCCTCACACACAGACTTCATTTATCACAACAACAAACATGGAAGTTAATCAATTAATTATAAAAGAGACCAGTATTACACAGTGCAATAAGGTATTGTGAGAGCTCAGAAAAGCCTCTCCCTAGAGACCGTCATTAGGCAGCTCTGTGGTTATTAATCCTTTTGGGATGAACAATCAGAGATGGGCCCAGGCTGAGCAGTTTGGGTCAAGACTGGAATCCCCACAAGTCTGTGTGCATGTCGACCTGTGTGTCTGAGTAACAGCTGAATAGCTAATTAATTAGGTATTAAATGACCCAGAGTTCACATTTCAGTTCATACAGTGCTGAAATTAGGGGTTTAAAATACAGATAAATTCTACTCCCACATCACACACAAAACCCAGTGCATTCACCTCTGCACTTTCTCTCCATAGGAAAAAAAGCAAAACCACCTCCAACCCTGTTTGTCGAATGCCCAAACTGTACAAGTTGCACAGGTATCTCTGCTTCTCACTGTCTTACTCTTGGTCCCTAAGGACTTTCCCAGCTGTCCCAGTAACATGTGAGGTTTCTGCATTTCCAGACCAGGAGAAGTTACGTGTCATGGGAGGAGAGGACAGATGCTCGGGGAGAGTGGAGGTTTGGTACCGTGGGTCCTGGGGAACGGTTTGTGATGATTCCTGGGACATGGCGGATGCTAATGTTGTGTGTAAACAACTGGGCTCTGGCTCTGCTGTATCTGCCCCTGGTGAGGCTGCATTTGGCGAGGGGACTGGTCCCATCTGGGTGGAGACATTGAATTGCAGAGGGACAGAGTCATCTCTCTGGGACTGTCCTGCCAAGCCCTGGGGTGAGAGTAACTGTGGTCATAAGGAAGATGCTGCCATGAACTGCTCAGGTGAGTGACAGGAGATGTTTCTGCTACATGCTCTAATTTTTGAGGAAGGAGAATGGATCTGCTCCCCGCACCCCCTTTGGTCCCAGACCAGGCCCTCCCATCTCCTGTGTGCAGGAGCATCATGGATGCTGTGGGGTGGAACCTTTGTGGGTCAGAATGGTTCAAGCGTCAGCCCACATAACCCCAGCATCCATCACAGGCCCCACTGTGCTGGTTTGTTAATAGAGTCCTCATTGCTGCACAGAGCACAAGGGACTTGGGCCCTAAATCACTAACAAACAGGCCCTGTGCTGCTGTGAGGGAGTTTGTGGAGGTGACAGCTGGAGACAACCAGGGACTTTCAGTGGTGAGGTTCCCCCGAGGAACAAACACGTCACCTCCCCCTCGTTCCACACTCCAAATCTCCTCCCTTTCCCTTTGCAGATCTGACAGAGAAGACAGATTCTCTGAATACCCCAGGTAAAATATCCCCCTCCTTCCATCAAGTGTTAAATTTCCCTGGGTCTAGGTCACAGCGGATGAGCTGCAAGCTGCAGCCTGAGGGAAGGAGCTCCTTTCCATGGAAATCTGAGGACGAATGACACCCGGATGGGAGCTGCAGGCCGTGCTGACAATTCCTGTCTGCTGGCTCCAGCTGACAGGGCAGGGCCCATGATTTAAACAGCAGCCTGTGAGCTGCCCCCATGGCGCACAGACTGTATCCCAGCCCGTTACCCTACTGTCCTGTGTTTTGCAATGAGTGATTGGGGAGCCCCCTGGGGCCCTCCTGACTCTCACAGGATAATCTCTCCCTGTTGCGTGTTCATTTCCATCCAAGCCCCCCATGATGCCCTCCGACTGCATTATCCTGGGGGCCCTGCTCTGCCTGTTCTTAATCATCCGGGGGGCGCAGGTGTGAAGTGCCAGGGCACAGTGCAGAAGTGGGTCCTGATTGGTGTCACTGTGTGAAACAGTTCTGTAATAGCAGCGGGGGGCTGCTGGGTGTCAGAGTGAGGGGCAATACCGGGCTGGGTGGGGTGGCTGAGGGTGCCTAACTCCTCTCTCATTTAAAATTTCATTAACTGTCTGGCAGTGGAACAGCCCAGGCATGAAATCTGGAGATGATGCTAGCTAGGTAAACTGACCTTTACAGTTTCAGAGAAGCTGCATCTGTATCCCCCATCACACTCTCTGGTGAGCCACTCCAGGAGTTCGGTGGTGTTTAGATGCTGCTTGTAATTATTAGAACTGGGAGCACTGGCTGTTGGGAGTCTGAAAGGACAGGAAACAGAGCAGAGAAGTTGAGGAGGCGGAATGAGAGCTACCGAGGGTGCAGCGGCTGCTTGGAAAGGAGGTTTCCACTTTAAAAATAAAGTCCTGTTGAAGATTTTTAGTATCTTGCCTGGTTGCTACAACATTTTGGTGATGAGGATGGATCTTCTGCCTCTGAACCCACCTGCACCCTTTCTGCAAAGCCCAGGTGAGCCTCCAATTGCTTTTACTGCCTGGATCCATATGTTTGAGACTTATCTGCTTGCAATCACTGCTACAGAGATTTCTGAAGTTAGAAAGCATGCTCTGCTAATCCACTGCCTTGGAGCAGAAGGGCAGCATATATTTTACACTTTTCTCCTTGCAAATGATAAATATGAGAGTGCACTCACTGCATTAAAGAACTTTTTTGTGCTAAAAGTGAATGTAGTAGCTAATCGCTACAGATTTCACCAGTATGAGCAGAAAACAGGGGAGACTATAATGCAGTATATTGCTTCCCTGAGGAGTCTGACTGTAACTTGTGACTTTGGGAATATGGCAGATGAGATGATTAGAGACCAGCTCATTGAGAAAACAACCAAGCTTCATGTAAGAGAAAGCTTACTTCTAGAACCACAACTTACACCAGAAAAAGCAATAACCATTGCTACTCAGATTGAGTCAGCTACAGCTGAAGCCAAAATAATGAGTATGGATACAGGAGGCACAGTTCAGGCTGTGACTCCTTTGCAGAAAAGTTCACTATCACTGCAGACAAATGATTACAAGAGGAAAACTAATGGAAAACCACAGAATCAGGAAATTCAAAATACAGTGAAAGCATGCTTTCGCTGTGAATCCCCACAACACCTTGCAAGCTACACAGGATGTCCAGCAAAAGTAGCTCAGTGCAATCATTGCAAAAAGACTGGGCATTTTGCTAAAGTATGTCGCAGCAGCCAGTTCAGTCAACAGGTGCATGCAGTTACAATACCTGATGTTACTGTGTTGAGCGTGGACAAAATCACTACTGCACATATTCCAGAACGAATAAAGTGCACTGTAAATGTTTCCGCCATACCCTCAGGCAAATCACACTCTATGCAGCTAATGTTGGACACTGGCTCAGCAGTATCTATACTACCTGATTCCATCTATTTGCATTACTTTAAAGATGTGCCTCTTACTAAACCCAAACTTCACTTGGTGTGCTATTTGAAAAACTATATTCCAGTACATGGCTGCCTGCCAGCAATAGTTACTTTTGGTGCTTGCTGTGTAACTGCAGAGTTCTACATTGTCTACAAAGGCACTCCTATCCTTGGCAGAGATTTGTTAGCTGCTTTAAATCTCAGGGTAGCTAATGGATGAATTGATCTTCCTCAGCAAAGCACTCTTGAGGCACTCGCACCAATTTCAGCTGGGACCCAACACCAGGTTGAGGAGAAACTTGGCTGTGCTTATGGGTTTCTGCATAAAATTAAAATGAGGAATAATGTGATGCCTGTACGACAGAAGTTACAGCGCTTACCATTTTTAGTCAAGGAAGCTGTTTCAGAGGAACTTAGAAAACTTGTTCAAAAGGACATTATTGAAGAGATTGACTCCTCGGAATGAGTTTCACCTATAGTAGTGACACAGAAGAAGGGTAGAGGCATTCGCCTTTGTGTGGACTTAAGGGAGCCAAATAAAGCTATTGTGATTGACAGCCATCCTCTTCCTCACATAGAAGAAGTATTTGCAGAACTCCGTGGAGCAAAGATGTTTTCTACTCTTGATTTGCAGACCACATACTATCAGGTTATGTTGCATGAAGATAGCGGAGACCTCACAGCATTTATTACACATGAGGGACTATTTCGTTTTAAATGTGTTCCATATGGTCTCGCATCTGCCCCAAGTGCCTTCCAAAAAATGATGTCATTGATTCTGAAGAATCAACATGGAGTTCAGTGCTATCTGGATGATATTATCATGTTTGGAAATACTTCTGAGGAGCATGACAGTGACCTGCAGTCTGTACTAAACTGCATCAGCAAAGCAGGCCTCAAGCTCAATAGTTCCAAATGCAAATTTAGACAAACTGAACTCTCCTTTCTTGGGCATACAATTTCACAGGCTGGACTAAAACCTGATCCAGATCATATCCTGGCAATTTCAAATGCTCCTCCTCCAACAGATTTGCAAACCTTACATTCCTTCTTGGGTCTTACCTCTTGGTATGCAAAATTCATTCCCTATTATGCTTCTGTCATTGAACCGTTACAAGAATTACTTCGGAGAAGTTCAACCTTAGTGTGGACAACGGATGCACTAGCTAGTTTCAATACGGTGAAAGACTTGGTTGTACATAGTCCAGTACTTGCACTATTCACTCCTGCATTGCCCACAATTCTAACTACTGATGCTTCTGATTATGGACTTGGGGCTGTCCTCACACAACTTCATGAGGACAATACAGAGAGGACTGTTGCATTTGCTTCAAGGACACTAAGTAATGCTGAGAGGAAATATTCTACAGTCAAAAAAGAAGCACTTGCTTGTGTCTGGGCTACTGAAAAATGGAGAACTTACCTGTGGGGCTGCACATTCAAGTTGCGCACAGACCACAGCCCTTTGACGACGTTGTTCATCATGAAAGGACTGAGAAGAGCAGGATATTGTATTGCTAGATGGGCTGCAAGACTACTCTCTTTCAATTATGAACTGGAATATAAGCCTGGAAACCAAAATGTGGTAGCTGATTGCCTTTCTCGCCTGCCTTTGCCTTCACCAGATGGTCCACCGGAGGATGAGGATGTAGTAATTGAGCTTATTACAAGCACTTTTACTGCAATTACAAAAGAACAATTTCAAGCTACTTGTTCAGCGTGTCCAATTCAACAAAAACTACTGGAATTTCTGACAAAGAGATAGCCTAGTAACCCTAAAAGCCTTGACCCAGTTTTGCTGCCTTATTTTAGAGTTTGGGATGAACTTTCTTTGCTTGGTGGCTGTGTATTACGAGGTACACACCAGCTACTTGTGCCAGAAGAATTACAGTCAAAAATCATACACCAGGCACATGATACTCATCAAGGAATTGTCAGAACCAAACAACAACTATGGGTTCTGTATTGGTGGCCAGGGATGGACTCTCAAACTGAAGCACTCATAAAATCCAGGGTCACTTGTCAAATGCGTGATAAAACAGCAGTGACATGTACCCTTCCATTACAGCCTGTTCCTCTTCCTGAATCTGCATGGGAAAAAGTGGCAATTGACATTGTAGGACCCTTTGATACTGCTCCAAGTGACTGCTGTTATGCTATCACTTTAATAGACTATTTCAGTAAATGGCCTGAGGTAGTGTTTACATCGCAAATCTCTTCTGCTACAGTAATTAAGTTACTCTCTTCAGTTTTTAGCAGGGAAGATAACCCCAAAGAACTGGTTTCAATTATGGTAGTCAATTTACTTTCCTGGAGTTTGAAACTTTTCTAGCAGAGAGGACCATTTTACACAGAAGGTCATCCCTATATTACCCTCAAGCCAATGGGGAAATTGAATGGTTTAACAGAAGTTTGAAAGAGTGTTTGCAAATGGCTAAACTGGAAGGGCGATTGTGAATAACCTTCACTACTGATTTCTTGCAAGCATACCAGGCTACACGACATGACACAACGCAAAGATCACTCGCATAGTTACTGCACGAGAAACAGATGAATACTAAACTGAACATTGCTGGATTGTTAAAGGCATGACCTGATGCCCCAACCAAGGACGATGTGAGAAAAACAGTTGAACAGAACCAAGCAAAGTATAAGGCTTTCACAGATAAGCAGCGGGGTGCTAAGGAACCAAAGTTTGAGTGTGGTTCCTTCATTACAATACAAAAACCTGGAATTTTATGCAAAGGGGACCATAAATTCACAGCTCCTCTTAAAATCATAGAGAAGAAGGGACTTTACATCTATCGAGTTTCTGATGGGCAGGTATGGAATGCTTCTTATCTTGCACCTACCTATGCACCAAAAAGAAATTATGCCAACATCCAGTCTTCAATGTAGTATCAACACAACAAGACATTGCACTGGAACCAGGGCTTGAGAGACGGCCTGTCAGACCCAGACAACCACCTGTCTGGACTAGAGACTACGTTATGTAGCGTCTACAGTGTTTTCAGTGTAATATTTCTGCCAACAGTATAGTGTCTTGTTTCATATTTGTTCCTGTGGTTGGAATAACAATGTTTATTTTAATTGGGAGAGTTTCTTAAGAGCGGAGGAATGTGGTGTTTAGATGCTGCTTGTAATTATTAGAACTGGGAGCACTGGCTGTTGGGAGTCTGAAAGAACAGGAAATAGGAAGAAGGGGTGTGGAAATTGAGGAGGCAGAGTGAGAACTCCTGAGGGTGCAGAAGCTGCTTGGTTAAGAAGTTTCCTCTTTAAAAATAAAGTCCTGTTGAAGTTTGTTAGTACCTTGCCTGGTTGCTACAACAAGTTCCTACTCAGGCCTCCAGCCATCACCTGTCTCTGGGTGGGAACCCCCTGCCCCACCTCCTTCTGGCCAGGAGTTTTTAACGCTGCACAGCCCCCTACCTTCCACTGTGATACCCCCAGCAAACCAGTCTGCCTACAGGCCAGCCCCCATGCTGTGCTTTCTCCCCAAGGGCTATGGGTCAGTGTATTGCCAGCAGTTACAAGTTACAACCCAGCTCTCTCTCAGCAGACTACACCTTATTAGTAGGATAAAAGCATCACAGATCAAACATTAAAAACAATAAAAATTCCATTACACTTGTTGAACATACCAGAAATCACCCATCTTCCTCATGGGCATCCTGGTAGACCAACGTCTCTCCAACGATTCAGTGTTGGGATCCCATGGACAGAAGGTCCTGCCCATTTGCTGAATCAGAATGAAGGCACTGAGTCTGTTTAAATTCAGCCTTTCATATCAGAAGTCTTTCTTTGTCTCTTGGTCTCTGGTAATCTAGTTTGAACCAGTCTGTGTAAACCACCCTGAAGATTGTTAACTTTCTGGAGTTGTTTACAATCTCAGTGATTCACCTTAATCACACACATACACACACACACACATACACACACACAGTTTTTTCTTCTTGGAGGAGCTGTGGTAACCCTCCCAAATGGAGTAGAACACAAACGTACATAAACCCTTTATAGGTTAATACAGTGATTGCCAAAGATACTGCAACCCCAGGCAGTATTTGTCCCAGGGAGGGGTTCTGAATATCATGAAGAGAGACATCATGGAAAAGGGACCTAGAGAAATTGGAAATATTGTCAGGAAAAAAAAATAGAGCTGTGGTAAATAGTTGTGAAGGGAGTGATCCAATAGAAAGGACAATCTTTTAGGAAGGAGACGTGCGGGAAAGGAGTATTATACTATATTGTACTGAAAGCTGGCACTTATAGGGGATTTTACATCTATGCCTCTGTCTTCACAAACAAGGTCAGCTCCCACACTACTGCACTGGGCAGCACAGCATAGGGAGGAGGTGACCAGCCCTCTGTGGAGAAAGATTCATAGATTCATAGATACTAAGGTCAGAAGGGACTATTCTGATCATCTAGTCCGACCTCCTGCACAGCGCAGGCCACAGAATCTCACCCACCCACTCCTATGAAAAACCTCACCCATGTCTGAGCTATTGAAGTCCTTAAATCATGGTTTAAAGACTTCAAGGAGCAGAGAAGCCTCCCTCAAGTCAACCATGCCCCATGCTACAGAGGAAGGTGAAAAACCTCCAGGGCCCCTCCAATCTACCCTGGAGGAAAATTCCTTCCCGACCCCAAATATGGCAATCAGCTAAACCCTGAGCATATGGGCAAAATTCACCAGCCAGATACTACAGAAAATTCTTTCCTGGGTAACTCAGATCCCATCCATCTAATATCCCATCTCAGGGGATTAGTCCTATTTACCCTGAATATTTAAAGATCAATTACTTACCAAAATCCCATTATCCCATCATACCATCTCCTCCATAAACTTATCAAGTAGAATCTTAAAACCAGATAGATCTTTTGCCCCCACTGCTTCCCTTGGAAGGCTATTCCAAAACTTCACTCCTCTGATGGTTAAAAACCTTCATCTGATTTCAAGTCTAAACTTCCTGGTGGCCAGTTTATACCCATTTGTTCTTGTGTCCACATTGGTGCTGAGCTGAAATAATTCCTCTCCCTCTCCTGTATTTATCCCTCTGATATATTTATAGAGAGCAATCATATCTCCCCTCAACCTTCTTTTAGTTAGGCTAAACAAGCCAAGCTCCTGAAGTCTCCTTTCATAAGACAAGTTTTCCATTCCTCGGATCATCCTAGTAGCCCTTCTCTGTACCTGCTCCAGTTTGAATTCATCCTTTTTGAACATGGGAGACCAAGACTGCACACAGTATTCTAGGTGAGGTCTCACCAGTGCCTTGTATAATGGTACTAAAACCTCCTTATCCCTACTGGACTCCTGATGCATCCCAAAACCGCATTAGCTTTTTTCACAGCCATATCTCATTGGCAGCTCATAGTCATCCTATGATCAACAAATACTCCAAGGTCCTTCTCCTCTTCTGTTACTTCTAATTGATGCGTCCCCAACTTATAACTAAAATTCTTATTAATCCCTAAATGCATAACCTTACACTTCTCACTATTAAATTTCAACCTATTACTATTACTCCAGTTTACAAGGTCATCCAGATCCTCCTGTATAATATCCCGATCCTTCTCCGAATTGGCAATACCTCCCAGCTTTGTATCATCTGCAAACTTTATTAGCACACTCCCACTTTTTGTGCCAAGGTCAGTAATAAAAAGATTAAATAAGATTGGTCCCAAAACCGATCCCTGAGGAACTCCACTGGTAACCTCCCTCCAGCTGACAGTTCGCCTTTCAAAGAAGGCGAAAGAAGTGGTTCGGGACTATTTAGAAAAGCTATTTAGACAAGTCCATGGGGCCAGACGCGCTGCATCCGAGAGTGCTAAAGGAGTTGGCGGATGTGATTGCAGAGCCATTGGCCATTATCTTTGAAAATTCATGGCGATCGGGGAAGTCCCGGACAACTGGAAAAAGGCTAATGTAGTGCCCATCTTTAAAAAAGGGAAGAAGGAGGATCCTGGGAACTACAGGCCAGTCAGCCCCACCTCAGTCTCTGGAAAAATCATGGAACAGGTCCTCAAGGAATCAATTCTGAAGCACTTAGAGGAGAGGAAAGTGATCAGGAACAGTCAGCATGGATTCACCAAGGGCAAGTCATGCCTGACTAATCTAATTGCCTTCTATGACGAGATAACTGGCTCTGTGGATAAGGAGAAAGCAGTGGATGTGTTGTTCCTTGACTTTAGCAAAGCTTTTGACACGGTCTCCCACAGTATTCTTGCCAGCAAGTTAAAGAAGTATGGGCTGGATGAATGGACTATAAGGTGGATAGAAAGTTGGATAGATTGTCGGGCTCAGTGGGTAGTGATCAATGGCTCCATGTCTAGTGGGCAGCCGGTATCAGGAGGAGTGCCCCAAGGGTCGGTCCTGGGGCCGGTTTTGTTCTATATCTTCATTAATGATCTGGAGGATGGCGTGGATTGCACCCTCAGCAAGTTTGCAGATGACACTAAACTGGGAGGAGAGGTAGATACGCTAGAGGGTAGGGATAGGATAAAGAGGGACCTGGACAAATTAGAGGATTGGGCAAAAAGAAATCTGATGAGGTTCAACAAGGACAAGTGCAGAGTCCTGCACTTAGGACGGAAGAATCCCATGGACCGCTACAGACTAGGGACCAAATGGCGAAGCAGCAGTTCCAGAGAAAAGGACCTAGGGGTTACAGTGGACGAGAAGCTGGATATGAGTCAACAGTGTGCCATTGTTGCCAAGAAGGCCAATGGCGTTTTGGGCTGTATAAGTAGGGTCATTGCCAGCAGATCAAGGGACGTGATCATTCCCCTCTATTCGACATTGGTGAGGCCTCATCTGGAGTACTGTGTCCAGTTTTGGGCCCCACACTACAAGAAGGATGTGGAAAAATTGGAAAGAGTCCAGCGGAGGGCAACAAAAATTATTAGGGGACTGGAACACATGACTTATGAGGAGAAGCTGAGGGAACTGGGATTGTTTAGTCTGCGGAAGAGAAGAATGAGGGGGGATTTGATAGCTGCTTTCAACTACCTGAAAGGGGGTTCCAAAGAGGATGGATCTAGACTGTTCTCAGTGGTAGCAGATGACAAAATGAGTCGTAATGGTCTCAAGTTGCAGTGGGGGAGTTTTAGGTTGGATATTAGAAAAAACTTTTTCACTAGAAGGGTGGTAAAACATTGGAATGTGTTACCTAGGTAGGTGGTATAATCTCCTTCCTTAGAAGTTTTTAAGGTCAGGCTTGAAAAAGCCCTGGCTGGGATGATTTAGTTGGGGATTGGTCCTGCTTTGAGCAGAGGGTTGGACTAGATGACCTCCTGAGGTTCCTTCCAACCCTGATATTCTATGATTCTATGAAACACTGTACAAACATTAGCTACCAGCTCCTTGGAAAAAAGATAGAGAACGGGATTGCCATCCACATACATGTAACATTCATAACTTTGCAATAAGACAATGACTACAATCAGACCTCATGGTTCAGGGCTTCAGCCAGTCACCTGCAAGGCTCAGGAAGGAATTGTGGGAAGCCCCCATATTTGTGTTTTGTTTTGCTTTTTTTTATTTCTTGCCTTCCTATGAAGCATCAGACTTTAGCTACAGAGGGAGCTGTGATGCTGGATAGGCTGGACCAGTCCTCTGAAGTGGTACAGAGAAGCCTCTTTCTAAGATATCTGGCTGGTGTGTCTTTTCCACATGCTCAGGGTCAAACCGATCATCAGATTTGGGGTCAGGAAGGAATTTCCCCCAGGTCAGATTGGCAAAATGGACCTTGGGAGTTTTCTCTTCCTCTGAACCATGGAATATGGATTGCCTGCCAGAATTATCTAGGCATCTCTCACCTAGTCAGTTCCCTGCCATTGCATGGGCCTTGGGCATTGGTGGTACCTTAGTCACTCCTGGTTACTGCCTGTGGCACACAATAGCTTATTCTCTTGAGGACTGAAATGCTTTAATCTAAGTCTTTGAGCTCAAACCTAGGGGTATCTGGGTGAAATGCAGTGGCCTATGTTGGACAGAAGGTCAGACTCGATGTTCTGATGGTCCTTTCTGGCCTTAAACTCTATGGGGGAAAAAAAGGTGTTATCACCATTTTGCAGATAAACAGCAGTGTGGGGGAAGAATTATTTAAGCTGCTCCAAAGGGGAATAGCCAGGAATAATGGGATGAGATTAAAAAGAGAACATTTAAGACGAATGTGAGGAAGCTTCCGGACAGCAAACTAGCCCTGGGAACCATCATCAAAGGGCTGTTGTAGAAAGAAACCCTGTCACCTGGCTCATTTAAATTCCAGCAGTGGGAATGTGCTGTAGGGTTCAGGCTCACACTGGACCCAGGCGGAGGGACTGGATGATCCCATGAGTGTTTCCCGTCTCTGGTTTCAATGACCCTGTGCAAACCCTGCCCTTTGTTTTCAGGCTCCAGAGGACACTTGGCTCCCTTCTCTGAGGCCGTGTACAAGGAAATCTGATGAGAGAGAAGCAGAAGATGTTCAGTCGCTCAGGTCTGTGTGTCTCACTCTTAACAGGGAGCAGCTATCTAATGCCCTTTCCATCTGAGGCCCTGACCCAGAGTTAAATCACTGCAGCTTCAGCCCTGTGAGCTTGTCCTTGGAGCTGGGCACAAGTCTCCATTACAAAATGTTTTGGTGAAAAATGCAGATTCTGAGACACCGAAACATTTCACAAATTCCTGTCAATTTCACCCAATTGTTCCAAATACACACAGAACAATTCATTTCCTTTCAATACTTTCTAAAGAAAACATTTTGTTTTTTTCAATTTGATAGTATTTTTCCATTAGAAATTTCCTTTAATTTTATCTATAAAAACAAACAAACATTAACTAATGTCCAAAAGAACACCAAATGTTTTCATTCAACATAAACTTTTTTTACTTTTGTTTTTGCCAAAAATTGTGCGCACACATACACACACAAAGTCATTTTTGGCTCAACTCAAAACAATGTTGGGGTTTTTTTGCTTTTTTCCCCCAATGGCCAGAGAACCAAACCATCTTGTTTTTGTTTTTTGCCAAGCTCTAGCTGTGGAGACTGGGTCTGTGGTGAGACTAGCAGTTACTCATGTAGACTGAGGGAAATAGGCTTCCTTCCCACCGTACACTGAAAGTCCCCATTCTAGGGACAAGTAATGTCACTCTGCCCGTCCTGCAGCCTTGGAGTGTAACCAGTGAGGGGTCAGGAAAGTGACTGTCTGCGCCTGGCTAAACTTTCATTTGAAAACTGCTCTGGAGCATTGGAGCAGAGGATGTTCTGTACCCCCATCCCATCAGACACTGGACTTGCTCTCTTCTGCCCCTGGAGCAGAGAGATCAGCCCAGGAGAGCCTCATGACTTCGAGTCATGGCCTATTATCCTCTGTGCTATTTTGTCTCAATGTCTGATGGGAACATCGTGCCCAAGGGCTGTGCTGTGGTGGGGCTCTGGGAACATGCTCAGGGCATCCCGCAGCACCATTGCCAAGATGGTTAGAGAGAATCACAGACTCTGCTCTGGACCTGTCTTGGCCTAATCTGCAAACACCATGGAAAGCTGATCAACTGATTCATGGGGTAGACAGATATTTACCCTTAAGAAGGATGAGTCCTCTCTGGCTGAGGATCATTGTGGAACTTCCCTGGATCAGCAGCCAGAGACATGCCCTTTACTTACCCCAGTATATTTCTGGTCAGATTGTATCATCCTCTTAGTCACATTTACCATATGCCACCCTGAACCACCCGGCTGCCTGCAAACACTGATTTGCAACAGAGTTCCAGTTCTTCTGCACCTGCACAAATGACTTTCCCTGTCTTATCAGCTTGGCTTGAGCTGGACTAGAGATCCAACTTTTACCCAAATGACTTTTAAAATATTGCTTCCTCAAAGGCCCAGTGGGTGCCAGACACTGGCTGAAATCAAACCTGAGCAGATGAGATCTGCCTAGGGAGAACCAGAGCCAGAGTTTGAGCCACAGGTTTGTGCAAAAAAAAAAAAAAAAGTAAGAACTGTAAAATTTTGATGGCATTTGATTTTTAGGGGGGCTGTAACTTGGGAACCCCTTGCTTAAATAACCTCAAATCTGGACCAGTAGCCTTATCCAGACCCACGGGAGATGCAGCAATTTTCAAGACAATCTGACTCAGCATGTGGATTTTAGAGCATTTAGAAAAAATCAGCTGTCAACCATAATCTTCATGGTGCTACTATAATAATCCAGGCCTAGGAAGTGAGCCTGTCTGCTTCTCCAGAGCCCAGGCACAAGCAAAGGTGCAGGTGTAACCCACACATCTTCTGGGTGTGGTGTTTTTGTCCCATCTAGTGGCACCAAGACCACTTAGAGAGAGAGTTAAATGAGTCTGTTCTACAGCCATTGCTAACAGCCAGTTGGCTTTTAGCTCATGCAATAGAGGCTCATGCACTAAGCTCCAGAGGTCCCTGGTTCGATCCCGCCTGCTGACGGCCTGGGTTTCTTGGTGTTACACATGCAATGGCAGTGTGAGCTGCCCCCATACTTGCCTCCCTCATGCACCCACCCCAACCTAGAGGGGTGGGAGTATCTGATATTCTTATCAATGTCAGCATGATCAAAGGGCTTGCTGAGCATCAGGATATACACCCATGACAGAGAACCCTATTCTAAGGACAGTTGATGCCAACTAATATGTCACCAGGATAATGTCCTTGGTCTAAAGAATAACTCAATTTATCATAAAAAATAAACACAGAAAACAAGTTTCAGTGTTCTACAATCATTCATCCAGTCCAAGCAACCAAGGGATCCCACCTGTCATTTTCACCCTTCAAAGTGCTGTACTTCCTTGGAAAAAAGAAAAGGAGTACTTGTGGCACCTTAGAGACTAACAAATTTATTTGAGCATAAGCTTTCGTGAGCTACAGCTCACTTCATCGGAAAGGAGTCCAAAGGAAATGCCAGACAATAGGAAAAATTGAATTACATGGCCCTTTTCAAAACGATCATAGCAAACCTTAAATGATCTCCCCCAGCCCCTGAACAAACTGCTACAGAAAAGTCAAGCAGTACACAGACTATAACAAACATTTTCAGAAAGACTCTAACCCAGAAGACAGAAGTTTGATAGGCCTTTTTTACTGCTTTTAAAATTGAAATCCTGCTGCAACATTGAAATCCTGCTGCCATCCCTCCTTCCAACATCACCACAGCAGGGCCCAAGATAGGGTTGGTGGTTCAAGGGAAGGGGGGTAGGTCATTTGGACAAGGAGTTCCTCAAACACAGCCCCTCTGATAAGAAGCTGATTTTAATATTCAGATTGCTCTCAAGCCCCCATACCTAGCAAGATAGTCTTGAAAACTGATATTCCACTGCACAGCTGGGATAGACTTTTGGAGACTGTGGGAGAAGAACGCACATTGGGATGAACTGTGCTATTGGGTCAGGATGTATTCCTCTCAATGGGGTGGTCTCATTCCAATGAGGGCTGATGGAAAGCTGATAGGGGCAGAGGAGCACACCATTCAGATCTCTTAGAAGAGGATTTGTTCAATGGGATTCTCTATATCAGGATAGTCAATTATTTTTTGTCAAGATCCTAATTTCTTGGTCAAGGTATAGTCAAGGTCAAGACTCCAGAGAAAATAATAAAAAAATAACAATAATGATGATAAGTTGTGAATAAAACAATTTTGGGGTCCATTCAAAAGCATCTGGTGGTCCAGATTTGGCCTACGGTCTGCTTATTGACTACCCCTGATCTGTATGCTAGTGAAGAGGAGAGGATAGCATGTGATAAAGTACTGGTAGGAACTAAAAGAAACAGTCAAATGAAAAAGAGTCCCATTCAATTACATCCCATGAAGCCAGACAACTAAATATTGACATATTTTATAAGTGTTTGTATACAAATGCTAGAAGTGTAATAGTAAGATGGGCGAACTTGAGTGCCTGGTATTAAATGAGGCTATTCGTATAATAGGCACTGCAAAAACTTGGTGGAATGATGATAATCAACGGGACACGGTAATTCCATGGTAAATCTATCGGAATGACAGAATAGGTCATGCTGGTGGGGGAGTGGCATTATATGTGAAAGAAAGCACAAAGTCAAGTATAGTAAAAATCTTAAATGAATCAAACTATACCATAGAATCTCTCTGGATAGAAATTCCACGCTTGAATATTAAGAACATAGCAGTAGGGATATACTATCGACCACTTGACCAGGATGGTGATGGTGATTGTAAAATGCTCCAGGAGATTAGAGAGGCTATAAAAATAGAAAACTCAACAATAATGGGAGATTTCAACTATCCCCATATTGACTGGTGTCATAAATATAGAGGAAAGAGTAGCATAAAATCCCTCCTTGGCAGCTGTACTGGATTGCTTTACCTGTAAGGGATTAAACAGTTCAAATAACCTAGTTGGCACCTGACCAGAAGGACCAATGAGGAAAGAAGATACTTTCAAATCGAGGGGGGGGAATGATTTGTTTGTTGTTCTCTTTGTTGTTCCCTCTCCGGATGGAGGGAGAAGCCAAACAGGTACAACATCTCCTGAAAATATACCTGGAATAATCCATCTAAAATCACAGAAATTGTAAGTAGGGCAAAGAAATGCTTTGGGTTATCTTTTATTTTGGCTTGTGGATTTTTATATGCTACAAAGGTAGATTTATTCCTGTTTTTGTAACTGTGAATCTGAGCCAGAGAGGAATCCTCTGGGTTTTAAATCTTTTATTTACCCTGTAAAGTTACCTTCTCTCTTGATTTTGCAAGTGTGATTCTTTTATTTTTTTTCTTTATAAATGAAGTTCTTCTTTTAAGAACCTGATTGATTTTCAGTGTCCTGAAGCCAAAGGGGCTGGTCTGTGCTCACATTGCTAAGGTAATTGGGTAGTATATTATTCTCAAGCCTCCCCAGGAAAGGAGGTGAAGGGCATTGGGGGGATATTTTGAGGGGATAGGAATTCCAAGTGACCCTTCCCTGAATTTTTGTGTAAATCACTTGGTGGTGGCAGCAATACCGTCAAAGGATAAGGAAAGGAATTTGTGCTTTGGGGAAGTTTTAACCTAAGCTGGTAGAATATAAGCGTAGGGGGTCTTTCATGCAGGTCCCCACATCTGTACCCCAGAGTTCAGAGTGTGGGGGGACCCTGACAATTGGATATATGTCACCTCAGGATGGGATGCTTAGATAAAGTTTCTAAACACCATTAATAACTGCTTCTTGGAGCAGCTAGTTCTGGAACCCACAAGGGGAGAGCCAATTCTTGATTTAGTCCTAAGTGGAGCACAGAATGTAGTCCAAGAGGTGAATATAGCTGAACCACTCAGTAATAGTGACCTTAACATCCTTGTGGGAGCAAAAATACCAAAGAAGCCCACCACAGTAGCATTTAGCTTCAAAAAGGGGAACTACACAAAAATGAAAAAGCTAGTTAAACAAAAATTAAAAAGAACAGTTACAAGAGTGCAATGCCTGCAAGCTGCACGGAAACTATTTAAAAACACCATAATAGAGGCTCAAACTAAATGTATATCCCAAATTTAAAAAAAAACAGTAAAAGGACCAAAAAATGCCACCATGGCTAACAATAGAGTAAAAGAGGCAGTTAGAGGTAAAAAGGCATCCTTTAAAAATTGGAAGTCAAATTCTACAGAGGAAAATAGAAAAAAACATAAACTCTTGCAAGTCAAGTGTAAAAGTATTATCAGGCAGGCCAAAAAAGAATTTGAGGAGCAAAAGACACAAAAACTAGTAGCAAAATTATGTGTAAGTACACCAGAAGCAGGAAGCCTGTCAAACAATCAGTGGGGCCACTGGACAATCAAGGTCTAAAGGAGCACTCAGGTAAGACAAGGCCATTCAGGACAAGATAAATGAATTCTTTGGATTTGGTCTTCACAGCAGAGGTTGTGAGGGAGATTCCCATACCTGATCCATTTTTTTTAGGTGACAAGTCTTAGGAACTGTCCCAGATTGAGGTGTCGATAGAGGAAGTTTTGGAACAAATTGATAAATTGTACAGTAATAAGACACCAGGCCCAGATGATATTCACCCAGAAGCTCTGAAGGAACTCAGATATAAAATTGCAGAATTACTAGCTGTGGTATGTAACCTATTGCTGAAACATGCCTCTTTATCACATGACTGACAGGTAGCTAATGTGATGCCTATTTTTGAAAAGATCTCTAGAGGCATTCCTGACAATTACAGGCCAGGAAGCCTAACTTCAGTGCCAGGCAAATTGGTTGAAACTATAGTAAAGAACAGATTTATCAGACACATAAATGAACACAATATGTTGGGGAAGAGTGGCTAGTAGCCTAGATGGTCAGGGTTGCAGCCCCGTGCTGCTCTGGGTGTCCCTAAACCTCTGACTGCCAGAAGCTAGGACTGCATGATGGGTTAGATCACTTGATAATTGCCATGTTCTGTTCATTCCCTCTGGAGCACCTGGCACTGGCTACTGTTGGAAGACAAGATACTGGACTAGATGGACCATTAGTCAGACCCATTATGGTCATTCTTATGTTCTAACTTCGTACTGCTGCAGTCCATGAATCAGGGCCCAGAAAATCATGCGATTGGCAAAAAATGATAAATTCTGGGTTCTTTTTCTTTGCCTCCTGTGTTCTGAGCAGTTAGAGGTCTTGCTCGAGGGGTCCTACCGTCACATGCTTTTCTGCTGCCAGGAGAGCTAGCAACTTGCTATTTTTAGAAACAAGGCCTGAGCTTCTCAGAGCTCCAGGAGCTAGGGCTTTCATTAAAACACCAGATAGCATGAGATTTGAGGACAGTCGTGGGTATTGGCAGCACTGCTGCTCAGAGAGACTGCTACCAGCTGGTATCCACAGGCATGGAAGCCACATGGCCACGCTGGATAGGGCATCTGTTCCCACTTTGCTTGGGGTCTTTCCTATTCACTGCTTTAAGAACATAAGATCATAAGAATGGCCATACTGGGTCAGACCAAAGGTCCATCCAGCCCAATATCCTGTCTACCAACAGTGGCCAATGCCAGATGCCCCAGAGGGAGTGAACCTAACAGGTAATGATCTAGTGATCTCTCTCCTGCCATCCATCTCCACCCTCTGACAAACAGAGGCTAAGGACACCATTCTTTACCCATCCTGGCTAATAGCCATTAATGGACTTAACCTCCATGAATTTATCCAGTTCTCTTTTAAACCCTGTTATAGTCCTTGCCTTCACAACCCCTCAGGCAAGGAATTCCACAGGTTGACTGTACACTGAGTGAAGAAGAACTTCCTTTTATTTGTTTTAAACCTGCTACCCATTAATTTCATTTGGTGGCCCCTAGTTCTTATATTATGGGAACAAGTAAATAACTTTTCCTTATTCACTTTCTCCTCACCACTCATGATTTTATATACCTCTATCATATCCCACCTTAGTCTCCTCTTTTCCAAGCTGAAAAGTCCTAGCCTCTTTAATCTCTCCTCATACGGGACCCATTCCAAACCCCTAATAATTTTAGTTGCCCTTTTCTGAACCTTTTCTAATGCCAGAATATCTTTTTTGAGATGAGGGGACCACACCTGTACGCAGTATTCAAGATGTGGGCGTACCATGGATTTATACAAGATATTCTCCATCTTATTCTCTATCCCTTTTTTAATGATTCCTAATATCCCATTTGCTTTTTTGACTGCCACTGCACACTGCGTGGACGTCTTCAGAGAAATATCCATGATGACTCCCAGATCTTTCTCCTGATTTGTTGTAGCTAAATTAGCCCCCATTATATTGTACGTACAGTTGGGGTTATTTTTTCCAATGTGCATTACTTTACATTTATCCATATTAAATTTCATTTGCCATTTTGTTGCCCAATCACTTAGTTTTGTGAGATCTTTTTGAAGTTCTTCACAGTCTGCTTTCGTCTTAATTATCTTGAGCAGTTTAGTATCATCTGCAAACTTTGCCACCTCACTGTTTACCCCTTTCTCCAGATCATTTATGAATAAGTTGATTGGTCCTAGGACTGGATTGGTCCTAGGACTGACCCTTGGGGAACACCACTAGTTACTCCTCTCCATTCTGAAAATTTACCATTTATTCCTACCCTTTGTTCCTTGTCTTTTAACCAGTTCTCAATCCATGAAAGGATCTTCCCTCTTATCCCATGACAACTTAATTTATATAAGAGCCTTTGGTGAGGGACCTTGTCAAAGGGTTTCTGGAAATCTAAGTACACTATGTCCACTGGATCCCCCTTGTCCACATGTTTGTTGACCTCCTCAAAGAACTCTAATAAATTAGTAAGTCATGATCTCGCTTTACAGAAAGCATGTTGACTTTTGCGCAACAATTTATGTTCTTCTATGTGTCTGACGATTTTATTCTTTACTATTGTTTCAACTAATTTGCCCGGTACTGACGTTAGACTCACCGGTCTGTAATTGCCAGGATCACCTTTAGGGCCCTTCTTAAATATTGGCATTACATTAGCTGTCTTCCAGTCACTGGGTACAGGAGCTGATTTACAGGACAGGTTACAAACGATAGTTAATAGTTCTGCAATTTCACATTTGAGTTCTTTCAGAACTCTTGGGTGAATGCCATCTGGTCCTGGTGACTTTTTTACTGTTAAGTTTCTCAATTAATTCCAACACCTCCTCTAGTGACACTTCAATCTGTGACAATTCCTCAGATTTGTTACCTACAAAAGACGGCTCAGGTTTGGGAATCTCCCTAACATCCTCAGCCATGAAGACTGAAGCAAAGAATTCATTTAGTTTCTCTGTGATTACTCTATCATCTTTAAGTGCTCCTTTTCTATCTCAATCGTCCAAGGGCCACACTGGTTGTTTAGCGGGCTTCCTGCTTCTGATGTACTTAAAAAACATTTTGTTATTACCTTTTGAGTTTTTGCTAGGTGTTCTTCAAACTCCTTTTTGGCTTTTCTTATTACATTTTTACATTTAATTTGGCAGTGTTTATGCTGCTTTCTATTTACCTCACTAGGATTTTACTTCCACTTTTTAAAATATGCCTTTTTATCTCTCACAGCTTCTTTTACATGGTCGTTAAGCCACAGTGGCTCTTTTTTAGTTCTTTTACAGTGTTTTTTAATTTGGGGTATACATTTAAGTTGAGCCTCTATTATGGTGTCTTTGAAAAGTGGCCATGCAGCTTGCAGGGATTTCACTCTAGTCACTGTACCTTTTAATTTCTGTTTAACTAACCTCCTCATTTTTGCATAGTTTCCCTTTCTAAAATTAAATGCCACAGTGTTGGGCTGTTGAGGTGTTCTTCCCATCACAGGAATGTTAAATGTTATTATATTATGGTCACTATTTACAAGCGGTCCTGTTATAGTTACCTCTTGGACCAGATCCTGCGCTCCACTCAAGACTAGATCGAGAGTTGCCTCTCCCCTTGTCGGTTCCTCTACCAGCTGCTCCAAGAAGCAGTCATTTAAAGTATCAAGAAATTTTGTCTCTGCATTTTGTCCTGAGGTGACATGTACCCAGTCAATATGGTGATAATTTAAATCCCCCACTATTATTGAGTTTTTTATTTTGATAGCCTCTGTAATCTCCCTTAGCATTTCATTGTCACTTTCACTGTCCTGATCAGGTGGTCGATAATAGATCCCTACTGTAATATTCTTATTAGAGCATGGAATTACTATCCATCGAGATTCTATGGCACATGTGGATTCATTTAAGATTTTTATTTCGATTCTACATTTTCTTTCACATATAGAGCCACTCCCCGCTGCACGACCTGTTCTGTCCTTCCGATATATTTTTTATCCCGGAATGATTGTGTCCTCACTCCATCAGGTTTCCATGATGCCTATTATATCAATATCCTCCTTTAACACAAGGCACTCTAGTTCACCCATCTTATTATTTAGACTTCTAGCATTTGTGTACAAGCACTTTAAAAATTTGTCACTGTTTATTTGTCTGCCCTTTTCTGATGTCTGTGTCAGATTCTTTATGTGAATGTTTCTCATCTGATCGGCCCATACTTTATCCTCTTTCATCCTCTCCTCCTGACTAAAATGGAGAGAATCTCGATTATCAATAGACTCTTCTCTAAGAAAAGTCTCTGTCAAATCCACATGTGCCTCTGCAGCAATCGGCTTTCCCCCATCTCTTAGTTTAAAAACTGCTCTGCAACCTTTTTAATGTCAAGTGCCAGCAGTCTGGATCCACTTTGGTTTAGGTGGAGCCCATCCTTCCTGTATAGGCTCCTCCTATCCCAAAAGTTTCCCCAGTTCCTAATAAATCTAAACTTTCTAAGCTTTCTGGGTTCTTTTATTATAGGTCACAATGAATGCCAGGAAATCCCCAGTGTCTGCAGGGATGGGGACTGTGTGGACACCGAGAACAGCTATATCTGCATCTTTCACAATGGTTCAAGGCCACAGGAGAATAGATCATGTGCATGGGTTAGTGCAGATGGCTCGGCAGCCCCTATTAAATCAATAGATTTAAGCCCTTTCCGCATCACTGACCTCCCCGCTGCTGCCCCAGCCCCGCCCCCACTCCACCCCTTCCATGAGGCCCCACCCCTGCCCCACCTCTTTCCTGCCCCCATTCCAACCCCTTCCCCGATATCCCCACCCCAACTCCACTCCCTCCCTGCCCCCAGGGGTTCAGGAGGGGTGCAGGATGCAGATTATGCAGATCAAATGTTACCCTCAGTGACATGTACATAGCCTCTTTGCCTTCAGTTGGTTTGTACTCAGAATTTAGCAAAGTTCACAAGAAGTAAAAGAATCCAGCTCCCTCTCTCTGTGTAGACTGTTAATGGGAGCATAAAGAAGCAAAGACTTAGCTGGGCCACTGAACTGAACAAATGTTGCTGAAGATACCCAGGAAGCAGATCTGCTAAGTAAGAAGCTCACGAAAGCTTATGCTCAAATAAATTTGTTAGTCTCTAAGGTGCCACAAGTACTCCTTTTCTTTTTTTAAACAGTCATTGTCAGAGTAGAACTATAATAAAAGGGCAATTTTACATATGAGACAAATGTGAGAACTTCTATTTGATAATGAAAAATGTGCTTGTGACATTACACTCCATATTCTTTATTGAAATATGCTTATGATATGGATATGACATAAATGAGAGGTACTTTATGCAAGATGTACTTTAGACAATGTATTTTATGCAGGGTGCTGTAGTCATCATGAATAGGTTGGAATATAAACAAGAGGCTGCTAGGCAACTCTCTGATACCACATTCTACAGGCCATTACCCTCTAATCGCACTGAGAGTTACCAAAAGAAACTGCACAATCTGCTCAAGAAACTCCCTGAAAAAGCACAGGAACAAATCTGCACAGACACACCCCTAGAGCCCTGACCAGCGGTATTCTATCTGCTATCCAAGATCCATAAACCTGGGAATCCTGGACACCCCATCATCTCAGGCATTGGCACCCTGACAGCAGGATAGTATGGCTATGTGGGATCTCTCCTCAGGCCCTATGCTACCCGCACTCTCAGCTATCTTCGAGACACCACTGACTTCCTCAGGAAACTACAACCCATTGGTGATCTTTCAGAAAACACCATCCTTCCACTATGGATGTAGAAGTTCTCTACACCAACATTCCACACCAAGATGGACTACAAGCCATCAGGAACAGTATGCCCGATAATGTCACGGCAAACCTGGTGGCTGAACTTTGTGACTTTGTCCTCACCCACAACTATTTCAGATTTGGGTACAATTTATACCTTCAAGTCAGTGGCACTGCGATGGGTACCCGCATGGCCCCACAGTATGCCAACATTTTTATGGCTGACTTAGAACAATGCTTCCTCAGCTCTCATCCCCTAGCACCCCTACTCTACTTGTGCTAAATTGATGACATCTTCATCATTTGGACCCATGGAAAGGAGGCCCTTGAGGAATTCCACAGGATTTCAACAATTTCCACCCCACCATCAACCTCAGCCTGGACCAATCCACACAAGAGGTCCACTTCCTAGACACTACAGTGCAAATAAGCGATGGTCACATAAACACCACCCTATACTGGAAACCTCCTGACCGCTATACTTACCTACATGCCTCCAGCTTTCATCCAGACCACATCACATGATCTATTGTCTACAGCTACGCTCTAAGATACAACCGTATTTGCTCCAACCCCTCAGACAGAGATAAACACCTGCAAGATCTCTATCAAACGTTCTTACAACTACAATACCCACCTGCTGAAGTGAAGAAACAGATTGACAGAGCCAGAAGGGTACCCAGAAGTCACCTACTACAGGACAGGCCCAACAAAGAAAGTACCAGAACACCACTAGCTATCACCTACAGCCCCCAACTAAGACTTCTCTACCACATCATCAAGGATCTACAACCTATCCTGAAGAATGATCCCTCACTCTCACAGACCTTGGGAGACAGGCCAGTCCTCGCTTACAGACAGCCCCCCAACCCGAAGCAAATACACACCAGCAACTACACACCACACAACAAAAACACTAACCTAGGAACCAAACCCTGCAACAAACCACGTCACCAACTCTGTCCACATATCTATTCAACGGACACCATCATAGGACCTAACCACATCAGCCTCACCATCTGGGGCTCATTCACCTGCACATCTACCAATGTGATATATGCCATCATGTGCCAGCAATGCCCCTCAGCCATATACATTGGCCAAACTGTCTCAGCACAAAAGAATAAATGGACACAAATCAGACATCAAGAATTGTAACATTCAAAATCCAGTAGGAGAGCACTTCAATCTCCCTGGACACTCAATAACAGACTTAAAAGTGGCCATTCTTCAACAAAAAACCTTCAGAAACAGACTTCAATGAGAAACTGCAGAACTGGAATTAATTTTCAAACTGGACACCATCAAATTAGGCCTGAATAAAGACTGGGAGTGGCTGGGTCACTACAAAAAGTAATTTTCCCTCTGTTGATATTCATACCTTCTTGTCAACTGTTGGGAATGGGTGTCGTCCACCTTGATTGAATTGACTGACCCCCAATTTGGTAAGGTAACTCCCATCTTTTCATGTGCTGTAATATATATACTGCTTACTGTATTTTTCACTCCATGCATCTGATGCAGTGCGTTAAATCTGTTAGTCTCTAAGGTGCCACAAGGACTCCTCATTGTTGTTTCTTCATGCAACATGGCTCATGGAAGATACCATTGGAAAGGTTATGATTTACTTAATGTGATTATCCAATTTGTATGCCTGTATCATTTCTGTATTTGAAGTTAGGGATATTGACTATGTGTCTGTATTTCAAATGGGTTACTTTGGGCGTCACCCCAACTAGCACTTCAGGTACAACAATGGAAAAGCCAGGCAGTGCTAATGGCCCATTAGCAAAGACAGTGGACTGTGAAAGGGCTTAGTCTTCAGGTGGATGCTCCAGATAGCCTGCGAGTAATGGCTGCCACAGCCCTGCACAGATAGTTGTCCAAGTCACCTGGTACGGAATCCCCTCCCTCCCCTTTTGGAATGCCAGTGTTTTTCCATTGGAAGACAAAGTGTTCCTGCCTTACACAAGAGCTACATAAGGCAGGAGAGCTATATAAGGTTCTCCTCTGCCTCTCCACCCAAAAAGACACTGAAAACAGACCTGGAAGCAAGAACTGAACTTGGGGGAGAAGGGTTGAGCCCAAGCTGGAAGGGAGTCTAGCTTGTGAGTAATAATATCTGAAGTCTCAAGCTGCAGACCAGTGCAGCTGCCTTTCAGAACTTTCAGCAATCTGTCTGTAACAATATCTAGGGTGAGAAATTACTGTTTGTAACCAATTTCTTTAGTGAAACAAGCTTAGTTTGCATATTTTGTTTTATTTGCTTAATAATCTGCTTTGTTCTGTTTGCTATCACTTTAACTACTTAAAATTCACCTTTTGGAGTTGTTAAACTTATTTCTTGTTTATAATATAAGCCCATTTGTACAATTCATAATGTACAGTTGGGTGTGGTCCTGCCTCTGTGTGTGTGCTGGAGGAGGCTTAATAGCCTGGCTCAGCAAGACAGGTAAAAAGGGTGCCCATGCTGGCAGAACAGGTGGGCTCAGTGGTATCCCAGAACATCAGGTGGTATCTTAAAGGGGGGCAACCTGTCACAGTGCTTACCAAATTGTGTACTAAGATTTTAAACTTGTGTTTGAATTGGTCCTGTGCCTCCCTTGACATCTGCTGCAGCAATAGGAGCAGGTTTGGTGTGAGCTGGGAGTTCTGGGAGCACCAGCAGACATTTCCCTGCAGGAGAACATAAGAATATAAGAATGGCCATAGGTCATGGGTCAGACCAAAGGTCCATCCAGCCCAGTATCCTGTCTACTGACAATGGCCAATGCCAGGTGCCCCAGAGGGAGTGAACCTAACAGGTAATGATCGAGTGATCTCTCTCCTGCCATCCATCTCCACCCTCTGACAAACAGAGGCTAGGGACACCATTCCTTATCCATCCTGGCTAATAGCCATTAATGGACTTAACCTCCATGAATTTATCCAGTTCTCTTTTAAACCCTGTTATAGTCCTAACCTTCACAACCTCCTCAGGCAAGGAGTTCCACAGGTTGACTGTGCGCTTTGGAGCTGCTCAGCAGTTCCGCATCTGACCATCTACTGTGTCACAAAGTGAAAAGAATTGCTCTGGTTGTTCCATTGTCAGTTTTCCTGCCCCAAGGACCACAGAATAGGATTTTGAATGGCTCTGCCTGAGCCTACTGCTGGATGGCTCCCTTTCCCAACAGCCATTCAGGGTAGCCCAGGAGAAGGGAAAAGAAGTGAACCAACAACCAATTACAGCTACTTGTTTCTCTTTGCCTCAGACCTGTTTAAAGCAGCCTGGGGGTTGCTTCAATTTTCACCAACTGGGTATAGTCCTCAATAGGCCATATGCTAACTGGGACTAGCCAGGACACAGTTTGCTCATGTCCCCCAGAACACAGCATAAGCAGCATAAACAGGAGGGTAGTACTTGGGGTGTTGAGTGAATCCCCCAGGGGGAACTTGCAGTTGGCTTCCAAGGTTATCAGATCTTATGATTTTATTGCAAGTTGTGATTTTTTATGTATTTCTTAAAGCTTCAGCTCATGGAATCAAAAGATTGCATGAAAATCTCAGCTTCATTTTTTTAAAGTAAATTTTTAGACCTCATGGTTGCAGAGAAAAGCTTGAAAACACAAAGCAAGTGCACCCTAAAGGTAAAGAAACCAGAAGGCAAATAAAAAGAACTACAATTTAAAAATAATCTCCTGGTTTGGGGCCAATTTCATGCTTTGTGTGCTTGACTTATGATTTTTGAATGCTCAAGGTTAGCAATACTGTGTGTCTGAGAATGAAGAGAGCAGAACAAGGCAAAGAATCTGCCTCTCTTTGATATTCACTTACCTTAAATAATGTGGGACCTTCAGGCTAAAGTAGGTGAACTGCAGTGAGAATTTAAAGCCACTTGATGGCGCCAAGAGTCCATCCTCTGCAGAAGGACAGTAAAACTACTAAGGTACCTTTGGGCAGACAGCTGGGAAACTTTCAGAGATAAAGAAATACTGGACAGGTATGCTGTGGGGTATGTGGGTGAGGGAAGGGCAGAGACAAAAGGAAGGACAGAAACTCTCTTGAAATAGACAGTAGTAAGTGTTGACAGAGAAATTGCAAGGAAAACTGTCTTGTTTTTCCTGTCAGTTACAAAATTAACAGATGAGGGGAAGGCATTACAGGCCCTACAGCTGGGGTCTTGTTCCTCCTCCCCCATCTTCCCCTTCCCCAGGATATGAGTAACTGCCTTAGACTTAAGTAGGAATACTGGTATCCTGCAGGGGAGAATTGGACCCGTGGATCTCTGGATCATTTAGTACTGCCTGTCATAAAATCTTTTAACTTAAAAATGAATTCCATGTGAATTGCAGTCACATGGTTTGAGAATTGGCTAAATGATTACAAAGAAAGATTTGTGATAAATGGCAGTGTATCAATGTGGAGCATGGTATCTAACGAGGAACCACAGGGAGCAGTGTTGGGCCATGTCTTTTTTATCATCAGTCATGATCTGGAAGGATGAGCAAACAGAACACTGAAAATTCACAATTGTTACTAAAATTGGGAAGAACAGCAAACATTAACAAGGACTGGAAAAATAGTTCAGAAGAGACTTAGAGAGCCAAGGAACCTGGATAAAAACCAACAGAATAAGAAGCAAATTAGAAATATGAAACTAATATTCTGGGCACCACATTTCCCACAAAGATACTGACAAATCAGGGTGTTCAAAGAACAGCAACAAAGTGATCATGTGGCTGGAGGAAGTGAGTGAGGAAAGACTAGAAGAAATTGCTGAATATATGTCTATGACATGCTAACTATGTTTAAAAGACTATTGCGGCTGCAAAGTCATGCACTCAAATTAGGAAATACCAGAATTAAGCTTTCCTGTGCAACCTTATTTTGGCTCATGTGTGTATTTATTTTTGCACAGTCTTTATCTGCATGATTGCATATTCTGTTTTCCACAGGTCCTGCCTCATTCAGTGAGCAGGATGGATGATAAGGAAACATAACTGAATGTTTTTCCCAACTGTCAAAGATAGTTAGGGGGATTTGGGTTTGAGTTTTGGATGGTTGGGTTCATTTCCTGTTTTCTATTAAACTATTTGCCCAGATCTTAATGTGGCATCACAGAGTGTTTTGTTTCACTATCTTGGAGTGAGATACTGGTAGAAAATATATACAAACAGCTAGCAAATTCCAGCACTTAAAGCAACAGTAAAGCCACTTGATGCTATTCCTGGCATTATGACCCATACACTAACTAGCTAAGACCCAAAAAACCTGTTGTTCAGACTCCCAATAGTTGGCTGGCTGATGAATTGGCAACATAGAGAAATGGCAACCTTGTACAAGAGCTGTGGACAGGAAATTCCTGAGCAAGTCATATCAGAGTGATGGCTATTTGATAAACTTGCTTCTAGAATTTCTGGAGTGTCCTGAAGCTGTGAAAACACCATACACACAGACACACTTCTTACAGAACTAAGGACCTGAAAGTGAGTCCTCAGCTCTCTCTCTTCTTCTCCCCCTGCTGTGACTTCTTTCAGCTGTTGAACACAACTAGAATCATCATCCCCAGTGCAATTCCCTTCTCCTACTGCTGGTTCTCTCCCCTTCCATCTCCTCAGCACAATCTCTGTCTCAGGCCTTGTCTATAGGGGTTGATGCAATATTTTTATTGATGGAACTTGAAATGTGTAAGCTCCACTGGTGTAAATTGCAGCTTCCTTGTCTACACTTGGGTTTTATACTGCAACAATAGCTGAAATGGGGCAAACCCCAATGGAGTCAAGGCTGGTAAAACTAGAGTGGGAGAGAGTTCCCCACCACCCCCTTCATTCAGCCTATCTGTCAAGTTTGTTGCTATTCCCTCCTGCTTTCTGGCCTTTCTTACTGAGAAACCAGCCCCATCTGCTGCTTTTGCCGGTACCAGATTCCATCCATGTACAACAGTTGCCATCTTGGCCAACACCAGGCCTGAACCTGGGACTTACAAAGATAAAAGCATGTGTATAGACAGTTAACACTAATGATGAGGCTCAGCTATCGTGGGAGGGATAGCTCAGTGGTTTGAGTATTGGCCTGCTAAACCCAGGGTTGTGAGTTTAATCCTTGAGGGGGCCATTTAGGGATCTGGGGAAAAAATTGGGGTTGGCCCTGCTTTTCAGCAGGGGGTTGGACTAGATGACCTCCTGAGGTCCCTTCCAACTCTGATGTTCTATGGCTGTAACAGATACATTCTCTGGGGCTCAGCTGTAAGGGGAGAGGCAGGAAAGTTTTGCATGATATTAGTGATTTGTGTGTTTAGAAACACTCCCGGTACTCAAAGGTTTCAATATCATCCTCTGATTTATCTCCTCATTTAGCTGTTCCAGTCCCAGTCTCTCCCATAGGACACACTAAAACCAAACAAAAGTGGCTGTCTTTTCTACTTAGTGCACTGTCAAGGAATGGAGTACACTGCCCTGCTAAGGCCCTTTCACAGAGGTCATGAAGAAGCAGCTGGAACAACTTTCAGATTGCAGGATGCATGGCTTTAACCCCGGATGGGGGCTGTAGCAACGAGAACCCAGAAGGTGGCATCCAGGAACCATGCACAGCTTTGGAGCAAAGGTCAGGTGTTGGGACGATCCCGGCAATAGGTGGCTGGCTGCCTTTAAGGTGGATTTATTTGCCTGCCAGACAGGAAGTAACCCTAACCAGTCACCAGCCCCTTTAAAGATCAGGTAAAGCAGCAAGTGGGTAGAGAGAGAACTGCCTTCTCCACCCTTCGCTTTGGTCTTTCATCAGAACTCCGGGCCTGGCAGGCAGATTTTGCAATGTGTGCGCTCCCGTCAGGAGGCTCCGGGAATACTTCACGCACAGGGAGCAAGTGCCAAGTGTCCAGGGCCTAAGCCAAGGAAGCAGAGACTCAGGGTGCAAGGGGCAGGGGGGAGCAGGGCTTCCTCCCTGGGGACTATGGAGATGCGATCCCCTGGCAGCAGGACAGGCCTCTCCACTGGGCTCTTTCTCCTGCTTTGTGCTTTCCTGCCTCCTGAGATACCTGGGAAAGAAGGTAAGGATAGTGCCTGGCCTCCCCCATCCCCCGGGAGCTGGGCAGGGCCCTGCCTCCAGCAACAGGAACCCTTGCAGCTTGGCTGAGAGAGGGGTGGGAATGGAATGCTCCTTGGGAGGCCTGGGGAGAGAGGTGGGAAGGAGAGCCCTCCTCAGTAGGGGGCTGGACTGGCCTTCCTCAAAGGGGGACCGGAATGGGAGGGAGGAAGTTGTAAAATTAAGACAGGGAATTGTGTGTGTGGAGGGCTGTGGGGAGACTGACAGGTGGGGTTTGCTCAGGAAACTAACACCTCACTCCTTACTTTTCTTTGTGACTCTGTAAACTATTTTCACACTCCTCCAGGTGCGTGGGGAAGCAGACATGTTGCTGCAACTTCAGGGAACTGCACCTTCCCTCCCCACAGTCAGTTTTAAGCACGACACCTTAAAGCATTTGTAGGTCCAGAAGGGATTTTTCTCCTTTTGCATTTAACACAAGCTCTGGGGTTACAAGTTCAAACACAAGCCAAATGAATAAATCCCCTCCCCCTCTCCCTGAAGAATCTCTCTGGGGACTATGGGGAGTTAACACTTTCAGCAATAACATTTTTTGTTTGATTTGTAGCTCTTGTGGAGATTTCTGCATTAGAAAACCCATCAGCACTGGTCTCCCCTTCCACTTCCTTGTGGCAGGGCGAGGGACCTGTACGGTTCATCTGTCCTGCACAACTTATCTACCCTGCCCTTTGCCTTCCCCTTGATCCCTGTCTTCCCCCCTCCCATTTCTCTTTCCTTTCCACCTCTTGGCCTGCCTCTGCTCCACTTCCCTTTCCTGCTAAGCTTCTTCTCCCTCCTCTCCCACTTTGCCCCTTTTGCCAGATGTAGTGATAGATATTCCTAGACAATGCAGTGCTTGTGAGGGATTCAGAACCTGAGGAATGATTCTCTACCTTTCTGAGAGGTTAAAGTGAACTTGTGGAACTGTCTGACCCTCCTTTACGCCACCTGTCTGTCACCTTTCTCTGCACATTTGTATGAAGGGCTTCAGTGTTCTCCCCTCCTACTGGAGTTGCTCTTCCCCTAGCACTAAACTAGAAGAGCTGTCCACCTCTGTGCAGATTAGTGTATGGGCCTCTCTCTCTCTGGCCCTGCTCTGGGCTTTATACTGGATGTAGTTCTCGGACACACTTCAGATAGGGTTCCGGATAAATAAGTTTCTAGACAGGTTTGGCTGTATCTGTTGCGGAGAGGATCAGATTGGGTTAGAACTTAATTTGGGCTCCAAGTGAACTCCAGGAACTGACTTGTCTGTTGGAAGAATAGTTGGTGATAACATTTTGGGGGCTGGATAACTTGTTCAAATACATCTGCCATGCCCCCTTCACTAACAGCTCACCTGCCTCAGACTGTTTTGTTTTGGTTGTGGCTGTGATCCCTTCCTCTAGTCCAGCCCCTAGAACATGTGTAGACATGCCCTGAGATGCTTTCAGCTGGGGGTGTAATTCGCAGCTTGAGGAGACATACCTCTGCCACTTCTGATCAAACTAGAGCTCTAAAAATAGAATGAGGCCACAGCAGCTGGAGGGGCTAGCCTCCCTGAGTACATACCAGTTCAAGGCACTAGGCATGGACTCAGGGTGACTAGCTGGTTTCTCCAGTGTGGCTACAGTCTATGCCTAGAGTCTTTGATGGATAGGTACTTGGGTCAGCTAGCCCCTGATGCCAGCCATGGCTGCTACATTTTATTTTTAGCACACTAGTTCAATCAGAGCCAGTGCAAGTATATCTCCTTGCGCTGGGGATCGTGCCCCCAGCCCAAAGGGTAGACAGACCCTAATAGGACTCATCCCCACTGATCATATCCCCTGACTCTGTTTGGGTCCCAATGTGGATGGGGCCTTTATTTCTTTTGGAGAGATTCTCTCTCTCACTATATGCCACATATCAGTGAGCCTTCCACATGCCAGGGGATGGGCAGCCAAGCTCTCTACCCCATCAGTGTGCCCTCTGTCCCACAATATCTAAACTTTGCAGGTCAGTGATTCAACACTACCTTCCCTCCACCTCCATGCAGCATCCAAATTCTGAGCCTTATGGGTGTGACCTAGCTGGAGACCTGCCTTGCCGGTGCACTGTCCATGGGGACAGGCGGTGCATGTATGTGTTCCCACCACAACTCACAGCAGCAATCCTTTACTGCCAGATGGCACTCCAAGGCAGCATGAGCTTCTGCACAGCTGGGTCCTGTCCTTGCCTAGAAAGCTCTTAAATCTCTCTTGTTCACTACAGTATTTTTCTCCTCTCCCTATCATTATAAAAACTGCCTGTCCCTCTCACATCTCTTCTTCCTCACTTTATCCTGCCCCTTACTTGTGTGGAATAGATACTGTGTCCTCTAGGAACTGACTGGAGTGAGGAGCACCTCGTGCAAATAGGATTTGGGACTACAAGTACTGTGGAAGCGTTATCTCCTCAAAAGTCCCAGAGAGAATACAGTGGAGAGGGGAAGAAGAAGGGAGGGGTGCAGAGATTCATGACCAAATCTCTGATCCTGGGTCATGCCCTGCTTCCTCATTCCACAGGTCTCTTGCATGCTCTCTCCTGCACTTTACACTCTGTTGGCTGTAGAATCATAGAAGATTAGGGTTGGAAGAGACCTCAGGAGGTCATCTAGTCCAATCCCCTGCTCAAAACAAGAGCACACCAACTAAATCATCCCAGCCAGGGCTCTGTCAAGCTGTGAAAGCCAGGGTTTTGTCAAACCAGGCCTTAAAAACCTCTAGGGATGCAGATTCCACCACCTCCCTTGGTGACCCATTCCCGTGCTTCACCAACCTCCTAGTGAAAAAGCAGGGATTTCCCTACACCACTCCAGATTTTCCCATACATCCCCCACCCTCCCACCCCAGTTTTGTGAACTAGTTACATGCAGTGTTGCAAATTTAGTGATTGTTTAGAAATTTGAGTTGAAATGGAAACATTAATACACACTTTAAAAGCATATAAAGTGTATGATAATATATGTGTATCTGAAAAAGTATAATAGATTTGAAAAGTATGAACATAGACTAGCTTCCTTATACAGCTGTTGTTTTTATGACAATGCCAATGCATTCATTTTGATGATGTTGGCCAATCTAATAATTTCAAATTATGATTTGTAAGCAAAGTCTAATTGAACTCTCCCTGACAGGTAGTGATGAGCTGGGGTTTGGGGGGAAAGGCTTCAGGACCAGATTGTATTTACATTCACACCTAATCTACCTAGATATACAGCAAACAGAGCTGTGTTGCCCAAGTGATTTTGGCTGGGGTTGGATTACAAATCACTTGAATGCGGGGGGGTAATGAAATTTTGTATTCTTATTGTATGAGTAAAGGGCAGTAGAACTGTATTTAGCCTGTGCTGATTGAGGGCATCAAGAGAGAGGGTGGGAACATTTGCTTGATGGTCTGCCTGAGACACAAGTACTATTTGACCTGCTCCTCTCCAGTGTTTACAGATAGATATGATTAGGCTCCATAGATATAGTCTTTTGTTTCATTAAGTCAGCACTACAGCTGAAAGCATTGATAATCAGATTTAAGTGCTTAGACCTGCTGTGGGATAGTGTTTCTGTGGAAGAGACAGCCCAGCCTGCACTAGCATCAAGGTTCCCCCGCTGAGAGCTCAGCTGAAATCACAAGAGACCAACTTGCAGGGTCACAGTGGCAGCAGAAGGTGACGGCACAGGGCCATTGGCAACAGAGCGATGGAGTGAACGTAGCACAATGAACAACAGTAGCCAGAGCGAACAGTGAGCAGCTGGAAGAACGAGCAAGGTGCCTTCTTGCCCCCCACCTGGGAGGTGAACTCAATGTGAAAGCACCTCTGAACTCGGAGTCTCCACTGACCAAGGACAACACCAGTGAGTGGGGTGCGGTGGAGGGAAAAGTGAGGGGCACGTTAAATAGACATTTGTTTGTTGGACTATATTTTAGTGAGTTTGCTCCAGAATACTAGATTTGTGACTGGGAATGGAAACTTATATAAATATGTTTCCTAGCAGGCCAAGATTTTTAAAGTGCATTATTTGCCAAGGTTGTTATCTCACAACGCTGCTATCTTGAGAGGTCATTATGTTGGGGAGTTTCTGTATTAAACATTTTTATTATTATAATTATTTTTAACATAAGAATGGCCATGCTGGGTCAGATCGGTGGTCCATATAGCCCAGTATCCTGTCTTCTGACAGTGGTCAAGGCCAGGTGCTTCAGAGGGAATGAACAGAACAGGTAATCATCAAGTGATCCATCCCCGGTTGCCCATTCCCAGCTTCTGGCAAACAAGCTAGGGATGCTCAGAGCATGGTATGGCATCCCTCCCCATCCTGGCTAATAGCCACTGATGGACCTAACCTTCATGAACATATCTGGTTCTTTTTTTAATCCTGTTATAGTTTTGGTCTTCACAGCATCCCCTAGCAAAGAGTTCCATGGGTTGACTTTATGTTGTGTGAAGAAATACTTCCTTTTGTTGTTTTTTTTAAACCTGTTGCCTATTAATTTCATTGGGTGACTGCTAGTTCTTGTGTTATGCGAAGGATTACATAACATTTCCTTATTCACTTTCTTCACACCAGTCAAGATTTTTAAGTCTCTATCATATCCCCCCTTAGTCATCTCTTTTCTAAGATAAAAATTCCCAGTCATTTTAATCTCTCCTCCTTTTTCCTACCCCTAATCATTTTAGTTGCCCATCTCTGTACCTTTTCCAATTCCAATATATCTTTTTTGGGATGGGGTGACCAGATCTGCACACAGTATTCAAGATGTGGTGTACAATGGATGTATATAGAGGCAATATGATATTTTCTGTTTTATTATCTATCCCTTTCTTAATGATTCCCAACATTCTGTTTGCTTTTTTGACTGCCCCTGCACATTGAGTGGATATTTTCAGAGAACCATCCACAATGACTCCAACATCTCTTTCTTGCGTGTTAACAGCTAATTTAGACCCCATCATTTTGAATGTATAGTTGAGATTATGTTTTCCAATGTGTATTGCTTTGCATTTATCAATACTGAATTTAATCTGCCATTTTGTTGCCCAGTCACCCAATTTGGTGAGATTCCTTTGTAACTCTTCACAGTCTGCTTTGGACTTAACTATTCTGAATAGTTTTGTATCACCTGTAAATTTTGCCACCTCACTGTTTACTTCTTTTTCCAGATCATTTATGAATATGTTGAACAGTAATGGTCCCCGTACTGACCCCTCAGGGATACCCCTATTTATCTCTCTCCATTCTGAAAACTGAACATTTATTCCTACCCTTTGTTTCCCATCTTTTAACCAGTTACTGATCCATGAGAGGACCTTCCCTCTTATCCCATGATGGCTTACTTTTCAAAAGTCAATTTAAATTAAATATTTATTTAAAAAGAAATATATATTTGTTTTAGAAATCTAGAACTGTTATGTATTTTGGTGTAATTTGCATTATCCTTATGTTAAATTTACATTATCCTAACAAAACATTTAATTTATTCATATCTCTCTTATATGTTGCAGGTCAAAGTGAAAATGAAAAGACAAAAAACAATGCAACAATATTTCCACCCAAAGGCCTCAAAAACCAACCAACGTGAAGAACACATCAAGAACCAAGAATACATCAACATGTCATCTGAAGGTTCAAGTGGTGTACCTACCTCTGACCAGCCCGAAGCACAAATACAGCTACCTACTGAAGAAACACTGTCTCCAATATCTAAAGGCAGTTCCCAGTGTTTGTGGGTCAAAGTGTTCCCATTTATTGAAGTTACAAAAGATGGCTACTGGTGCACCTCTTGCAAAAAACCTTACGAAGAAGGAAAGCTTTCTAGTGTTACAACTGTTAAAAATGGAGGAGCTTGGTTTGTTAGACCGATCAGCAAAGCTAATGCTGACAAACTATGTGAAAAGGCTGCAAAACACCATGCCTCTGGAGTGCATCAACATGCAGAAAGCCTTAAAAGCCCACTTTCAAAGCCAATTTTAGAAGTACTTAATGAGGCTGTGAAGAATGCTGAAGACACAACACAGTTCATGCGAATAAACATGGCTGTGGTATCATACTTTCTATTTAAGCAAGAGATACCACACACTACAAACTGGAGGCCAATGTTAAGTGCATTGTCACTTGTTCATCCTGAAGTTGAACACTGGTTCCAAACAAGACCAGCAAATGTTCACTATCTTTCTGCAAGAAACTCAACTGACTGGCTAGAAGCATGTGGTGCAACAGTGAAAGACTCAACAATTGAAAAAGTGAAGAACTCTCTCACCACATTCAAAAAGTTTGCATACATGGCTGATGAATGCACCGATGCAAATGGGCATCAAGTATTAAGTCATTGTGTAAGTTATCTTAATGTCAGTGGTAGACCAGTAGATGAATTTCTAGATGTTCAAGTTATAGAAGACACATCCACTGCATCTGTGACAACCCACATCTTAGAAGGGTTAAATGCTTGTCAATTGGACCCCAGACAGATGGCTGCTTGTGCATTTGATGAAGTTGCAAACTTCTCTGGAAGACATGGTGGAGTACAAGCTTTGCTCAGAGAAAAGTGTAACCCTAATCTCTCCTATACACACTGCAGAGGCCATCTACTCCAACTAGTGCTAGTTTGAGCTGCAGACTCTTCAAAAGACATTAAAAGAGCTATAAATTTAATGTCTTCATTATATTCTTTTTTCAGCAAGGGTCCAAAAAGACTGAATATCTTGGAAAATATAGAAGATACACTGTGACTGAAGTTCAAATTAGCCCAACCTGGGAAAACCTGCTGGCTTTCTCATGAGCGATCCTTGGCTGTTGTCTTAAAATTAATCCAGCCATTATTACTGACTTTGTAAAATATCTACCAAGATGGGATGGATCTAATAGTGAGGCTGGTGGATTACTTTTGCTACTACGTTCGGAGAAAACTGTTGCCATTCTCTCTCTTATAAGTCTACTGTTGAAACTACTCGGGTCATTAAACAATGCCATCCAGGCATCTGCTACAACAGTAGTAGATCTTTGTTCAGCAATAGAAGCTACATTTGGATCAATCAGAGAGCTATCCATTGAAAAAGTACTGGAAGAAGCAAGGACTTCAGTCCAGATGTTGACGAATGAAGGCATTTATATTGAATCCTTAAGTAAAGAGGACAAGTACTGTTTGTTAAGACAACTGAAAAAGTACACAGACTTGATTCTTAAAAATCTACAACAGCGACTTCTAGATTCTACTCAACCTCTACGTAGCTTTTACAGATCCCTGTCCTATAAAACGCTGACAGTTGAGTGGAGTGAGGCACTACCAGCAATGGGGCTGCCATTTGCTCAGGACAGAATAGAGAATTTGAACACAGAGTGGAATATCATATGACAAATGAATGAAGATTTGACTTCAACTTCTTTATCATCACTGTGGCTCAACCCAATCTTTGTGCTATGTTTCCTGGGCTGAAAGAAGTAGGAATTCATCTCTTGCTACTCCCAGTCACAACAGCTACAGTTGAGCCTTCTTTTTCATCATTGAATAGAATTTTGTGTTCTGAAAGAAGTCGTCACCTAGCTGATGTTGTGAATGAACTGATGAACATATCAATTGAAGGAATGGAAGTACTGGACACACAAGAAGCCACCAAAGATAAGCATTTCATTCAAGAAGTTCATTAACACAGTTGTGCAAAATTATAACAAGAAACCAAGAAGGATGTAGATGTAGTGCTTCACAGAAGGCTTGAGTAGCCAACTTTAATTTGTGTGATGATTTTAAAACATGAGTTAAATCTAAATAAAATGGTCATGAAACATTTTTCAGTTTTTACTGTGGTGACATACAGCCCGCCTTCACCCTCACAGTCTCACCCCTTATCGGCTCTGACACCTCCCCCCCGTAAATTCGAACACCCCCCCCAATTTCAATTCCTGGGGAAAACATGATGAAAAAGTTTTTTCTAATATCCAACCTAGACCTCCCCCACTGCAACTTGAGACCATTGCTCCTTGTTCTGTCCTTGTTCTGTAGCTGGCAGGCAACACTGATCTAGTCAAGGGAAGCAAGAGAGAGATTCCAGCTATTTAAATGGCTCTTTATCACCCCCAGTTCTTTCCCAGTCCAGTTGGATATGGCCCTCAGAGTGAAGCTAGTGGAAGTCGACAGGGCATCTTCAGGGTTTTTTCTATGTGCTGTAAAACTGTAATTCTCAGGCCAGGTTTACACTAGGAGTGCTTTTCTGGTATAACTGACCTGGAATATTATACTAGCAAAGTGCTCTTAGTGAGGATGCAGCTTATATCAGCAAGACTACTCTTTGCTGATATAGTTTATTCCTGGACACAACCCACACCCCAAGACAAACCAGTAGACTTAGCAGGATTTGGGTTTTATTTTTTGATCATTTCGATTGGATAATAGCAATGTTTATTTTTAAGCAGTTTTTCAATGCTTATCAATTTAAATTTTCACAGTAGTAGAAAATTATGGAGGGGAGGTCAGACAATAATTATTTAATGACAGTACATGTTGAGATTCAAAGGGTTAAAGCTTTAGAATTGCTAGAACACAAATTGTCAACATCACATGGCAAAATATAAAAAGTAAATATTCTTAAATCAAACTCTAGTAAGTTCTCAAGCAGCATTTTTCTTACTTTGCCTAACTGCACATTTTAATTATCAATGGAAATATTTTTTCATCAGTTTGTGTGAATTGTTACTAACATTGACCAATAAAAATCTAATCCTTCCAAGCCTAAAAACAAGCAATACATGGAAGAGTGCAGTTCTGCTGGTATTACTGTATCTACACTAGGGACTTTTGTGAGCACAGCTCTGTTGATCAGGGAATACTCCTCTTCATACCTTGGCCAACAGAGCCGGCAAAGCTTTATAGCAGTGGTTCTCAAACTTTTGTACTGGTGACCCCTTTCAGATAGCAAGCGTCTGAGTGTGACCCCCCCCATAAATTAAAAACACTTTTTAATATATTTAACACCACTATAAATGCTGGAGGCAAAGCGGGGTTTGGGATGGAGGCTGACAGCTCATGACCCCCCAGGTAATAATCTCGTGACCCTCTGAGGGGTCCCAACCCCTAGTTTGAGAACCCCTGCTTTATAGTGTAGGCCTGGCCTCAGGATTGCCAACTACAAAAGCATTCAAAAATCATGAGCCAAACCTCAAAAAATCATGAGACTGGCTTCTAGACAGGGCCGGCTCCAGGCACCAGCGAATCAAGCAGGTTCCTGGGGCGGCAAATGTAAAGGAGTGGCAGGACATCAGGCTCTGGGGTGGCAAGAATTCGGTGGCCGCTCCGTCACAGCACATTTCACGCTCGGCAGCAATTCGGTGGCAGGGACACAATTCTTCTTTGTTCGCCGGCGGCAATTCAGCAGCCACACCGTCACTCTGCCTCCGTGTTCAGCGGGCAGGATTCCGCATCCCTGTTCAGCGGCAAGTTGTGGTTTTTTGCCGCTTGAGGCAGCAAAAACGCTGGAGCCAGCCCTACTTCTAGATCCCAAGACTTTAGGGTGCACTCAGATCACATTTTCATTTTTTTCACAGCAACCATGAGGGCTGGAAACTAAACTGAAAGCAGGATTCTCACCTAATCACATGCTTTCCAGGAGTCAAGACACTAAGAAAAACACCAAACAGCTTTATTAGAGCATAAGCTTTCGTGAGCTACAGCTCACTTCATCGGATGCATCTATGCTCTAATAAATTTGTTAGTCTCTAAGGTGCCACAAGTACTCCTTTTCTTTTTGCGAATACAGACTAACACGGCTGCTACTCTGAAACCAAACAGCTTGAGACTCATGAGAAAACCATGAGAAGTGGCAATACCTCATTCTGCAGCCCTTGCACACTTGCTGAGTTAGCTACTGCATGAAGCAGTTGAGGCAGTGCATTTGGAAGGGGAAGGGATGAAAGGTGGATGTCATGGGATGCAAAAGTCAAAGGAGAGAGATGAGTTGAACAGCGTGGATATGAGGGATGGGAGATGGAAGGTTAGTGAGGGAGATATTGCGGTATGGGGGAAGGTGAATGCTGAGATAAAGCTTGTAAATTTCTTTCTTATTCCCATCCCTGCACATGGAGGAGATTTTTGAGTTAAAGCACCTCCCCACAGAAATACAGAGGGAGAGGAGAGAAACTGGGTGGTTGTGGACAGTTGATACTAAAACATAGCTGACCGAAACCCTCCCACTGGATACTCAAATTAGGGCTGATGATGTCCTGTATTTGTCCTGGAAATTAATTAGTTTATGTTAGTACAGCCCTTTGCACCTTCAAAGCACTGATAAAATTTTCATAGTTTGCCATAAACAAAGAAAGCTCTATAATTTCAGTAGGGAAAAGAAAAACAAAGTAAAGATGGCACAAGAGGGAGAGAGAATGGTGTTTGTCTCACTTTGCAACCAGCTACATCTGAGCTGAATGCAAAATGACAGCTTCCCCTGCAGACAGGAAGACTCCTAGAAACTTAAATACAAAACCAAAATAACATTTGGATGGCTCCATATGTAGGTTTCAGAGTGGTAGCCGTGTTAGTTTGTATCAGCAAAAACAACGTGGGGTCCTTGTGGCACTTTAGAGATTAACAAATGTATTTGGTCATAAGCTTTTGTGGGCTAAAATCTACTTCAACAGATGCATGGAGTGGAAAATACAGTAGGCAGGTTATAAACACACAGCACATGAAAAGATGGGAGTTGCCTTACCAAGTGGGGGGGTCTGTGCTAATGAGCCAATTCAGTTAAGGTGGCCTACTGTTGAGAATAGGCCAATTCCACCTTAATTGAACTGGCTCATTAGCACTGTTCCCCCACTTGGTAAGGCAACTCCCATCTTTTCATGTGCTGTGTATTTATACCTGCCTACTGTATTTTCCACTCCATGCTTCTGATGAAGTGGGTTTTAGCCCATGAAAGCTTATGCCCTAATAAATTTGTTAGTCTCTAAGGTGCCACAAGGACTCCTCATTGTTTTTCCATATGCAGGGGAGATGATACATCCATGAACTAGCTGCTAAAGGCTCCTGGTTGCTGTGACTGATACAGTGAAGGTTACACTCTTCATGTGGTCTCTTTACACTGTACCTTCCCATGACCCTCCTTGCTCTTCCTTCCCCAGTCCTGGCTAGTTCCCTGAGGCAACACTAATTGACCTTTTCTGGTGGTAATTTCTTCAGTCACCTCAGCACTTATTTCTTTTCATCCCCATCGGGGCTTTGCTACTCCTGTTCTGAAGGGAGATTCTTGGAGAGGATTCCATTACCATGCCAGTTTTGGGGCATTGAATTTCCATTTTAATTAATGCCAGTATCTGTTACCCATTTAGGAGGGGTGGGGAAGCACTGAGAGGGAGCCTGCTCTGTTGGGATTCAGGAGGGGCTTCTCTTTGTTTTTTTTCTGCCTAGGTTTGTGGATTGGAAAGAATTTTGGATAGCTGCAGTGTTACTGGTTTCAGAGTGGCAGCCGTGTTAGTCTGTATTCGCAAAAAGAAAAGGAGTACCGGTGGCACCTTAGAGACTAACAAATTTATTAGAGCATAAGCTTTCGTGAGCTACAGCTCACTTCATCGGATGCATTTGCTAATGCATCCGATGAAGTGAGCTGTAGCTCACGAAAGCTTATGCTCTAATAAATTTGTTAGTCTCTAAGGTGCCACCGGTACTCTTTTTCTTTTTGCAGTGTTACTGCGATCTATTGCTATCCTCCCTCTAGCCATGCTGTTGCACGGGTGGAGGGGAAAGATGCTCTTTTCCTGGTTGGAGAAGAAGGAATTGGGGAGAGATGATGTGGCTATGAATTGTGGGGCAGAGATGCAGACATTGCTGAATGACCTGGATACAGTCACATTGAATAAAATTGGGAAAGTCAAAAGCAGTAGTGCTAAGAAGCAGTGACAAAATGGAAAGGCTCTATATGCCTATTCCATAAACCGTGAGAGTTGAGTTTCTCATCCTTTCCTTCTGGCTTGCAGTGAATCTCCTGGACACAAATACTGCACAGAGTGAACTGGGCTGGCTTCCGGATCCTCCAGAAACAGGGGTGAGTACTATGCTGGGAAGGAAGGGCAGAACTCTGGAGTATTGTCTTCCATTGAGAGAAATAAAGGATTAATCCCAAAATGGGACTCTTAGTCTTAGCCTTAGTCCTGCCATGCAGCTCCCTCTAGTATTCCAGTCCTGGGCTCCCCTCACAGCTCTGCCAATGCCCCTCAGTCCTACCCTGCAACCCCCCTGTGCCATGGATCCCATTATTAAAGAAATATAATAATGTTGTTACTTTTTAGTGACTATTGGCAGTTGGTGTTTAAATAAGAAATCTTTCAAATGGATTCATATGTTGAATCTAAATACAGGAGGAGGAAGAATAAAACTGATGTCCTGTCTTGTCACCTGAGTTCCTCTGTCCCTTGTTGTAAGTAGAGTGTGCGCTTCCCACTCCTATTGAAATACCCATGACAGAACTACTTCCTAATGATTTTGAAGAATCTGGAACAATTTGAAAATAAGTGGGACTCTCTGTTCACTCCCTCTCAGGGGTTGTAAACTGAATATACTGGATTATTAATTGACTGTGAACAGTCAATTGAGAGACTGCCCCATGGAGAAGCAGTATGTTCTAGTGCAGTGGTCTCCAACCTTTTTACACCCAAGATCACCTTTTGAATCTAAGGGCAACCAAGAATCTACCCCCATGCCTTCCCTGAGGCCCCGCCCCTTCAAAGCTCCGCCCCACTCACTCCATTCCCCCCCACCCCCCATTGCTCGTTGTCCCCCACCCTCACTCACTTTCACCCGACTGGGTTATGGGATTCGGGTGCAGGCTCTGGGTGGGGGCCGAGGGTTTTGCAGTGTGGAAGGGGACTCTGGGCTGAGCCTGGGGCATGAGTTAGGGTGCAGGAGGGGGTGAGGGGTGCAAACTCTAGGAGGGAATTTGGGTGCAGGAGGGGGCTCCAGGCTGGGGCAGAGTGTTGGGGTGCAGGAGGGGGTACAGGGTGCTGGCTCTGGGAGGGGGGCAGGGGGTTGGGGTGTAGGAGGGGGTTTGAGGTACAGAAGGGGGTATGGGGTGCTGGCTTCAGGAGGGGGCTCCGGACTCGGGGGTTGGGATGCAGAAGGGGGCTTGGGGTGCTGGCTCTGGGAGGGGGCTCAGAGTGGGGCTTGGGGATCTGGTTCCAGGAGAGGGCTCAGGGCTGGGGGTTTGGGTGCAGCCTCCTGCTGAGCAGCACTTACCTCTGGCAGCCCCTGGTTTGCAGTGGGCGCAGCGAGGCTAAGGCAGGCACCCTGTCTACCCTGGCCCCACACCAGTCCTGGAAGGGGCCAACACGCACCTGCGGTCCCTGGGGGAGGGGCAGAAGGCACGTGGCTCCACGAGTTGCTCCTCTCTACAAGCACCGCCCCTGCAGTTCTCCCGGCCAATGGGAGCTGCGGTGGTTGTGCTTGTAGGCAGGAGCAGTACCAGGGCAGGAACAGAGCCATGTTGGCCACTTCCAGGAGTGGCATGGGGCCAGGGTAGACAGTCTGCCTTAGCAGCAGCTATGCGGCGCCGTTGGAGATCATGATCAACTGGGAGATCATAGAATCATAGAATATCAGGGTTGGAAGGGACCTCAGGAGGTCATCACCTTAAAAACCTCTAAGGAAGGAGACAAAAAGAAAAGGAGTATTTGTGGCACCTTAGAGACTAACTAACAAATTTATTTGAGCATAAGCTTTTGTGAGCTACAGCTCACTTCATCAGATGCATCTGATGAAGTGAGCTGTAGCTCACGAAAGCTTATGCTCAAATAAATTTGTTAGTCTCTAAGGTGCCACAAGTACTCCTTGTCTTTTTGCGAATACAGACTAACATGGCTGCTACTCTGAAACCTGTCATTAAGGAAGGAGATTCCACCACCTGCCTAGGTAACCCATTCCAGTGCTTCATCACCCTCCTAGTAAAAAAGTTTTTCCTAATATCCAACCTAAACCTCCCCCACTGCAACTTGAGACCATTACTCCTTGTTCCGTCATCTGCTACCACTGAAAACAGTCTAGATCCATCCTCTTTGGAACCCCCTTTCAGGTAGTTGAAACCAGCTATAAAATCCCCCCTTATTCTTCTCTTCTGCAGACTAAATAATCCCAGTTCCCTCAGCCTCTCCTCATAAGTCATGTGCTCCAGCCCCCTAATCATTTTTGTTGCCCTCTGCTGGACGCTTTCCAATTTTTTCACATCCTTCTTGTAGTGTGGGGCCCAAAACTGGACACAGTACTCCAGATGAGGCCTCACCAATGCCAAATAGAGGGGAATGATCATGTCCCTCGATCTGCTGGCAATGCTCCTACTTATACAGCCCAAAATGCTGTTAGCCTTCTTGGCAACAAGGGCACACTGTTGACTCATATCCAGTTTCTCGTCCACTGTAACCCCTAGGTCCTTTTCTGCAGAACTGCTGCCTAGCCGCTCGGTCCCTAGTCTGTACCAGTGCATGGGATTCTTCCATCCTAAGTGCAGGACTCTGCACTTGTCCTTGTTGAACCTCATCAGATTTCTTCTTGCCCAATCCTCTAATTTGTCTAGGGCCCTCTGTATCCTATCCCTACCTTCCAGCGTTTCTACCATTCCTCCAAGTTTAGTGTCATCTGCAAACTTGCTGAGGGTGCAATCTGTGCCATCCTCCAGATCATTAATGAAGATATTGAACAAAACCAACCCCAGCACCGACCCTTGGGGCACTCTGCTTGATACCGGCTGCCCACTAGACATGGAGCCATTGATCACTACCCGTTGAGCCTGACGATCTAGCCAGCTTTCTAGCCACCTTATAGTCCATTCATCCAGCCCAAAGTCCTTTAACTTGTTGGCAAGAATACTGTGGGAGACCGTGTCAAAAGCTTTGCTAAAGTCAAGGAACACCACGTCCACTGCTTTCCCCTCATCCACAGAGCCAGTTATCTCGTCATAGGTGGCAATTAGATTAGTCAGGTATGATTTCCCCTTGGTGGATCCATGCTGACTGTTCCTGATCTCTTTCCTCTCTTCTAAGTGCTTCAAAATGGATTCCTTGAGGACCTTCTCCATGTTTTTTCCAGGGACTGAGGTGAGGCTGATTGGCCTGTAGTTCCCCAGATCCTCCTCCTTCTCTTTTTTAAAGCTGGGCACTACATTAGCCTTTTTCCAGTCATCCAGGACCTCCCTCAATAGCCATGAGTTTTCAAAGATAATGGCCAATGGCTCTGCAATTACATCAGCCAACTTCTTTAGCACCCTCGGATGCAGCGCATCCGGCCCCATGGACTTGTGCTCATCGAGCTTTTCTAAATAGTCCTGAACCACTTCTTTCTCCATAGAGGGCTAGTTACCTCCTCCCCATACTGTGTTGTCTATGCAGTAGTCTGGAAGCTGACCTTATTCTTGAAGACAGAGGCAAAAAAAGTATTGAGTACATAGCTTTTTCCACATCCTCTGTCACTAGGTTGCCTCCCCCATTCAGTAGGGGGCCCACACTTTTCCTGACCTTCTTCTTCTTGTTGCTAACATATCTGTAGAAACCCTTCTTGTTACTCTTAACATCTCTTGCTAGCTGCAACTCCAAGTGTGATTTGGCCTTCCTGATTTCACTCCTACATGCCCGAGCAATATTTTTGTATTCCTCCCTGGTTATTTGTCCAGTCTTCCACTTCTTGTAAGCTTCTTTTTTGTGTTTAAGATCAGCAAGGATTTCACTGTTAAGCCAAGCTGGCCGCCTGTCATATTTACTATTCTTTCTACACATCGTGATGATTTGTTCCTGCAACCTCCATAAGGATTCTTTAAAATACAGCCAGCTCTCCTGGACTCCTTTCCCCCTCATGTTATTCTCCCAGGGGATCCTGCCCATCAGTTCCCTGAGGGAGTCAAAGTCTGCTTTTCTGAAGTCCAGGATCCGTATTCTGCTGCTCTCCTTTCTTCCCTGTGTCAGGATCCTGAACTCAACCATCTCATGGTCACTGCCTTTCAGGTTCCCATCCACTTTTGCTTCCCCTATTAATTCTTCCTGGTTTGTGAGCACCTGGTCAAGAAGAGCTCTGCCCCTAGTTGGTTCCTCTAGGATCGACCAGTCAATCGTGATTGACTGGTTGGTGACCACTGGTCTAGTGGATAGAGCAGAGGTGGGCAAACTACGGCCCGCAGGCCACATCCAGCCCACAGAACCATCCTGCCCAGCTCTTGAGCTCCTGGCCGAGGAGACTAGTCCCGGGTCCCTCCCCCATTGTCCCCCCTCCCCTGCAGTTATGCCACCGCACAAGTAGTGCGGCTGGCTCCGTCCAGGCAACAGGGCTGCGAACTTCTGCTGATCTGAGCGTCATGTTTAGGGGACAGCAGCGACGGCAAGCGCGGCAGAAAAGGGGTTGGGTAGGGGATCCCAGGGGGGCAGTCAGAGGACAGCGAGCAGGGGGTGGTTGGATGGGACAGAGGTTCTGAGGTAGGACTGTCAGGGGTCGGGGAACAACGGGGGTTGGATAGGGCATGGGAGTCCTGGGGGGCCTGTTAGAAGGCAGAGGTGTGGATAGGTGTCGAGGCAGTCAGTGGACAGGGAGCGTGGTGGGTTGGATGGGGATGGGGTCCTGGGGGGCGGTCAGGGGACAAGGAGCCAGAGGGGGGTTGGATGGGTCAGAGGTTCTGAGGGGGGCAGTCAGTGGGTGGGGGTAGGTAGGGCACTGGGACCAGGATGTTTGGGGGGTACAGCCTTTCCTACCCAGCCCTCCAAACAGTTTTGCACCCTGATGTGGCCTTCGGGCCAAAAAGTTTGCCCACCCCTGGGATAGAGCCTTACACTAGAATTCAGAAACCTGGGTTCTAGTTCTGCCTGTGCTACTGACCTGCTGGGTGACCTTGGGAAAATCATGTCTCCGTGCCTCAGTTTCCCTATCTGTAAAATGGGAATAAGGATACTGGCCTCATTTTTAAAGTGCTTTGAGATCTATTATTATTACAAATCATAATATGACTTTTCTAGTTGCCGGCACTACAAACTCTGACCTGGCATTTACATATCTCACTGAGTGTTTGGTTTTCTTCTGCTCTTATCTGTTGTGTACGCTCTGTAAAATTACTTTTGTTTTGGATCAGGGGAACCCCAACCCTCCACCAAAATAAGAGAACAAAAATAAAGACTCTATGAAAAGACGACATGGTTTTTTGTCTTCTCTGTAATGTCTGGCATCTGAACTGAAACAAAATAGCAGATTCCTTCAGAAAGTTAAAGATGCATTATGCATAAAATGAAGTGCTTCATAGCCACATACCATTACCACAGGAAGGGTGTCACTAGTTGGCACCAAGATAATATCTTCATCTGCATAGGATAAACCTGGATAGCCAACTTTGGCAATGCCTATCCAAAGAGCCTGTCTTTGTATTTCAGAGTAGCAGCCATGTTAGTCTGTATTCGCAAAAAGAAAAGGAGTACTTGTGGCACCTTAGAGACTAACAAATTTATTAGAGCATAAGCTATCGTGAGCTACAGCTCACTTCATCGGATGCATTTGGTGGAAAAAACAGAGGAGAGATTTATATACACACACACAGAGAACATGAAACAATGGGTTTATCATACACACTGTAAGGAGAGTGATCACTTAAGATAAGCCATCACCAACAGCAGGGGGGGGAAGGAGGAAAACCTTTCATGGTGACAAGCAGGTAGGCTAATTCCAGCAGTTAACAAGAATATCAGAGGAACAGTGGGGGGTGGGGTGGGAGGGAGAAATACCATGGGGAAATAGTTTTACTTTGTGTAATGACTCATCCATTCCCAGTCTCTATTCAAGCCTAAGTTAATTGTATCCAGTTTGCAAATTAATTCCAATTCAGCAGTCTCTCGTTGGAGTCTGTTTTTGAAGCTTTTTTGTTGAAGTATAGCCACTCTTAGGTCTGTGATCGAGTGACCAGAGAGATTGAAGTGTTCTCCAGCTGGTTTTTGAATGTTATAATTCTTGACGTCTGATTTGTGTCCATTCATTCTTTTACGTAGAGACTGTCCAGTTTGGCCAATGTACATGGCAGAGGGGCATTGCTGGCACATGATGGCATATATCACATTGGTAGATGCGCAGGTGAACGAGCCTCTGATAGTGTGGCTGATGTGATTAGGCCCTATGATGGTATCCCCTGAATAGATATGTGGACAGAGTTGGCAACGGGCTTTGTTGCAAGGATAGGTTCCTGGGTTAGTGGTTCTGTTGTGTGGTGTGTGGTTGCTGGTGAGTATTTGCTTCAGATTGGGGGGCTGTCTGTAAGCAAGGACTGGTCTGTCTCCCAAGATCTGAGAGAGCGATAGCTCGTCCTTCAGGATAGGTTTTAGATCCTTGATGATGCGTTGGAGGGGTTTTAGTTGGGGGCTGAAGGTGATGGCTAGTGGCGTTCTGTTGTTTTCTTTGTTGGGCCTGTCCTGTAGTAGGTGACTTCTGGGTACTCTTCTGGCTCTGTCAATCTGTTTCTTCACTTCAGCAGGTGGGTACTGTAGTTGTAGGAATGCATGATAGAGATCTTGTAGGTGTTTGTCTCTGTCTGAGGGGTTGGAGCAAATGCGGTTATATCGTAGCGCTTGGCTGTAGACAATGGATCGAGTGGTATGATCTGGATGAAAGCTAGAGGCATGTAGGTAGGAATAGCGGTCAGTAGGTTTCCGATATAGGGTGGTGTTTATGTGACCATCGCTTATTAGCACCGTAGTGTCCAGGAAGTGGATCTCTTGTGTGGACTGGTCCAGGCTGAGGTTGATGGTGGGATGGAAATTGTTGAAATCATGGTGGAATTCCTCAAGAGCTTCTTTTCCATGGGTCCAGATGATGAAGATGTCATCAATGTAGCGCAAGTAGAGTAGGGGCATTAGGGAACGAGAGCTGAGGAAGCGTTGTTCTAAGTCAGCCATAAAAATGTTGGCATACTGTGGGGCCATGCGGGTACCCGTCGCAGTGCCGCTGATTTGAAGGTATACATTGTCACCAAATGTGAAATAGTTATGGGTCAGGACAAAGTCACAAAGTTCTGCCACCAGGTTAGCCGTGACAGTATCGGGGATACTGTTCCTGACGGCTTGTAGTCCATCTTTGTGTGGAATGTTGGTGTAGAGGGCTTCTACATCCATAGTGGCTAGGATGGTGTTTTTAGGAAGATCACCAATGGACTGTAGTTTCCTCAGGAAATCGGTGGTGTCTCGAAGATAGCTGGGAGTGCTGGTAACGAAGGGCCTGAGGAGGGAGTCTACATAGCCAGACAATCCTGCTGTCAGGGTGCCAATGCCTGAGATGATGGGGCGTCCAGGATTTCCAGGTTTATGGATCTTGGGTAGCAGATAGAATACCCCAGGTCCTGGCTCCAGGGGTGTGTCTGTGCGGATTTGTTCTTGTGCTTTTTCAGGGAGTTTCTTGAGCAAATGCTGTAGTTTCTTTTGGTAACTCTCAGTGGGATCAGAGGGTAATGGCTTGTAGAAAGTGGTGTTGGAGAGCTGCCTAGTAGCCTCTTGTTCATACTCTGACCTATTCATGATGACGACAGCACCTCCTTTGTCAGCCTTTTTGATTATGATGTCAGAGTTGTTTCTGAGGCTGTGGATGGCACTGTGTTCTGCATGGCTGAGGTTATGGGGTAAGCGATGCTGCTTTTCCACAATAAACACCACCCTATATCGGAAACCTACTGACCGCTATTCCTACCTACATGCCTCTAGCTTTCATCCAGATCATACCACTCGATCCATTGTCTACAGCCAAGCGCTACGATATAACCGCATTTGCTCCAACCCCTCAGACAGAGACAAACACCTACAAGATCTCTATCATGCATTCCTACAACTACAGTACCCACCTGCTGAAGTGAAGAAACAGATTGACAGAGCCAGAAGAGTACCCAGAAGTCACCTACTACAGGACAGGCCCAACAAAGAAAACAACAGAACGCCACTAGCCATCACCTTCAGCCCCCAACTAAAACCCCTCCAACGCATCATCAAGGATCTACAACCTATCCTGAAGGACGAGCCATCGCTCTCTCAGATCTTGGGAGACAGACCAGTCCTTGCTTACAGACAGCCCCCCAATCTGAAGCAAATACTCACCAGCAACCACACACCACACAACAGAACCACTAACCCAGGAACCTATCCTTGCAACAAAGCCCGTTGCCAACTCTGTCCACATATCTATTCAGGGGATACCATCATAGGGCCTAATCACATCAGCCACACTATCAGAGGCTCGTTCACCTGCGCATCTACCAATGTGATATATGCCATCATGTGCCAGCAATGCCCCTCTGCCATGTACATTGGCCAAACTGGACAGTCTCTACGTAAAAGAATGAATGGACACAAATCAGACGTCAAGAATTATAACATTCAAAAACCAGTTGGAGAACACTTCAATCTCTCTGGTCACTCGATCACAGACCTAAGAGTGGCTATACTTCAACAAAAAAGCTTCAAAAACAGACTCCAACGAGAGACTGCTGAATTGGAATTAATTTGCAAACTGGATACAATTAACTTAGGCTTGAATAGAGACTGGGAATGGATGAGTCATTACACAAAGTAAAACTATTTCCCCATGAAGAAAAGGAGTACTTGTGGCACCTTAGAGACTAACAAATTTATTAGAGCATAAGCTTTCGTGAGCTACAGCTCACTTCATCGGATGCAGTGAAGTGAGCTGTAGCTCACGAAAGCTTATGCTCTAATAAATTTGTTAGTCTCTAAGGTGCCACAAGTACTCCTTTTCTTTTTGCGAATACAGACTAACACGGCTGCTACTCTGAAACCTGTGATTATTTCCCCATGGTATTTCTCCCTCCCACCCCACCCCCCACTGTTCCTCTGATATTCTTGTTAACTGCTGGAATTAGCCTACCTGCTTGTCACCATGAAATTTTTTCCTCCTTCCCCCCCCCTGCTGTTGGTGATGGCTTATCTTAAGTGATCACTCTCCTTACAGTGTGTATGATAAACCCATTGTTTCATGTTCTCTGTGTGTGTGTATATAAATTTCTCCTCTGTTTTTTCCACCAAATGCATCCGATGAAGTGAGCTGTAGCTCACGAAAGCTTATGCTCTAATAAATTTGTTAGTCTCTAAGGTGCCACAAGTACTCCTTTTCTTTTTGTCTTTGTATTGTAGCTGCAGCAACTAAAAAATGTCCCTTCTCTATGTTTCTTGGGAGCTTTGAATGCAATTACAGGGCATGACAATTCCTATGCAATCCCCTGTCCCCACCCCTGCCCCCCATCAGTGTGATCACAGTTATATCCGTATAAATGTGCTTGTATCAGTATAACTTATTCCAATTTAAGAAGCAGAATAAGATAGCAAAACTGCATCCACAATAGGACTTTTACCAGTATTACTATTTTGTTTAAAAAAAAAATCATGCCTCTAACCAAAATAGTTATGCCAGTAACACTTCTCAGTCTTTCTGCCTGCCTTGCCATGTGGATTTGACTAATCCAATATTCCCAGTTGGCTAATGGGGAGTATGGAATCCAAATGTTCCACTCCAGTAGATTGGTAGCAATATAAACCCCACTTTTGGACTCTTGGACTCTGAAGAGGAGGTGTTGAAAAAAAAGCCTAGGATCAGGCAGCAGGGAGTGAGGAGTGCCGGTTAAAGTGATTGGGTAAGGGGATTTGGAAGATGGAGTGGGGTAGAGAGAACAAACTCTGTCTGTTAGTGGCAAAGTTATTTTTTGAATAGGTTTTGCCACGTCACAATATTTGGTGGAAGGGGGTGGGAGTTTCCCAATGCCCCAGCTGCTTGCATCAAGAGATTGCATGAATATCTCACCTTCCATTTTAAAAAAGTTTCTAGCCCTTGTGGTTGCAGAGAAATGCTTAAGAATGTGATCCACTTGTACCCCAAAGGCTCAGAAATCACAGGCAAAGAGAAGAGCCCATATATTTTGAAATCTCATGATTCTTGAACAGATGGGCTTGGCAATACTAGGTTCATCTGTACATATTGGGCAGCAAATATTCTTAGACCACTGAGAGATCCAGGTTGCCGGATGGGTTTTATGGAGACTTTTACAGAACAGTCAACAAACACAAACGGTCTTTTTAGCCTGCCTGCTTACAAAATGGCCTGTACAGAACTGCAGAGAATGATAGTGACTTAACTGCAATGTGCATTGAAAAGACTTCCATGGTTGTACTGGTGTTACTAATAGAGGCCTAGTGAAATAGGAGAGGTGAGAGACTATTTTGAAAGAGCATTGCTGAGAGAGGGTATTCTATGGATACTGCTCCATGACTGTTTGATTAATTTTCATTTATGGAACTCCCTGATCTCTGACCTGTATTGGTTTTCTACCAACAAGATTGCAGGGATTTGCTTGATCATTGTGCTGTTATTTCTCAGTAACTGTAATGTGAATAGATGAAAAGTTGCCACAAGCACAAAAACAATGGGCAAAGGCATCCTTTAAAAATTGGAAGTTAAATCCTACTGAGGAAAATAGAATGGTGCATAAACTTTGGCAAGTCAAGTGTAAAAGTTTAATTCGGCAGGCCAAAAAAGAATCTGAAGAGCAACTAGCCAAAGACTCAAAAACTAACAGCATAATTTTTTTTAAGTATATCAGAAGCAAGAAGCCTGCCAATCAATCAGTGGGACCACTGGATGATCGAGGTGCTAAAGAAACACTCAAGGAAGACAAGGCTGTTGTGAAGAAACTAGATGAATTCTTTGCATCAGTCTTCATGGCTGAGAACGTGAGGGAGATTCCCATACTTGAGCTATTCTTTTTAGGTATCAGATCTGAGGAACTGTCCCAGACTGAGGTGTCAATAGAGAAGGTTTTGGAACAAATTGATAAATTAAAGAGTAATAAGTCACCCAGGACCAGATGGTATTCGCCCAATAGTTCTGAAGGAACTCAAATGTGAAATTGCAGAACCTCTAACTGTAATATCTAGCCTATCATTTAAATCAGCTTCTGTATCACTTGACTGGAGGATAGCTAATATGGCACCAAATTTTAAAAAGTCTCCAGAGGCAATTCTGGCAATTATAGGCCAGTAAGCCTAACTCCAGTACCTGGCAAATTGGTTATAACTATTATAAAGAACAGAATTATCAGACACATAGATTAACATAATTTGTTGGCGAAGAGTCAACATAGCTTTTGTGAAAGGAAATCATGCCTCACTAATCTATTAGAATTCTTTGAGGGGATAAACAAACATGTGGACAAGGGTGATCCAGTGAATAAAATGTATTTGGACTTTCAGAAAGCCTTTGAAAGGTCCCTCATCGAAGGCTCTTAAGCAAATTAAGCAGTAATAGGATAACATGGAAGGTCCTCTCATGGATCAGTAATTGATTAAAAGACAGAAAACAAGGGGTAGGAATAAATGGTCGATATTCAGAATGGAGAGAGGTAAATAGCGGTTTGTGTACTGGGGCCAGTACTGTTCAACATACTCATAAATGATCTGAAAAAAGGGATAAACAATGAGATGGCAAAATTTTCAGATGATACAAAATTACTTAGGAAAGTTAAGTTTAAGTTAAAAAGGGATCTCACAAAATTGGGTGAATGGGCAACAAAATGGCAGATGAAATTCAATGTGGATATATGCAAAAGGATACACATTAGAAAACATAATCCCAATTATACATACAAAATGATGGGCTCTGAATTAGCTGTTGCCACTCAAGAAAGAGATCTTGGAGTTATTTTGGATAGTTCTCTGAAAACATCTTCTCAATCTGCAGCAGCAGTCAAAAAAACTAACAGAATGTTAGAACCATTAAGAAAGGAGTAGAAAATAAGACAGAAAATATCATAATGCCACTATATACATCCATGGTATGCCCATACCTTGAATACTGTGTGCAGTTCTGGTCACCCCATCTTAAAAAAGATGTATTAAAATTGGAAAAGATACAGAGAAGGGCAACAAAAAATGATTAAGGATATGGAACAGCTTCTGTATGAGCAGAGATTACAAAACTGGGACTTTTCAGTTTGGAAAAGAGATAACTCAGAGGGGATAGGACAGAGGTCTATAAAATCATGAATGGTGTGGAGAAAGTGAATAAGGAAGTGTTATTTATATTTTCACCTAACACAAAAACCAGGGGTCACCCAATTAAATTAATAGGCAGCTGGTTTAAAATAAGCAAAAGGAAGTAATTCTTCACACAACGCACAGTTAACCTGTGGAACTTGTTGACAAAGGATGTTGTGAAGGCCAAAATCATAGCAAGATTCAAAATAGAATTAAACAAGTTCATGTAGGACAGGTCCATCAATGACTATTAGCCAAGATGGTCAGGGATGCAACCTCATGCTCTAGGTGTCCCTAGCCTCTGATTGCTAGAAGCTGGAATCGGATGACAGGGGATGGATCACTTGATGATTGCCTGTTTTGTTCATTCTCTCTGAAGCATCTGGCATTGGCCACTGTTGGAAAACAGGATACTGGGCTATATGGACCGTTCATGTGACTCAGTATGGCTGTTTTTATGTTGTTGAAACGAACAGTTCATGAACAATTCAGTTTGAAAGCTATTCATCCAAAAAATTGGAAATATCAAACATATTCCAAGCAAATCAGGATCAGTTCATAAAATTCATGAATAAAAATGGCTAGGTTAACAATGAATAGCTTAAGCAGCTTGATTAATAGCTAAAGGACTGGAAGGAAGATCAGGATTTGGTGGTTATTGCTGTTCTCAAATGCAGGATCTCCCATTCCAAACTGGATTTGTGTGAATGTGCTTAGCTTGTGTGTAAGAAATAGGGTTGGAGTTAGGATGGGGACAGTGTTGGTGTATTGGCCACGCCACACATGTTCACAGTCTCTGCTTGAGATGATTTGAGTTTCCTCTGGCAGTGGTTTTAGGAGTTGCTGAGACTGTTTATTCTGGGTGACGTGAATATCCATCCTGGTGATTGTTCTGGATTAGCTCAAGACCGCATGGCCATCTTGGATGTTACTGACTTGGGGCATATAGCTAGACATACGTGATAGGAGAGGAGGAGAGTTATACTCTTGTCATGGACTAGCTATTACCCTCTCTTTCATGGTCAAAGGCTCACGTCTCCCACTGAAGTGATGGAACCTATTATACGGATCTTACCTCAGAAGCTAATGAAACCGGGTTGCTTTTGGATGACTTTGAGGATGAATTCTGACAGACCACTTTTTTGATGGCCTGGTCGGAGCATAATTTTGTGTCTTTGGCTGTTGACACAATGACACATAAAAAGACCTCTCACCCTCTTCTGTCCTCTGAGGTAATTTTGATAGGAGAATGGGCTGCCACAAGTGACTCGGGAGGGGTGATGGCTAGAGTACCTTGTGGTGAAGCTATGGCCCAAATTAAGTTGACTTGTGACATAAAGAATGTTTGAAAGCTAACATCTATACAGGAGCAAAGAAACGATTCATTGCCTCCACCCACAAATCTGCAAAGGTCTCATCAGTGGTGGATAACCTGGAGCTTTCAAGTCGTCTTCTGTCTGCTTAGCTATAGAGGCAGCAAGCATTTCTCGCTGGGAGGAATTTTCAGTTTACTTTGTGGATACGGTCACTGGGTTTAGAGAGGAGATTGTCTGTGGGGACAGAACTGTACCTTTTTCAATTATTGAGTTTTGACCACAATGGGCAAAAAGGTGTGTTTTTTTTTCTTCAGTCAAGTTGCTTAATGTGATTGAAAAGCACTCAGTACTTGAAAAGGCCTTGTCTAGACTTCAAGGTGTGATGTTAGCATGTGCTAGCTAACTTGCTAACTAACACATTTAAAAATATCTCGTGTAGACATTGTTTCCTTTAACACATGCAAAACTCATGTTTAAAGCTTAGTGGGCAAGCTAAGCTTTAATTTACATGGGCAGTGTCTTCTCTACAATAATGACAGGTTTCAGAGTAACAGCCGTGTTAGTCTTTATCCGCAAAAAGAAAAGGAGCACTTGTGGCACCAAGGTGCCACCAAGGTGCCACAAGTACTCCTTCTCTACAATAGACTTCTAAAGGGTGTGTGTGGTAGCTAGCATGTTGTCAAACCTTAAATCCTAGTCTAGGCGAGGGCTAAGTCACAGGCTAAAATGTATGTGTGTTAGTCTGCATCTTAATGACTGTTAAGAACCCATTTTAAGCAAACATGATTGAAAAACAGAACTTTCTGGGCCTGTCAAGATGGGGCCTATAGCTCTTATAACTATTTCAGAGTTAATTGTCTTTTCTCAAGGAGTTTATCAGAGGGTTTTGAAATATTTTGTCATGTCTATGAGTCTCTGAGCTAGTGAATCCAGTAAAGCATTGTGACGTCTGTTGTGATATTCTCACAATGCTAAAGACAGATCCCTTGAATTCATCAGGACTCTTTAAATCAACTCCTTTATTACTTGTCTTGACTTTTCTCCTAACATACTAAACTGTACAGATTAGCATGGGATACTTTAACTGACATACTTCAAGATATCTGTTATGAATTCATCTGGAATCCTAAAAGTAAGCAAACTGATTTACAACACATTTATTATCCTGCTACTTGGTGTGTTGTCGAATAACACAATTTTAAAAACTACAGTAATCTTTTTCTTTAACAGAAATAGATTTACATCAATTTTGGATCAAGAGTGATGAGAAGTCTCATGTGTTTCATTATTCATTCACATTCTGCTTCCTGTAGACAAGTTATATACCTGCTGATTAGCTGCATTTTCAGTCTGCTCTTCAGTCCAAGCACATGGGGGACTTTCAGTTCTTCTTGTTCGGCTATTTCAAACAGAGTGGTATCTGTGCCTATTGATATGCCAATGTAATTTTGCCACATGGGCTTCTTTTGTGTTCATGACATTTTCAACTTCAGCATTGAATAATCACTAGTCTTTTTATATATGTTTGCTATGATTACATTGCAAATCAACTCCAGTGTCTACCCTAAAATTCCACACTTACAGATTTTTTTTTGTAAATATATTAAGACACTCAACTGTGCTTGCATCATCCAGGTCAATGTTCATGGATATATTTGGCTACTGTATTTATTTGCAGTCTGTTGTGAGTGACACTTGCACAATACTTGCTTTTATTGCATGCTTGACACTATATTCCTTGTTCTAGATATCTATGTGTGGTATTGCAATTGCTTCCACACTTGCTACACACTGCTGTTTATCCTTGTGTTCTGTCTTTATGCCTTTGTATAAATCTTTAATTAAATGCACTTCAGTTGTTTTGCTACTTATTAATGCTTCCATTTGGGAAGCACAACTTCTCACTAGCCCTGCAACTACCCTATTATTTTTCACAGTCAGTTTTTCACAAAAACTTTGTTTTGACCTGGTTATCAGTTATTTCACAAATAACTTGGTCTCTAGCCCTTCTCTTAATTTTCAAATTTGCATGACTTAGCATTATTACATAGGCTCAGCTTTCACCTTTCAACTAGTTTCTTGTGGTTTAAAATATATTTTCTCCAATTGACATTCTTGCATGGATCACAGTATCTTGCTGATTTCTCAATGGCTCTGTTGGGTGGTTTGCAGTACCCTTGTGCTCCCACTGGAGAGTATGGCAGGCCTCGGGCCTTCAGTGGCTTGGGGTCTACCCCATGTAGTGGTGTGGAGGATTTAGCCTCTCTGGTTTCTCTGCAGTGCTACTTACTTCTGTGAAAGCTTTAAAGTGCTGCCACCGGCTTAAGTTTCCTGACCGTTTACCTTTTAGAATTAAAGAGGTTTCATTTAATCATCCCAACCAGGGCTTTGTCAAGCCGGGCCTTAAAAGCCTCTAAGGAAGGAGATTCCACTACCTCCCTAACGCATTTCAGTGCTTCACCACCCTCCTAATGAAATAGTGTTTCCTAATATCCAACCTAGACCTCCCCCACTGAAACTTGAGACCATTACTTCTTGTTCTGTTATATTCCACCACTGAGAACAGCCGAGCTCCATCCTCTTTGGAACCTCCCTTCAGGTAGTTGAAGGCTGCTATCAAATGCCCTCTCACTCTTCTCTTCTGCAGACTAAATAAGCCCAGTTTGCTCAGCCTCTCCTCATAAATCATGTGCCCCAGCCCCCTAATCATTTTCATTGCACTCTGCTGGACTCTCTTCAATTTGTCCTCATCCCTTCTGTAGTGGGGGGACCAATACTGGACACAATACTCCAGGTGTGGCCTCACCAGTGCCAAATAGAGGGGAATAATCACTTCTCTCAATCTGCTGGCAGTATTCCTACTAATACAGCCCAATATGCCGTTGGCTTTCTTGGCAACAAAGGCACACTGCTGACTCATATACAGCTTCTCATCCACTGTAATTCCCAGATCCTTTTGTGCAGAACTGCTGCTTAGCCAGTCGGTCCCCGGCCGGAGGCAGGTGCATGGGATTCTTCCTTCCAAGTGCAGGACTCTGCATTTGTCCTTGTTGAACCCCATCAGATTTCTTTTGGCCCAATCCTCCAATTTGTCTAGGTCTAGGTCACTCTGGACCCTATCCCTACCCTCCAGCATATCTACCTCTTCCCCCAGCTTAGTGTCATCTGCGAACTTGCTGAGGGTGCAATTCATCCCATCATCCCGATCATTAATAAAGCTGTTGAACAAAACCAGACCCAGGACCGACTCCTGGGGCACTCTGCTTGATACCGGCTGCCAACTAGACATCAAGACGTTGATCACTACCTATTGAGCCTGACAATCTAACCAGCTCTCTATCCACCTAATAGTCCATTCATCCAATCAACTTGCTGGCAAGAATACTGTGGGAGACTGTATCAAAAGCTTTGCTAAAGTCAATATGTATCACATCCACCGCTTTCCCCATATCCACAAGCCAATTATCTCATCATAGAAGGCAATCAGGTTGGTCAGGCATGACTTGCCCTTGGTGAATCCATGTTGACTGTTCCTGATCAGCTTCCTCTCCTCCAACTGCTTCAAAATGGATTCCTTGAGGACCTGCTCCATGATTTTGCTGGGGACTGAAGTGAGGCTGTAGTTCCCTGTGTTCTCTTTCTTCCCTGTTAGTCTGGTGTTCAATCCCAGGCATTGCAGAGGCACTGCATTGGTCAATGATTTTCTTCTAGTGATGGGTGAAGATCACTGATACATGACCTGTCAGCAGTCTTTGATACCACTGACCACGAGGTATTGTTTACATGCCTGCTGACTTTGGCAAGGATAGACCGAGTCCCTGTAAAATCCTTCCCTTTCTGAGAGGTCCCAAGGGTAGTGTTAGCTGATTGCTCGTCTGCCTTGAGGGCATTCTCAAACAGGATATCAGAGGGTTGTATAATCACTCCTGCTGAACACCTCGATACTGTCATTAGGGGAGATAGGGAAGCATTGTGGACTGTGCTGCCTTCCCTATGCAGCTAAAATACCAGCTCTGTGTCTATTTCATCATACCTAGACAGTGCAATTAATCAGCTTTCTCAGTATCTTCCTGAAATAAGGGCTTGCAGAGACCTAGCCAGTTGAAGCTCATTGCAGATAAGACTGAGATAGATTGATATATTGATAGATTGCAGGAGAAATAACCTGTGGAAATTCTATACCTAATATTTGTCTGTCCCCCAGCTGATGAGTCTGTCTCCATATAGCTCTGAGTGGAAGGACTGACTCAAGGGGTGTGTAGGTGGGGGGTTCACTAAGAAGTCCTGGGTGGGGTTGCTTTCTGTGATTCCACCTGCTGTTAAGGTATGGGGCTTGTCAGGTTGGCAGCTCCTTCATCTGGACTAAGTTTGCAAGGAAGTTAGAAAACCTGGGAAAAAACACTGGCAGAGTTTCGTTTGACTTGCAAAATCAACAGTGAATGGCTGTGGAAATAGGAACACTTCTCACAGATTCATAGATATCAAGGTCAGAAGGGACCATTATGATCATCTAGTCTGACCTCCTGCACAATGCAGGCCACAGACTCTCACCCACCCACTCCTGCGATAAACCTCTCACCTATGTCTGAGCTTTTGAAGTCCTCAAATCATGGTTTAAAGACTTCAAGGAGCAGAGAATCCTCCAGCCTCTTCCAATCTGCCCTGAAGGAAAATTCCTTCCCAGCCCCAAATATGGCAATCAGCTGAACCCTGAGCATATGGGCAAGATTCACCAGCCAGATACCCAGGAAAGAATTCTCTGTAGTAACTCAAATCCCACCCCATCTAACATCCCATCACAGGCCATTGGGCCTGTTTACCATGAATATTTAAAGATTAATTAATTGTCAAAATCATGTAATCCCATCATACCATCTCCTTCTTCTGCCTTCTCACTCTTCCATTCCTGCTGTTCCTCATCCGCACCAGGTGAGAAATGCCATATTCTTCCTCATAATAAATATTCAGCTCATTGAAAAATGAACTGCTTTTGCTGTGGACTGGGGAGACAAGAGGGGAGAAATCACCTGCACATCTACCAATGTGATATATGCCATCATGTGCCAGCAATGCCCCTCTGCCATGTACATTGGCTAAACCAGACAGTCTCTACACAAAAGAATAAATGGACACAAATCAGACGTCAAGAATTATAACATTCAAAAAATAGTTGGAGAACACTTCAACCTCCCTGGACACTCAATTACAGACCTAAAAGTGGCAATTCTTCAACAAAAAAACTTCAAAAACAGACTCCAACGAGAGGCTGCAGAACTGGAATTAATTTGCAAACTGGACACCATCAAATTAGGCCTGAATAAAGACTGGGCATGGATGGGTCATTACACAAACTAAAAACTATTTCCCCCTGCTAATTTTCCCCCCTACTGTTACTCACACCTTCTTCTCAACTGTTTGAAATGGGCCATCCTGATTACCACTATAAAAGTGATTTTTCCTCCTGCTGAAAATAGCCCACTTTAATTGATTTATCTCATTAGAGTTGGTAAGGCAACCACCATCTTTTCATGTTCTCTGTATTATATATCTATCTATCTTCCTACTGTATTTTCCACTCCATGCATCTGATGAAGTGGATTTTAGCCCACAAAAGCTTTATGCCCAAATAAATTTGTTAGTCTCGAAGGTACCACAAGTACTCCTCATTCTTTTTTCTCTACACTAAGGTGCTCACTGTAGGGATGAGGGGAGGGTTGACAGAAGCATGACTTGGGAGTGGATGTGATATATATTGACTTTAGCAAAGCTCTTGATACAGTCTCCCACAGTATTCTTGCCAGCAAGTTGAAGAAGTAAGGATTGGATGAATGGACTATTAGGCTGGCTAGATTGTCAGGCTCAATGGGTAGTGATCAATGGCTTGATGTCTAGTTGGCAGCCGGTATCAAGCAGAGTGCCCCAGGAGTCGGTCCTGGGTCTGGTTTTGTTCAACAGCTTTATTAATGATCGGGATGATGGGATGAATTGCACCCTCAGCAAGTTCGCAGATGACACTAAACTGGGGGGAGAGATAGATATGCTGGAGGGTAGGGATAGGGTCCAGAGTGACCTGGACAAATTGAAGGATTGGTCCAAAAGAAATCTGATTCCTAATTCCACATCCTTCTTGATCTGCCTCCACTGTAAACATATCCAATTCTAGAATGTCTTTAAACCTGAATATATCCAGTGCTAGTCCTCAGGCCTGGTCTACAGTAGGGGCGGGGATCGATCTAAGTTACGCAACTTCAGCTAAGTGAATAACATAGCTGAAGTTTCAGAGTAGCAGCAGTGTTAGTCTGTATTCGCAAAAAGAAAAGGAGTACTTGTGGCACCTTAGAGACTAACAAATTTATTAGAGCATAAGCTTTCGTGAGCTACAGCTATGCATCCGATGAAGTGAGCGGTAGCTCACGAAAGCTTATGCTCTAATAAATTTGTTAGTCTCTAAGGTGCCACAAGTACTCCTTTTCTTATAGCTGAAGTTGATGTACTTAGATCTATTTACCGCAGTGTCTTCACTGTGGTAAGTCAACTGCTGACGCTCCCCCGTCAACTCCGCCTGCGCCTCTCGCTCCGGTGGAGTACGGGAGTCAATGGGAGAGCGCTCAGCGATCAATTTATCGCGTCTAGACTAGACGCGATAAATTGACCCCCGCTGAATCGATTGCTCCCCATCGATCCAATGAATAATGTAGACAAGCCCTAAGTCAGTGAAAACAAAGGGCTGATTTCTTTACAAGTCTTGCTTGCTGGCTCCGTGTTGCTCTATGATCAGAATGTTCAGTATGCCTGTGTAGAGCAGCATTATGCAGTTTGTAGATACTAAGACCAGAATGGACCTCTGTGATCTTCTAGTTTGACCTCCTCTGTAAGACAGACCATAGGACTTCCCTGAATTAATTCCTCTCTGAACTAGGCTAGAGCCATATTTTTTTAGAAAAACATCCAATCTCGATTTTAAAATTGCCAGTCATCAAAGTTAAATCATTAAATGCTGTGTCTAATGCTCTCCCAATGATTCGCAATGGCCAGAGTTCAGATCCAAGACCAGTCTTCTCCAAAGGCTGCCTTTACTGATTTGCTGCTCAGCTCACTACTAATAATCCCCAGAAGAAAGTTACCTCCCGGCCATTCTCCTGACATAAAATCACATTTGCCCAGGGAAGCCCAAGCCTCTTGCATTTTCTCTAAATTAGATTGCTTTGCTGCTCCCAGCTGTCTATGGGTACTAATGGTACTTTTGCTAAGATAGCTATCTTAAGAGATATTCATTCACTTAGCACTCTGATGGTAACATTAAACCTGGTTTTATGCTGGATTTGTCCTTTAGCTGACCAAATGCCTTTGGGCACAACAGTGACAAGAACTTGGCTCTCTTTCTGCATTATTCTTAAGTTATTTAGCCAAGACTTGCTTAATTAGGAGTCTAAAATTAGATGCCTAAGTAAGAGGGTTAATTTTTCAAAAGTATGGAGTACCCAATCACTCCTTTTGATCCCAGGTGGAGTGGGTAAGTTGCTTAGCCCTCTTTGAAAACCAGGTCCCTAATGTTAGGATCCTGTCTTGAAAATCTTGGCCATGCTTCTAAAAACTCTTAGATGCTTCTCATGAGCTCTAATACTTTCTGTAGGATCACAAAAGCACAATCCAGACTCACTGCTAAAATGGTCCTTTCTCTGTTTTTCCCTCTCTTCCTAAGCAACATCAATTCTTTTCTTCATTGTCAACCTGTGGTGACTGGAGCAATGGTAAAGAGTGTGGTGATGAAATGGAAAGGTAACGACTGTTTTAGAGGAGATTAATTCAATACCACCAGCAGGCACGCTGGAAGGGCAGGTAGTTTAGAGTGATTGAGCCAAATTTCACCCACACAACTCTGCAAGGACATTGAATTAATAAGCATTGCATCAGAGGCATAAACTCTGATTGGCTGCTGATGTTCCAAGGACATGACACTGCTGCCTAGCAACTGGTGAGCTGATTAACCTTTTAATCAATGTTGCATACTTCACAGTTCGCTGAATTTAAAAGTTGAACTGATTAATGGGAAAAATTGCGTTAATAGGTGATGGCTTCATTCTGCTTTGCTTTATCCATCAGGTCTAACTTGTGTAGGGTTTGTTGCCAGTTTCATTGTTATTTGTTTGCAGGTGGGGAGGACTCAGTGGTTTTGTCCAGAACTTAGGGTAAAATTTTCAAAAGCACCTAAGGGCCTAAGTTATGTTTGAAACTGTTCCCTTTTGTGTACACCGTCATTTGGGTTACAATGGAAAGCTTTGGAATTTCCCAAGCACATTTGTCACTGAAGCCCCCCCAGCATCTTCCACAGGACTTCCATCCAGTCCATGCAAGTCTTTACACAGATCTCATTTATTTTCTAACCTTTCCATATCTTTTCGAACCTTTCCAGCCTCTGTTGCCCTTCCCTTCCCTCAAATATGTATGCAAAATCACTAAGCCACCTGATGGTACTCATCTGAAATGATGTACTTAAATATCTTGCCTGTCGCAAACAGTGCAGCACGGCTGCTGGGCCTCATATTCAGAGATTCCAAGGCTAGTAGAGACCATTGTGATCATCTGCTCTGACCTCCTGTAACAGCATACTCATCTATTTCCCAACAGACGTGCAGGCATACAGCCATACTATATACAGAAAATCTTCCAAAAGCCCGACTCAGTGCAATGAACTTGAAAATACATCACAGCATTCCCATGTCTCCCATCCACCCACGCACCCACCCATCCTCTACCTAATCATGTCTCTTGAGTTAAGTTCAAATCTATACCATTCTCGGTGTGTTTGTCTCAAATGATATATGACATTATAGTTATTGCCTCTCC